>NC_081826.1:300642395-300951713 GCF_030867095.1 Alligator mississippiensis
GAGGCTTTGTCAGACCCTCCTGGAGTGAGCAATTAGGGGGAAAGCATCCCAGAGCAAGGGACAGGGGTAATTGTGCCCTGGGCCCTGGACAAAGCCAGGACATGAGACCGGCTTTGCTTCACTTTCTATCCAAGTCCGCTGTGAGTTTGCAGGGCAGCCTTGGGGAAGGGGATATTTTTCTTACCAGAAGAAGCCAGTCCATTCTTCTAAAAAAAAAAAAGAGAGAGAAAGCAAAGCCCAGAAACATGTGGAACAGACTCATTTAGGCTGGTGTCACAAAGTCACCAGCAATTATGGGAAGATCACAGCAAGGAATTGCTCCCCGTTGAAATGCAGCCAGTGTTCAGTCCCCCTCCAGCTTGATGTAGCGTGTGCGCATGCATGTGCACGTGACAGCGAGATAACCGAGCAAACCACATGTGTGATACAAGCATGTGTGACTCGATGATGTCAAAAGAGCTGTCCTTGCTCAGGGCAGGGATGGCTTCAAGCCCTTGGTCCTGAGAGAAGAGGTTGATTCTCAGCAGCGAGAGCAGCCGTGAGCAATACAGGCCTGCAAGAGTCCCTGTGCAATATAAATTTGCACAACACGAAGGCCACGCGGTCCCAGTCCATGCTGTAACTGGGACAAATTTCCCAGGAACCTGCAGGATCCTCTCTCATTTGAAGCCTTTGAATAAAACTTGGCTGCCTTTGCATGAGAGGCACCTCTTAAACCTCCTGCTCCTCTACGAGTTACGGGACTCAGGGCAGCAATCAACCCCTGCTGTGTTCTCCAAGGTCAGTACATTTGCTCATCAAGAAGCTCTGGACACCTGAAAAGAGTCTCCCCCACCACCCCCCGCCCCAGCTTGGGAATCTGACCCCGGGCCCTTGCTGGCTTGAGCAAGTTGGGAACATCTGGTGCCACTCCTCGTGCCGAGGAGGAATCCTCTCGTCCTCCTTCGAACACACAGTAGCCACCCACCCTGGATACCTGGGCTCCAGCCAACTACCACCCAAGTTCACGGGGCAGCTAGCCAAAGGCTGAGTGCAAGCCCGGCTCAGGGCAGCTGGCTTTCCAGACCCTGCACCATCTGGATTCAGGCAGGGCACAGAGCTGAAACTGCTGTAGCAAGAGCTGGCCATGCCCCGGTCGAGAGGCTGGATGTGTCGGGGATCACATAGGGACTGTCCTGCATTTGTGCGGGTTGGACTAGATCAGACAATCAGAGACAATGAGGGTGGAAGGGACCCCAGGAGGTCACATCTAGTGCAACCCCCTGCTCCAAGCAGGACCAGCCCCAACTACATCAACCCAGACAAGGCTTTGTCTACCCAAGTCCTAGATAACCCTGGAGGTCCCTTTGCAACCCCATGAGTCTCTGGTTTTCCTGGGCCTTTCTCCTCCGTTGGCCCCGAGCTGCAGCCAAGAAAGGTGACGAGTGCCTAGGACAACATGCTACCGCGGTTTGGCGTCCTTCCTCGTAAAACCATAGACTCGTGGAGAAGTGGGGCTGAAAGGGAGCTGCAGAGCTCACATCCAGGCAGGACCAGCCCTGTGCAAACCAGCCCGGACACATCCATCATGTAAACTGGACCTGAAACTACCGACAACCCAGACACAGCACCAGACATCACACCCGACCCTGCCGTAGGTAAAGCAGGGGGACCGCAGCAGCTGACATCCTGCTTTTATAGAAGGTAGTTCAAAGATGCTCCAGAGACCCCAGGCAGGGCCATACCCCCACTACAGAGGAAGGCAAATCCCCCAGTATGGACCAGTCTGAGCAAGAGGAAAATCCCCTCCTGCCTCCAGTGCAGCATAGGTCTGACCCTGAGTGCAGGGGCAAGACCCTCTAGCCAGGACCCTGCAAAGTTGGTCCCAGCGCAGCCCCAGCCCCGGGGGAGGGTCAAAAACACCCTGATACATATAGAAGAAAGAGATGAGGGTGGCAGGGCGCAACCAGCACAGCCTACAAGCCTGGGAGATCCCCAAAGTAGAGCACAGGCATGTTATGCCTTGATCGTCCCTGCCCAGTGGGAAGAGAAGTAATGAGGACCTCCACCTCCACTGCTGACCCCTCGCGGGGGACCCCCGCAGGGACCCGTTCTCTGTCCAGTCCTTTTCCACACCTATGTGCCGTGCCCTGAGGTGCGCTGCTCAGACCACACTGCAAGTTCAAGGTCTTGGTCCTTGTCTTCAAGGCGCTCCGTGCTCTGGGGCTGGGACGTAGCACGTCAGGATGCAGAGCAGCCCAGTGAAACGCTGCAGGGCATGTCTTGGATCTGCCTTCTCCAGCAGTGATTCCTGGGAGATCATGCAATCGTCTCCAAAACAAGCCCAGGTCCTGCCTCCTCAGCGGTGGGGGCAGCGCTCAGTCAGGACGTTTAAGGTCCCGCCGGGAAGGGCTCTGATAACGCAGTGAAGAGCACAACATAAGACGAGCCGGGACAGAGCTGAATCTCTGGGAAGACGTGTGCATCCTTCTGCTGGCTTCTGCTCTGAAGAGCCACCCAGTCTAAGAAGCTGTGAAATTTGCCTTTCCAGGGTTTTGCAGCTGCAGGAAGATGCATAGATGAGCGTGTTTCATGGTGGGTTTCGGAGACGCTGGTGCAACTTGGCACTTGCCCTTTAGTGCAGAGGTAAATCATCCAGTCCTAACTGTGATTGCTTCTGCCATCCGGCTGTGCCTGGTCTGCCTTGGTCACCTCCCTTCCCTGCTGGCAGTGCCATGGCTAGGAGCTGTAATGTAGACAAAGTGCCTGCACCACCTCCGGTAGTTGAAGTCCAAGGCAGCATTTCAAGCTTGACCTTTCTAGCTTTGGTCAGTTCGAAGGGCTAGTGCTGCCCTAGTCCTGGCCAGCTCCTTGTGCATTAGCACGTGTTAAACCACGCAAGTGAACCCCTCTGTCCACACAACCGGGAGGCTGAGCCTAATAGACATAGCTTCAGGTATGCACAGCTCTCATCTGCAGCGGTGCAGAGCTCGGGACGGGAAAGCAGGGTAAATCCCTGAGTCGTTCCCCTGCGCTCAGCTCAACAATGCGCCGGCTCGGCAGCTACCGGCACCTCAGTGAGCCGGCCCGTGGACGCAGCCCGAGCTCTCAGACTCATCTCCTGCTGAACCGGTGTCTGGCAGGATCTCTGCTGGGATTAGGTGGGAGCTGAATTAGCATTAAGCCCCCCTGATGGTGCTAATTTCATTTAAAAGAAAAAAAATCAAACACTGCTGGGCAAAGCCACAATCCTCTATCCCTCCTTAGGAGGTCAAAGTGCCTGAGCGCTGTCTACACTAAGGCCCCCGCTGACGTGGATCTGTTGGGCATCTTGGTCCCGGAAAATTCAGGTGGAAACACAGCCAGTGGCAAATGCAGAAGCAGGCTGAGGTTAGCGGCTCTTCCTCGGGCCAGATGCTCGGCCATGCGCACGGGACGGGGTGGGGGGCGAGAAGACGGTTTTCCCAGCTCCCTGTGACCTGACTTGAACCGAATCTCAGCAGAGCATGGAAGAGGTCTGTCACTGGTTTCCTTATTAGACCACCCAGCCATCGGGCTCATCTGAACAGAAGGACCCCCGGGAAGACCTCTCCTCCCTGGGCCCAGCTTCCTCTCCCCCTCCCCGCGTGCTGGATCCTCCTCCGGGAAATCCTTTCCCCGGCCGCTCGGAAGACGAACTCTAATTGAGTGGAAAATGACTGGTGCATTCCTTTGATATCCTTGGCGGATGCCTCCCTCGCGGGCCCGCGGCAGCGGTTATTAGCAGCCAGCTGTGAGGAGCCGCTGCGGCCTTGCCGTTCTGAACGACTGGCTGGAGGATGTTTGCAAACCTGACCCACCAGCCGTCAGGGATCTGAGCTGCCTTCTCCCCCTCTCCTGCCTGGAAACGGTCCTTTGCATTACGCCTTCTGCAAAGGTTAATACAGGTAGAGAGAAGAGCTGGGAAGAGGGCGACGTGGAAGTGCCACGTGCTGGCAGCACCAGCGCTGTTTGCCCCAGAGGGCTGGGTGTGTGAGTGCGGAGGGGCAAGGGGGTCTGGGAGCAGAAAGAGAAGGGGTTGAAGAAGTTTTGCAAGTGGAGAGAGCAATGCAAAGCAGGGATGCAGAAGAGGAGAGCAGGAGATGAGGGTGGGAGCTATAAAGCTGGGCATAAGCTGACTGCCATTGACTGGGCATCAGAAGGAAACATCCCTCTCGCGCAGGCTCTTCCAGGCTCTCTTGGTCTCAAGCCGGTGGTGCCAGCTACTCTCAGAGGCCGGATACCGGAGTAGATGGGCCTGGCTGTATCTGCATCCCCGCGGGACAGCTGGAACAGAGTCCAAAGGGGAGAAATACCCATTCCCCCTGCCCGCTGAAGACCTGAATCAGTGGCTTCACGTTGCAGCCCGCAGCGTCCAGGCAGACTTTCCAAGCCAGGCGGCATGTGCGGGAAGTCCGCATCGACCTTGACTTTGACTTGGCCTGGAGGAGAAGGGAGGAAACCCAAGAGCAGGCCAAGCATTGTGGTAGGAGTCCCAGGGCTTTGCCTGGAGGACGTGGGATCCAGATAACCCAGCGCTGTTCTCTGGCAGGTCACCCAAGGCTGCTGCTTTCGGATGACTCTTTTGGGGGGCCCGTCTGCAAAAGGCGTGTAGCGCTCAGTGGCTGCGGGACCCATCCTGAACACCGTCAGGCGCTAATTAGGCTCTTCTCATTAGTGTCGTGCACCGGGGCACGGGTGGTCTGGCTTAGGGGTTACTGACCCAAAGCAGGACGTAGTCCAGGCCAGTTCCCTGAGGGGCTCAGAGGGTCTAGGATCGCAACTGGATTTGCTCAAGTCAGACAAGCAGGGCTCAGAGCCCGGCTTCAAACCAGAATCGCGAGCAGGGAACGGGAATCAGGGGATGCCAAGAGTCAGAGCCAGGAGCCAAACCAGTCAGAAGCTGCAATTTTTGCTTTTGCCCCAGAGGGCTGGAGCGGATGGGACCTGCTGCCTGTGGCTTCAGGTGCTGGCTCTGGGCTTCTTGCAGGTGGCACTTGTTTGGGGGTCACTTGCCCTGATCTCTTGGCTGAGTCCAGGGTTCGTTCCCGTACAGCCTGGGCCATGGCTGGGATGGGAGGAAGCGGTACGCTTGCAGCAGGCGTTGTCCTGTGCACGTACCAGCAACTACTCCCGGGACCTCAGCCCAGCACCTCTGCGGGAGGTTTCAAAACCCCCAACACATGGAGCAAACGGGGGGAAGGGGGCACCCAGCACAGCCCAGAAGCCTGGGTAACCCCCACATCGCTGCGCCTCGATCATCCCTGCCCGGTGTCTGTCCTGGCAGCCCCGCGCCTCCCTGGCGCTGGAGCAGGGCTCCCACCAGATGCCAGATGGTGTTTGCATTCTGCAAAGCAAACGAAACGCAAACAGCCACCCCCCACTGCCACCCCCAGATCCCACCTCAGTCCTAATGGGAGCTTTGGGCAGACTATCAAAAGGAGAGGCGCTCATTAAAAATGCAGTATCCTGATGGCGCTAATTATTCTGCATATCAAAAGCGGCCGCCACTCTGTGATGCAACCTGAGGGAAGGGAAGGGAAGGCAATTGGCCCCGTTTGGACTGGGGCGCGGAGCTCCCCATCAGGTCTGGACTGGCATACCCAGGTACCCTCCATCCTGCTGGAGCCCGGGGCACTCGCGGGTCTGGAAATCGGGCAGTGGGGCAATGGTGGCAATGCATCCTGCCCCTGCTCCCCCAGTGGCAGATTTCCAAGCCCTGGGCAGGTGGATTGGGCCCAGGCTGTTGCCACATGGCTACCAATATAGCCCCGTTGTGCTGGATGGGGCCCACGAACAGACCCGGTACCACTCGTGCAACCCACGGGGCATGAAGCTGCCCTGGCAGGTCAGCCCTGTTTGAACTGCTTAGCTGAAGGTCCAAGATCTGCCCGGGAATAGCAGCCACCAGGAAGGCATGCCCCTTTCCAGAGCCATCGAGGCAGCGATGCTGCCTTGCATCCAGCCAGCACTGCCCCTTCCCCGGGGCAGAGACTGGACTAAATGTCCAGTCCCTTCCAACCCCATTTGTTGCAAAACCTCGTTTTTTTTTTCCTGAGTGACTTTCTGTTCAGCAGCTGACCGTGGCTGGCTGCTTCATTTCTGAGTTATGGCTGTGGGGCAGGCTGGGATGAGAGGGAGCAAGCTGAGCTGAAGTTTGCCTGAACAGAGCAGAAGCTTTCTGGAGGGATCGGGGGGGAAGGATATTCGCACCATGCAGCAAGCTGGAAATGAGAGCATTTACTCAGAGGGACATTTACTTGGCCTGTATAGTTTCCAGTGCTTCCTTTAGTGCTTCGGAGACTATCGAGCCAGTAACAATGGGCTTTGCTCTGTTTATAGGGGTAATTTATTTGCTACATTCTGCCTTTCTTTCTGCCTGGGAATTATCAGCAAACGGGCTTGGATTTGTGCTGAATGCCTCCGAAAAGTATTTGAAAGGGTCGATATGAACCGACCAGGCCGCTGCCTCTGCACCATTTGCAAGCTAATGGAGGCTTTTACGGCTTCAGCTGTTCCTCAGCAGTATTCGGGGCTTGCAAGGAGTTCCCGAAGTCACCTGGAACGGCTGCTGCTCCGTGGCTGGCGAGGAGAGATGAGGAAGAGATTTCAATATGCCTGCCCAAGATTTACGTGACTTGGTTTTTTTGCACGAGCTGTCCCAAGGCTTCTTGCAAAGAAACCTGCCGTTCAGACACATTTCTGCTGGAAAAGGATGAAAGCCAGTGGCGAATTGCATCCCCGCGGGACCCCGATCGATAGGATAGCGAAGCCTCGTGAATGCTTCCTTGTGGCAGGATGGATGTGAGCCGTGTTTTCGTATCCACTGAGCCTCTGCTTATTCTTGAGGACCGACCTCCGGTATTATCACCATCGCTTCCCAGAGACCTCACGGAGATGAGAGCTGCGTGCATCCAGACTGAGAGCGGGATTCACGGCCAAAATAGGCCGTGTGTATGGAGAGAGGGAAAGAGAGAACATATAATGATAGAAAATGAGGGTGGACGGGAGCTCAGGAGTCACGTCTAGTCCAACCCCTGCATCCAAGCAGGACCAGCCCCAACTACATCATCCCAGACTAGGCTTTGTGAAGATGGGATCTCAAAACCTCCAAGGATGGAGACTGCACCACCTCTCTGGGGATCCTGGCCCAGCGCTTCACCACCCTCCTCCTGACAATTTTTTTCCTAATATCCAACCTCAACCTCCCTTGCTGCAGCTTGAGCCCATTGCTCCTTGTCCTGTCAAGACGAATGACTTGCCCAAGGTCATGGCTTGCCGAAGCCTTGGCTGGGATGATGTAGTTGGGGCTGGTCCTGCTTTGAGCCAGGGGTGGGTCCGGGAATTATGTGAGAGGCAAGGCAAATGACCTCCGGAGGTCCCTTCCAACCCCCATTTTCCGTGCTTCTGTGATTGTGTGTAGGAAGTGTGCAGCAGAGCTGGAAGCTGAATGCAGGTAGCTCCAGTGCTTTCTCACCAGAAGCCTCCTCTCTAGGAACATGGTCATCTTGGTGGTCAAAGCAGTGCAAATGCTGGTCATTTCCATGCATTGCAGCCCCCTAAGGAAACCACTGGTTTCTGTGTCAGTGCTTGCATTGCTCTCCACACTCCGGCCTCAAGCAACAGGCAGGAGGTTCCCGTATAAACCAAGCAAAGGCCTGGTGAGGATTGCAGACCCCGCCATTGAATTGCTGCATTTTAACCTGGTTGCTTGAAGCTTGCCTTTGCTGCAGCATCAGCTTGAGCTGGGACCTGAGCTTGGCCTCTGCCCAGCTCCTGTCCACATGCAAAAATCTTGAGCTAAAGGATGAGTGGGTGCTTTCAGCTCCGGCCAGCTGGCTGTCAGGGGCCCTGGGCTGCAACGCGGATGCTGCCGATGCTCAAATTAACAAGGCAGCAGCTGGAACAGCAGCAGGTAATCCAATCAGGTCGCTAATCCCATCGCTGCTAATCCAATCGCTGAGCTAATCCAATCACTCTGTGCAGCCCTGGTGGGATCTGGAGGGAGGGTCCCTCCCCTAGGCAAGGGTGTGTGGAGCAGCCAACTATTGGGATGGGAAAAGGACCTTAAAACTGGCCGTTCCCTTTGGAGATTTCATGGGGAATGTGCGGTGCAGAAGACCCAGGGGGGATAACCCAACCTCCAGCCCGTCATTGTCAGAGGACACGAAGCAGGGCAATAGAAACGTCCTATAAAAGACAATTCCCAATGGATTGCATGCTCTGATTTTAAAAGGTCTTAATCACAGGGAGATAATTCAACAGCTAGCAGACTGCCAGGGCCAACAGTCATCCTCGAGTTTTCCCTTTCTTAGTACATGTCTTCTTCGCAGGGGAGCTCTGCCTGTTTTGAACCCCGGCAACTATACCAGCATACCCCCCACCCCATGTGCACACTTATTTTGGTAGAAAAGTGGCTCTCGCTCAGACTAACTTAAACCCACCTTGTGCACCATAAACTAAACCCAGCCCAGCCTGCAAGAGCGTGCACACAGCAGTGACACCAGGTTAACAGCCTCCGGGTGAGCTTAACCCAGTGCAACACCCTGTGCAGTCAAGGGCAGCCCAAGGGTGGATAGTGGGCTGTGTGGCCCCATGGAAGAAGGGCTCCTGTGGCCTTAAAACCTCCGATTCGGGGTAGAGAAGGTGGCTGAAGCAGCCCTTGCTTTCCCTGCCATGCATTACTAAAGTCTCAGTGATTTGGAGGGGAAATGACTAACGGCTCCAGGGCTGAGAGCACCAATTGCACGAGAGCCGCTGAGGATGCTTTTGCCGCGACAAGGCGCCGAGATTTCCATGGGCTGGGAGCTGCAGCTGCTTTTTGCAGCTGGGAGATCCCCTCCGAGAAGCCTCTGCTGTCCCTGCGACCTTCCCCCCACCTCCATTTTGCACGAGACGATGCTTCAGTGCAAGCGGCCGGTCCATATGTGAGCGGCTCGTGACCAAGTCTCTGACAACATGGATGGATGTGTTCCACCCGGCGTAGCTGCTCATATTTGAGCTAGCGCCGGGGCTCTCGCTCCACCCACCGAGAGCCAAGTTCATCCCTGGTGCAGCCTTATTGAAGTCACGGGGCCGCGTCCCGCCGGCATACATTCGAGGGCTCACGCATGCATCCCCCTGCCCATCCGGTGCCTGCGCACCTCCGTTTTAACCCCAGGATCCGAGCTGCAAAGCAGAGTGACTCCGGAGTTACAAAGGAGAGTAGGGTTTGTCTCCAGGGGTTACACCCACAGCAAGCTTGGCCCTGAGTGTTTTGGGCAGTAAAGGAGAAACACCTGCACGGGGCCTGGATTGAAGCTGGAGCATTTGAAAGCTTCCCCCCGTCATAATATCTCACATTCACCCAGTCCAGCATCTTTCATCCCAGGGCTCCTCGCAGGCCTGATGTTAAGCTGGATTTGGGAATCATCTGCATTTGTTCAGCTCAACAGGCTTTTTGTTTTGCAAACCAAATCCGCGAAGTCCGCAGAGCCAGCGCTGGATTTATGCTTTGCCGTATGTGTTTGGACTCAAAGGCCCTTTTAATGGCAGCCGAAGTCCACCCCGAGCCCTGGGTTTCAAAGTGAGCGGAGGAATTACACCAGCCATCTGGAGTAGCTCAGAACTGCACAGGCCCGACAAATCCTCCCCCTGCCGTTTGCTGATAAAAGGCAAAGCCCCCAGAGGGAAAATCGCGCGGGGCTGGACCGGGCCTCCTGGCTGGATTGCTACCAAAGGGGGTGGCTGTGCCGGGAAAGTGACCCTGGAAAGCGGCTGCATTTGCACACGATGCCCCGGGGGATAAAGCTGGGGAAGGAAAGCTGTGCTGGCCGGAGAAGGAAAGCCCCCGTGTCGTGCCCGCGTGGGTATCAGGTGGCGTGCTCCATGAATGCTGCAAAACCCTGTCTGAACCCCAGATGAGGCCAGCACTGAGCAGAGAGACGGGAAGGGGGTGGTGGCCGGGCTGGGAACCGCCTGTGGTGCACGTGCCTGTCTTCACGGAGACCTTGTCTTCTCCTTTCCTCCAAAGCCACGAGTGCGAGACAGCCGGTGTGGTGCTTTTCTCCTCGAGCTGAGGGGATCCGTGGCACGTCAGCAGGACTCTGCATGCATCTCTGCTCTGCCAGCTGTGCCAGGCCTGTGCCCTGCATCTCCTTGTCTCACACCACCCCTGCCTACCCCATGGAGTTTGGCACCACCACTATTGCCGTCTCCCAGGATTAATGCTGAAGAAGTTGCACTAGCAGCATCTCCCTCTCTATTGTGCGGTTGCAGGTTTTGAGGCCTTGGAGGAGAAGGCAGTGAGGTAGAGGTTGGGTATCATTTAATTCCTCCATGAAAGTCCTGGAACAGAGGTGGTCATGAACGGCACATAGGCTTCCCCCTCTTTCAGGAATCTCAGCCCCAGCAAGTCTGCTGCCAGCAGCAAATGCCCTTGCTGCTGGCCACAGCTCCCTGGAAGAGAAACTACATTGCAAACCTGGATGTCTGCCTTCCCAGCAAGTCCCTTGAAAGTCCTGTCATCCCTCAGCTTCATCTTCCAGCTCATGGGTGCGACTGAATGAGGTTTCTTGCTCTCTGATGCTGGGCTCTCTGGGGAACAGAGCAGTATTGAGGGGTTACAAAGGGAGAAGCCGGCGCTGTTCAGAGGCAGCTCAGAGCTGAGCTCCAGCATGGAGCATGGAGGGATCCCCCTACCCCTTCCGAATCCCCTCTCAGCCCCTCTCCATACCTGCCTTTGCTTGCACAGAGCCGGGAAGCCTCTCTCCTTTGCTCCCTTGCATGGACCTCCATGGGCCTTGAGACCAGAGAATTGCACATGCATGGCTGTTCTGCACCGCAAAGCCATCCTCCGGACGGGCCGTGCCTATTGGCAAGGCTGCGCTGCGATCAGCAGATGCCGAGATCCTGCTTCCAAATGAGTCGTCCGGCCTCTGAGCCTGGGAGCTGACAGCAAAACCCAAAGGGAGGGCCCAAGCTGGCGTGCAGACAGCAGCGCACATCTGCTCAGGACAGCCGCGCTGCGCCGCCTGGTTGTCTTCACCTGCCAGGTTCCCGGTGCGTCTGGCTTGGCAGCCCCCCAGCCCGGTGTTCGCATGAACACCCGGACCGAACACATGGCAAGGTGCCGGCTTCTCCCCCCAGCCGCGCTTCTCCCTTGTTTAATAATTAACGCCCCACTCGTTACCGCCGATCCCTTCTGCACATGAAAAAGCAGCCAGGGGCGGATGTGGCTGGCATAATAACGCTCTTGCCCCAGCCTTGGCCTTTGGATGGACCTGAGGGAAGCAGATGAGAAGATGCACAGTCCTCAGACAGACCTGTCCCCACACCTCGTCATCTTGCACAAGGAGCGAGGACTCACCCTGCTAGCGATCCTGAGGAACAGCCACCGCCGGTTGTATCAATGCTTCAGTACAGCGACGGCCCCAAAGCATGCGGCACGCAGAAGCTGGTTAATCCTCACCTCAGCTGCTTGCAAAGTGGAGGGGCAACTTATTCCTGCACCCTCAAATTAAAGCTGGAGAGGGAGATGCAGGGGAGGTGAGGAAAGGAAAGACAATGCTGTTGCCCTGGGAGGGGGAAGTGTCAACCACCAGCCTGCGTCCTAGTCTAAACCCTCCTTGAAGCCCATTCTGAAGTGCTTTATCCCTATTGACTTAGTTTTTACTCGGATTTACACCCGCTGAGGCCAGCTCTTGTCAATGCACCAGGGAAGCTTTGGCCCCCATGACCCAAGTCTGGACTGAAACACGGCCACGATGATTTCCTTCACGCCCAGATGTCAGCTGGGCTGGTTGTTCGCAGCCGGAGAAGGGCTGAGATGCACCCCCGACATTGCACCTCAAACACCAAATAGCCGTGACATACGTGGGTCCGGACAGACCGCAGATGGCTTTGAGCTGCAGCACAGACTTGAAAGGATGCCTGTCTCCACCTGACCAGCTCGCTCTGTGCTCAGATTTGAAGTCTCTCTGTCTCTTTTCACGGTAGTATCTGGTGGACTTCTAATCAGTTCAGGAAAAAGCATCAGCTATTCTGCGTCTTTGCTCTAGGCCTCATAAAACAGATGGTAATACATCCACAAAGGGTGGGGGAGATGCTAGCAGCTCTCCTGATGTGCTGCAGAATTCGCCTGTATTTTCTAAGAGGCAAAACCTACCGGGGAGGTTGGTTTCTGTTGGGCAGGGCTGCCGTGTGCTGGCTCTGTCCACGCTGGACCCGAGGCAGTGCTAAAGAGCTAGGCAATGGCCAGGTTTTGCAATGACCTTTCTGTCTTGTTCCAGTAAAGCCCGACCCTCCAGAGAACGTGGTGGCCAAGCCAGTGCCCTACAGCCCCCGGCGGCTGGAGGTGAGGTGGAATAACCCGTCCTCGTGGCCTGATCCAGAGTCCTTCCCGCTCAAGTTCTTCCTGCGGTATCGGCCCCTCATCCTCGACCAGTGGCAGCACGTGAGTGATGTCTCCATTCCCTTCCCTCGGGGGCGAGGAGGGGCGGGAAGGCCGGAGGGTGCTGGTATTGGGGAGGTCTAGTCCATCCCTGACCTGCCATGAAGCCGGTGGAGCTGGGGCTCTCATGAAGGACCTGCAAAGGGACTGCCAGAGTAACGTTCATTAGTGCCAGAGTAACGTTCGTTAACACCAGAGTAAAATTAATTGCTGCCAAAGTGATATCCCTGCCTGGTAGCCCACCTGCACAGACACAGGCATTTGATTGCCTCCTTTATGTCCCGTGGAGTGAACTGAAACAAAAGCACCGCCCCGCTCTCCCTCCAAGTAGCATCCTACGGCCTCGCTCGCTGCATTTTGACACGGGGCCCAAGCTCTCTTCTCCATGCATATATTCCCCATAAAACTTGCCGACGAGGTGTAAATGGGTGGCATTTCAATGGGCTGCACCGCGACGCCTTTTGAGCCAGAGATCACAGCCCCGTGGCTGTGGCTTGCGCTGCAGTCGGGAACGTGGTCCTCGCCGTGACAGGGTCGTCTGTTTGCTTTATATTTTTGCTTTGTTTCAAAAGAGAAAAGGTGTCAGTGATGTTCTTGGCAGTGCTGAGGGGCTTTGCTAGCTGTGAGGGAGATAAAGCATGGGCTTTAGAGGTGAGTTTTAGTTTTTCTGGCCCGTTCAGCCCCCATCTTTGCTGGTGCTGGCTATCAGAAGGCCAGTTACAGCAACTCGAGTGATGCTCTGCAATGTAGAAATTCGCCCCGTGGGAAGTAGTCTGAGCAGATTCATGCGGAGCTCACGGTTCTCTAATATTCTTGACCATTCATTTGGTTTCAAATGGAAAATTTCGGTTTGTCGCGTCAAAAACAGAGCACGTGTTGGGCTCTGATCGGAGAGGGGGATTTTTTCTGCTTTCTTTCTTTGCCTTTTATTTTTTCCAGTAGAAACCAGGGAGAAATGGGAAGTGGGAGGGGATCCAGCAAATGAAACCCAGAAATTGAAACCGATTTTTATTTTTGCCTTTGCTTTTGGAAATGTTTTCATAGAAACACAGATAAAAATTGCCTCTGGGCTGCGACACTGCCCTGTGCTCTCAAGAAACTCGGGTCTGTGCTCATGTAGCAAACCAGCTTCGCTTTGCTTTCCAAAACCCCTTTTGGGGGGAACACATTAATGGATTTTAGCCACCTCTGTCCTGTGGGTTCATGTGGGGAATTGCCTAAGTGACAAGCTCATCTTTCATCCGCACTGGTTTGGGATGGGATGGATGTGCTGCCCAGGGGCGCTTGTACACGCCACGGCGTTTAATCCTAATTAACTTCAAGATGATTAAAGAAGAGTCCAGCTGGCTACTAGTCCCCAGCTCTGCCTGTCTTGTCTCTATGGACAAGTAGCCCTCACTGAGTCCAGGTGTTTGGGTGCTTGCACCCTGTGCACCCAAAGTAAAGGAGACTGAGCAGTTTTGCATGCTTCTGGAGTCTGTTCAACGCAGTCCCTAGATTTGGGCAATGCGTGGAGAGAAGGAGGGTGCTCCGGGGGCTGGGGCATTTTCTGGGACTTAAGAGACCTGTGTGTGAGGCTTCCTCTGTGGGCTTCTTGGGCCGGCCACTTCTTTTCCCTGTCCCTCAGCTCCCCAGCTGTACACAGCTGGAGGTGCGCTGCAAGGGGGGTGCATGGAAGATGTGGATTTGCTGAGATCCTGTCACATGAAAGAGCTACGGTTATTTAGCCTGGAGAAGAGAAGACTGAGGGGAGATGTGGTCACCATCTGCAAATCCCCTGAGGGCGATGACAGGAGGATGGAGATGGGCTTTTCTCTGTGGCTGCAGGGGACGGGACTAGGAGCAACAGGGACTCTCCATCCTTGGACGTTTTCAGATGCAGGCTGGGCAGACCCGTGGCTGGGATGCTTTGGTCAGGGCTGATCCTGCCTTGAGCAGGGGGCTGGATCAGATGTGCCCTTGTGGGGTCCCTTCTGGCCCAACTTTCCTAAGAGTCCTATTGGCAATATATTCACACCCCAAAGAAACTTCTCCATACAGAGGATGGGAACTTGCCATGCCACAACCTCTCATAGCTTGGAGTCCTGGACACTATCCTACGGGGTGGGAAAAGGTGGGTTTAAACCCACTCTACCTCTCCAGCAGAGTAAGGCATTGACTTGGGGTGCCCGACATGGGCCTAAATCACAGGGGGAAAGCTTTTGTTGCTACCACTGCAACTGCTTGTCATTTTTTGGACTTTCAATGTGAGCACCTGAAAATCCAGAGTCTGGGGTCGAACGCCATGTCCTGTGCTGCCCAAAATGACATGTTTCTGCTTTGCACTTTGGCAAGGGAAAAACAGGGATAAAACGATCTCAGATTGATCCCACCTGAATTTTCTTTTTCAACTTTATTGTGGTTTGCTGCCAAACGCAAAACCGTGGGATTCAGGCAGCCCTGGAGGCAGCATCGCTGCGTCCTGGAGTGGATTCTGCATGGCGCATTGCCATTACAGGAACATGATGCCACTTTGAGGGGCTTGGCATTGCTCTTTGAACCCCAGGTCATCAGATCAGAGGACAGGGGGAACGTCAAGCTGGAAGGGACCTGACGAGGTCGTGTCTAGTCCTGGCAGGATCATTCCTGACCAAACCATCCCGTCCGTATGTCTCTCCAACCGACTTCTTTCCAAGCATGGAGGTGCTGAGCCAGACCCACCATGTTGTGAGCACTTTCTCTCCATCACATAAGTGCCGTGGCAAGTCCTGGCTTCCTGAAGAGGCTGCTTCTCCCATGTCACGTGGCATGGGGCAAGCTGGATGTAGTGCACGTGTGTGGCACTATTGCACGCTGCCCACTTCCACGCCCAGCACTCACTAGCTCTCTGGGCATCAGTACAGGGGCAGCTGGTGAGGTGACATCTTTCTTAGGCACTGCTTGCTAATATAAAGTGAATCCCCTGGTCGCTAGCATCCATGGGATCGTGGTACGGGGTGCTTGGGAGTCATATGCTTGATGGCTGGCTGCCCAGATTTGCAGGATAAGGCGCAGCAGGCTGGGCACTGGGCTGTGCGCAGAGCCAAGGAGATGGCAGACAGTCTGGTTTGTGCATCACTTGCAGTTATTCAGCAGGGAAATCATTTACAGCCGCTAATGCAATCCTTGCTTTCAGGGCAGGCAGGGATAGAGCCGCAGGACACCTTCCCCCGGTCACACAGGCCGGCTGCTGTGCTACGGGGGTTGTTTCAGGACTGGGCTGGAGCCCTTGGGACAGGTTTGCTGCCAAATGCATTTGTCCCTGAAGTCTCCCTCTCCCAGAGTGGCAAAGGCCTGGCTGGGCTCCACATCATTGCCCCTCTTCAGGCTGTGATGAGCTCATCCCCATTAACTGCTGTCTAATGCCGGATGTTTCATTGGCCTTAAAGCATCCTTAGCCACTGAATGATCGAGGTAGAGGCCTTTCCTTGTGCTCGGTCTGCATGCTGTCATGGTGGGGGGCAGTCATTGTCAAAGGTGCAGCATGGAAATGGTTAACAATCCCTGTTTGCTGCCACCACAGTGCCCTGCAAAAGCCTCTGCCCAAGACATGCCCTTGCCTGACTTTCTGGCAGGAGACTTCCCCGTTGCCATAGCCTGGTCTAAGAGGTGCTCAGGACACATAAGTGGCCTGGCAAGTCCCGACTTCCTGAAGAGGCTGCTTTGGCCATGCCACGTGGCATGGGGCAGGCTGGACGCAATGCACTTATGTGGCACCATTGCATGCTGCCCTCTTCATTGCCTGGCACACAAATGCCATTGCTCACAAGCAATCTGGGCATCAGTACAGGGGCGGCTGGAGAACCGTAGAGTCAACATAAGGTCCTAGAGCCACAGGGATCTGCAGAGGTCACATCTAGTCTAGCCTCGGCCTGAGGCAGGATCAGCCCTGTGCAAACCAGCTCAGACACATCCAGGACGTAAAGTCTTTGCAAAATGACTGTCAACGCTGACAAAGCACCAGGCATCACCCCCAACCCTGCTGCAGGGAAAGCAGGGAGACCGTCACGGCTGCCAGTGTCTTGCTGCTGCAGAGACCCCGGGCAGAGGCCGTGCCCCTGCTGCAGAAGAAGGCAAAAACCCCAGTCCATACCAGTCTGAGCAGGGGGCAAAATCCCTTCCTGCCCCAAATGCAGTGTTGATCTGACCCTGAGCGTGGGGGCAAGACCCTCTAGCCAGGACCTTGCAGGTTGGTGCCAGCAGGAGCATTGGCACAGCCCAGTCCCATCCCCATCCTGGGCTGCAGCACCCAGCGCCTCTGTGGGAGGCTTCAAAACCCCCGACACATGGATCAGAAAGGGGAGAAGGGGGCAACCAGCTCAGCCCAGAAGCCTGGGAAACCCCCATAGCAGAGCACCGACATCGCTGCACCCAGATCATCCCGCCCAGCCTCTCCTTGACACCTCCAGTGATGGAGAGTCCCCCCTTCCCTGGGTGCCTATTGCCCTACCTCCTTGCTGCGACAGGGAAGAAGTGTTTCCTGAGATCCAACCTCAACTAAACAACACCACTGCCATGCCCCATCCGTCCCTCCATCCCCATTATCGTTCCCCACGTCTCATGCCCTGCTTCTCAGCAGCCAGCCAAGCAAAATGAGCGCAGACAGGATCAGGTGCACGGCGAGCTGCGGAGGGCAGGGGCATCCCACTCATTCACCGCCGGCATTCAGGAGTCGAGTCACGCCAGGTCTTGGCATGGGGGGTGGGACGAGACTGGTGGCTGCAGTGCTGGACACGGGGTGTCCTCGGGGTCTCAGAGAGCAATTAGGATGATGCCCGCCCCGGGAGCCCCACAAAGGGCCGGCTAGGAAGAGTCCTCATCCCTGGCCATGCCCCGGGCCACTGAGACCTAGGCACCATTTTTCTTTAGCAACTGCCCCAGGGAGGACCTGGTGGCCTCCGCTGCACCTCTGCCAAAGCGTGCACATGCATGCATGCACGCCGGGATCCGGGCCACGCCGTGGCACCTCAGAGGGAGCTGGATGCGGCTCTTTCCCATCGGGCAAAGCCAGCAGAGCTGGGCTGCCAGCTGCCGGCCTCTCCCTTCGCCGCGCCCTGCACAGCTCATCCCCGGAGCAGGCGAGGCTCCTCCTTTGCTGGAAGAGGAGCCGGCACGCTCGGGTGCCAGGACAGCGCGATGGGATATTTGTAGCCTAAACAGGTTTTTTATCCTCGGCTTTTGGCAGAATCTCACGTTCTGTCTCCTAAATAGAAAACATTAAATATTTAGGGCGTCCTTTCTTTTCCTCCTGCTTTTAAGTTGGTAATTCAAGCCAGATTAGCATGGTTTCCTCTTCTGTTTTATGGCCCCGGCCTGGCCCCAAGTGAGCGCTTCTAATGCGCTCAGATGTTCTTCTAATGGATTACCTAGGCTGGAACTGGATACTCTTTCCTAATGGATTGCTAATAGCCTGTTTCTGGTTTTACAGGCTCCTCCAGCTAACTCACAACAGCAGCAGCGCTCCCCGCGCTCGCACATCCCATCTCCCAGCAAGCACACATGGAGGCGATCACACGTCTCTGCAGACATGCACACGCACAGGTATACGGTTGGCTTGCCAGCACACGTGTGTGCAAGAAAGCAGGCACCCCCTGCCACTGCATGTGTTCGCCTCTTGACCACACTGAAGGACTGGGTATGTTTCCATGCAGTGCCCAGGGACGGGGCATGGTGGCCACGGCACAGCCATGCACCCTCGGTGAGAATGGGATGTAGAGATGCTGGCATGAAGCAGAGGCAGGCCCTGCAGTGCAACTATTGAACCTATATCAGCCAGTTGCCCCTCTGCTATGGCAGCAGTGGGGCATTATCCCTGCCCTCAGTCCTCTCACTTTTGCCTTGAAGGGAGTTCCCGGGGTTTTGCATCTTGCAGGTGGGTGTGAGGAGCTGCCGTGGTGAGTTTGAGGGTCCCCTGGGTCGCTGGTTGCTCAGGGCACTGGACTCACTGGCCCCAAAATGCCTTCCAGTCTCTCGTGTGATGCTGTTCACATGCTTTGAGTGCCCAGCTGGATTAGGCCCTTAGACAGGGCACCATGTCATGGTCCAGGACTTTACTATAGTGTCCAGAAGCCCCTTCCCCTGTAGCTCGAGTCAATGGGGAAGCCTTACAGCGGATACCCAAGCCCTTTGGGTGCAGCTTTGTAGAGAGCCGTGGCACATGAGCCTGCACACATCTGTACACACGTGCATGCACACACACACACATCAGTGAGGTACAAGGAGATAGCCCTTCTTGAGCTGCGTCTGGCCCAGACACTATTGCTGCAGAGAGATGCCTTTCCCCAAGGGATTGAGTCACTCATTGGTGTCACCGGCGTTCAGGAACAGCAAGCCAGGACCTGCAGTCTGGGGATGGATGGAAAAGGCCACGAAAATGTGACAACCGATCCTTCGGGGAAGGAGGAGACACCATTTGGCTTCTGGCTTTGGAGGGGCACCGGCTCAAGCTTTCCTCCATAGCCTGGAGAGCTGGAAAGATCCCACCTTGTAAACGGGAAGCGGAGACCCTCAGCTCCTCGCATGGCTCTCCAAAAACCACCAACGGTGACAGGGCTTGCTCTGTACCCACAGGAGCTGGCTGCACCGGGGCTGGGTCCCCAGCTGCCCGTAGCAGGGAGGGAGCAGGCTGCCAGGGTCCGTCTTGGCCCTGCCACTCACCAGAGTCAGGGGACGACGCTGAGGGTATAGCACACTGGTTTTCAGCCTTCTTGGACCCCCCTCCATCACACCTGTGAACTGAGCGGCACCCCCTTTCAAATGCATGAGAAGTCACCCCGATTCACCCATCCCCGCCTAGCTCTCGGACGCCCAGTCCGACCCTGCAGCCAGGACTGTGCATGCTGACAAGGGGGCAGCGAGTTGTCAAATGCAGTCACACAAGTCGCTGTCTGAACTGGATCTTTCTCTGAGCTTGGGAGGCAGACAGGGGCCAGCTCTTAGTCCGTCCTGTTGGCTGTCACTCTTTTTTTCCCATTGCAATTAGTCTGTGCTGCAATGGCAGCAGTTGCAAAGTGACTCCCATCCCTCCACCCTCCCAGCATGAGCCTAGCCAAGGTTGCCTAGGTGTGTTGGCATGATAGCGCTGGAGAGCCCCTTGAGCACCAACAAAAAAAGATAAGCCCAGCAGCAGGCCTCAATGACAGCAGCATCCTCCCGCTGCTGGAGACAGGCCCCTGACACAGGTGATAAGCGCTTAAGTGGAAAAGGTGCTAAAGAGGGGACATGAGAGCAGTCTTCAAATACCTGAACAGCTGCCAGAAAGAAGAAGGAAAGCAGCTTTTATCTCTTGCTGCAAAGAGCAGAATGGAGCAGCGCTGGAAGCTGCTGCAAAGCAGGCGTAGGTCTGCGTATCAGGAAACACTTCTTCACCGTTGGAGCAGAGAGGCGGCGGGGTAGATGCCAGGGGGTGGGGGGACTCTCCATCACTGGAGGTGTCCGGGCTGGTTTGCACAGGGCTGATCCTGCCTCAGCAGGGATCTCTGCAGCTCCCTGCCAGCCCCACTGCTCTGGGATGTCAATAATGTCTATACTAAACCTCCTTTCACTCAGAGGGTGAAACAGGACTTGCAGCAGGGTCCGATGCACTTGGCATAGAGCAGGACTGAGAACCAGGACCGGGAGGAAGAATCTCGCCCAGGGCTGATGCCACGGGAGGTGCAGCTTGCAGCGGCTGGCATTGGCATACATGTTGGGGACACTGAAGGGCAATCCCCGCTGCGGACATAAGGATGCATATTGAAGGTGGTTGAAGGTTGATGGCCGCTGCTGGTGCTGGGATACTTGTTGGGAGCACTGGGGGGCATAGAGATGCATACTGGGATTGCTGGGATGCCCTGGCCATGCCTGGTATAAGGACAGGGGGCAGTCCCCAGGGCGGACATACAAGCTGCTCACTGAGGCTGGTAGGGAGTGATGGCTGGTCCTGGCATAGGTATACCCATCGAGATACACGCCATCCCTCACTCATCGCATCCTGCAGAGCTGCCTAGCACCGGCAAAGGAGCTAAATCTTTCGACCTTTGATTCCCAGCCTTGTCGTTCCAGCACGGAGCAAAGCACGTTCGCCCAGGCCCAGGACATGTCAGCAAGCAATGGGGGAGCTGGCTCTTGGGGGGCTAAGAGCAGAGCATCTCCATTTGCTGCAGCCATCTCCAGGTTGGATCAGGCCTGAGCAACACACGCATATGCACGTGCATGCACAGATACACTCCTGATTGCGTGTGCACGCCCACAGTCACGAGTCCCTGCCCGGCCCGCCATGCCTGCGTACCTGCTCCCATGCATGACCACACACATGTGCACATGTGCTGGAACACCGACTGGCACATGCACACACGCAGTCAAGTCCTCCCCTTCCTTCTATACTGTTTGCAAAACTAGCCTTCCCCATTGCTTAAGGACACACCTGGCTTTATTTGGGGGAGTTTTCCCACCAACAGGCAGCAGCGGCTGGACCGTGTGAGAGAAGTTGCCCCCTTTTTGCAGGGTTTGCTTGCTAGAAGAACCTGGCTGTCTGCACTCCGGGCTGCACCAGGGTACACTCAAGGGATGCTTGGTGTTCCCTGGCGTGCAGGCTGCTGGGGTCTGCGTGTTTCGGACGGCCGACACTAGCAAACCCCCTCCCAGATTGCAGAGGTGATGCAGAAAGAACCGCTCAAATTCGTGTTTGGTGGTGAAAGCTCAGGAGTTTGTTGCCACCTGGATGAGTGGATGTGTTTAACCATCAGCCCAATGCAGACACACAAGCCCGTGCCCGGCAGCAAGGGGACATGCGAGCTACTATCCCTGATGCCGCTGCAAAAAACAGGTCTCGTGGCTCCGATATTTATAGCCTAAGTGCCCTAGTCTCATGGCAGTTTTTATCTACCCTCCATCAAGACGCCCCCTTGTACTTGTCCCTCTTGCCAAGTTCGCACCCGGCACCTTCAGTCCTTTTTATCCCGGCTTCTTCCTTTCCATCACTTATCGGGTTATTCAGCAGCTGCTTCTGCTGCTCCCTCCTTTGAATCAGCTTCTTCGCTCAGGACTGCGCTTTTGTCTTCTCTGTTTCTTATCAGGTCGTTCAGTGCTCGTGAGGCCGGCTCAGAGCTTTAGCTTAAAATAGCTATGGCTTAACATAACCAGGACTCCTACAACCCCATCTCCCCATTCTCTGCCCAAAACTCCCTCCGTCGCTGCCAAGCGGTCACCTGCGGTCACAGCAGTGGGAGCCCTCGTGCAGCCAACACACCTGCAGCCTTTGAAAGGCAAGCCCATGTCCTTTCACAGGGAAGTCTTAGTGGAAGGGAGCTGCAGAGGTTGCATCTAGTCCAAGTCCTGCCTGCCGCAGAGCCAGTCATGTCCAAAATAGCCCAGACAAACCATCATCTAAACTCGACATACAACTACCTTCAACCCTGACACAACACCAGACATCACACCTGAACCTGCTGCAGGGAAAGCAGGGGGACCGCGGCAGTCAGCAACATAAAAGGTTGTTAATATACACTCAAAAGATCCCAGACAGAGGCCATGTCCTCGCTGCTGGGGAAGGCAAACCCCCCCAGTCCGGACCAATGTGAGTGGGGGGGGAAATCCCTTCCTACCCCCAATGCAGCGTCAGTCTGAGCCTGAGCGCAGGGGCAAGACCCTCCAGCCAGGACCCTGCGGGGTTGGTGCCAGCAGGAGCATTGGCCCAGCCCGGCCCCATCCCCAGCCTGGGCTGCAGCAGCCTCTAAACCCCCCTGACACATGGAGCTGAAAAGGCAGGGAGGGAGCAACCAGCACAGCCCAGAAACCTGGAAAACCCCCATAGCAGAGCACGGGCATCGCTGCACCTAGATCATCCCTGCCCGGGGCTGCCCAACTTCTCCCTGACACCCCCAGTGATGGAGGTGACTAGGCCTCCCCTGATCCTGGTTCAATGTGGTGACATTCAAAACAATCTTGTGGTGGCAAGAAAATCAGAGCTATCTGGGTCACTCCTGCAGCAGGGAAGGGCTCTGCATCTCTCGGGATGTGCCCAGGTTCTTAGCTGGACTAAGGCTCAGATTTGGACTGGAGAAGTGCAAATCTCATGAGACAAGTGCAAAGTCCTGCACTTAAGAGGAGCAATCCCCTGCACCGGTGCAGGCTGGGGCAACAGGCTGGGCAGCAGCTCTGCAGAAAAGGACCTGGGGGGATAGGGGACAAGAAAATGGACAGGAGCCAGCAGTGTGCCCTTGGTGCCAAGAAGGCTAAGGGTGTCCTGGGCTGCATTGGCAGGAGCATTGCCTGCAGATCGAGGGACGTGATTCCTCCCCTCTAGTCAGCGCTGAGGAAGCCACATCTGGAGTCCGGTGTCCAGCTGTGGGCCCCCCACTACAGAAAGGATGTGGACAAGTTGGAGAGAGTCCAGTGGAGGGCAATGAAAATGGTTGTGGGGCTGGGGGACAGGACTGGTGAGGAGAGGCTGAAGGAAATGGGCTGATTGAGCCTGCAGAAGAGAAGACAGAGGGGGATTGAATATCAGCCTTCACCTCCCTGCAGGGGGGCTGCAAAGAGGATGGAGCTGGGCTGGTCTCAGTGGGGGCAGATACAGGACAAGGAGCAATGGTCTCAAGCTGCAGCCAGGGAAGTTGAGGTTGGATATAAGGAAAAACTTTCTCACGAGGAGGGTGGTGAAGCACTGGACCAGGCTCCCCAGAGAGGTGGTGCAGTCTCCATCCTTGGAGGTTTTGAAGACCTGGGTAGACAAAGCCCTGGCTGGGATGATGTAGCTGGGGCTGGTCCTGCTTGGAGCCGGGGGTTGGACTGGATGACTCCTGAGGTCCCTTCAGTCCTCATTGTCTGTGATTCTCTGATCTATTTGGCACCGAGTCTGATCTGTGCAGCGCCGGCCACGTCACTGCCCCGTGTTACTCCTTGCCCCCAGCGCAGCAGCTGTGGTCGACCGGGCGCACATCGCTGCCCTTCAATGGCGAGGGGAGGTGTGCAGATAATTGATTTTTCACTTCGCTGGCTAAGCCCAAGCGCGGCAGAAAAATCCCCTTTCAGGCCGAGCAGAAGGCTTCGCTGTGTTTTGGAGCGTGGAGGCGGGGGGTTGCATTTTGATTTCATGACCTTTAGGCAAATCTGGGCTCGAGACGGCGTTGGGAAACCAAAGAAGGCTTTGTTTGGCCTTGTTCTTTTGGGTCTTCTCCGGCTGAGCTGCTTTGCTGCGGCTGCATCTTACCCCAGGCTGCGTTTCTTGGGGAATAAAGTGTTTGGGCCAAACATGTCAGGCACCTGCACCAGTAAGTATTGACCTTGGCTGTGCCCTTGAGTGTCTCCAGCCTGATGAGATGTTCTGAAAACAGAGGCCAGGCATGGCGTGAGCATCATGTACCTCTGGGGGGGCTCTGGGGTGCCCAAATATTCAGGCTTTCTGGGAACATCCATGGGGTCGGATGCAGAACCTGACCCAATAAGTGGCTGCTCTCGTATCTGCTATGTGAAGGCGTCTGGATCTGGTTTGTCACGGGAGAGAAGGGCCCAGCAGGGATCAGGGGCACGTGCAGCGGCTGTTACTCCCTCCATGGCTAGCAAGGCAGGGGATAAGGCTGGAGCATAGCAAAGACTTGCCAACCCAGTGGGCCTGGGAGACCCACGTCTTTCCTGGCTCCCGTGGCATCTCACAGGTGCCCACCACTCTGCCACCAAGACGCTTGGCACAGAGAACAGCCGCAGTTGTGGGTAGCTGAGAAGCATCCCGCAGCGTGTGGGCAATGTCCAAAAGAAGAGAGAGGCTGGAAACAGGGCAGAAAAGGCTCCCCTGAGCACGAGACTCCCAGGGGAACCTCATTAGCATGAACCCTGTTGCTTTCAGATAAAAAAAGCCAGGAAAATGAGTGGTTCTGCAATGGCATTTTCCCTTCGGGCCCCTCCAGATGTGCAGGTAAAAGCGTGGTGGGATCTGATGCACGAGGCACATAAGCATCTGGGAGCCCCCTTAGTTGATCCAGGCTCCCAGTCCCAGGGGCACGGATCAGCTGTGGGTTCATGCACCCCTGCTGCGCTGGCTGATGAAGCTCCCAGCCATAGGGGCAGACCCGGCCCCACGCTGAATTAAAGGTGTGATGTATGCACACATCTGCAGTTTTGGCGTATTGTCTCAGGCCTCTTAAGGCGATGTCATGACCAGTGTGAAGAGCGTAAAGGCTACCAGGTAGCATTGTAAATGGACACGAGCGATAGAAGGGCGTGATAAAAACCAGCCACAAAGTTATTTCACGTTTTTTGTGGAATAACTTCGTGGCTTGTTCCCTGTTTTTTCACACCATTCGCCGATTGAACACGTAGCCAGGTTACAACTTGAGACATGACTCGCTGGTTAATCACACCGTAAGTGTAATGTATGGCTGGGACCTTTGCTTTAGAAATACCAGGATCACCAGCTTGGGTGCAGGGGGTTGCACCGGTTGCTGGTGGACCTGTATATCCATACACGTATCCTGCGTGGGCATGTACACTCGTGGCAGGGAGTGCTGCACTTCGAACACACCTCCAACACATCAGCGGAGCCGTCGCTTCAATGAACAGGTGTCCTCAGAGCCAAAGACCCTGAACCAGGCATTACCTGGGCAAGGGCCTGCACCTCTTCACCTCTTCGTGTTAGGCCAGCCCCTGCTGAGCCCAAGTGTCTGAGTCTTATTTTGGTTTATTCTGCACCTCTTCATCCCCTTCGTGTTAGGCCAGCCGATGCTGAGTCCATGTGTGAAAGTCTTCTTTTGTTTTACCACGGCTTTATTTCAGTTGGATTTGTGATTTCTATGAAACCCGTGCTAATCTAGGAGGAGCAGTGAGGAGGTGGCATGCATGAGACATCCCGCTCTTTCATGGTGCTTACAGCAGCACCGTGGGGGAAGGCAGTGCTGCTATCTCCATTTTACAAGGGGGAAACTGAGGCACAAAGAGCCTACATGACTTGCCCAAGGACATAGAGCGGTCTGTAGCAGGGTGTGGGCTCAGGCCCATCTTGGACCCATCCTCCCTGCCTCTCCCACTCTCACTGTCGCCGGGACAGGGAGGCTTGGCTTGCGAAGCAGAGGTAGCTCCATGCCACCTGGCACCACACTTGGGAGTTTCATACCCTGATTGCTGGGCTCAGAGATCAAGCCTGGAAACCCCAACCAGGGGCTGAATGTTTGTGCCCTGAACTCTTGCGGTGTCCTCCCTCCGTGGGACCTTCGGTGGCCACAGTCTCCAGGGCTGACCAGAGCTGTGCTCATCCTGGGAGGAGAATTTCAGGGCTCCACCACGTTTATCTTGGTTTTCCCCTGGAAAATGGGGTCTTGGCTCCATTCGGCCTTGCCTGGCCTGGGAAAGTTGGCTTTCACTTGGGGGCCTCCGGAAATCTGAAATGGTCCAGTTGCAAAACACCGCGGCGGTGCCTTGGGGAAGGGAGGCCGGGTCGCCGCAGAGGCCGGAGGAGATCAGCAAACCCGATAAGAGGGTTAGGAAATGTAACCGATGAGGAAAGGTTGAAGGAATTTGCTCTGTTTAGTCTAGAAAGGAGAAGGCTGAAGGGGAGTGTGAAATCATAGAAATCCTACAGTCGTGGGGCCGGACGGGAGCACCGGGGTCACATCTAGTCCAAGCAGGATCAGCCCTGTCCAAAGCAGCCTGGACATGTCCGTTGTCCAACCTCTGAGCAAAACTGCCATCAAACCCGACACCCAGGCATCACACCCGACACCCAGGCATCACGCCCCACACCCAGGCATCATGCCCCACACCCAGGCATCACGCCCGACACCCAGGCATCATGCCCCACACCCAGGCATCATGCCCCACACCCAGGCATCATGCCCCACACCCAGGCATCACACCCGACTGCTCCCGGGAAAGCTGGGGGACCGCAGTGACCAACGTCTTGCTGCTGCACAGGGGGTTCATAGACACTCCAGAGACCCCAGAGGAAGGGAAACACCTCCCCCCAGTCCAGACCGTCTGACCAGGGAAGAAAACCCCCTGCTGACCCCCAGTGTGGCATCGATCTGACTTTGAGCACAGGGGCAAGCCCCTCCAGCCAGGCCTCTGTGGGGTTGGTGCCAGCAGGAGCACTGGCACAGCCCAGCCCCATCCCCAGCCTGGGCTGCAGTGCCTCTGAGAGAGGCTTAAACACACCCTTCCAGGAGGCAAAAGACTTTTGGGAGGTGTTTTACCAAGGGCAGCACCCACGTTAAGGGGCTAAAATCAGCAGCTGATACAAAAGAGTTGAGGTTTGCTCTCGGGAACGCGGATGCTCAGGGAAACCTTCCAGCAAGAAGGGCCGTTTGGCAGTGCAAGAGAGACCCGGTGAGGCTGTGGGACCTCCTTTGCGGGGTTTCCAGGAGTGGGTTAGGCTGACACCTTGCCGGCATGGTCTGGGGGTGTTGCCCTGGAGCAGAGACCCGTCCCCTTCCCTCCCAGCCCAGCAGCTCTGTGCGCTCTGGCTCCCGGGAGCCTGGTTCTTCTCCCCTCTCAAGCCAAGATACCCCACCGACACCCTCTCCCCTCTTCAGGGCGGGTGAAGGGCCTGCAAATTAAAGACCCCTTGCTCTGCCCTTTGATGCTGCATCTCTTGTTCCTCTCACCTTGCTTTGTCACTCTGCCAGACGGGCCGGATCCTGTCCACAGCTTGGGGAACAGGGGTGAAGTCCAATCCCTGTTACACCGTTGCCAGCATTGCAATAGCAAACGATGTGTAGCTTGGCAGCTGTCCCCTCCATCCCCACCCCCACCAGGGCCAGGGTGGTGAATACTGTCCTCCTCATTCTGTGGACGGGGAAACTGAGGCACAGAGAGGGGGGAAAAGGACATGACCAAGGCCACCCAGTGGGTCAGTGGCAGAGCTGAGATTACCTCTGGCCTGCCCCCAGCCCCCCACTAGTCCTGCTTTGTCCCCCAAACTGCACTGGCTGCTCGGCAGAGGGCTGAGAGCGGGTCCGCACCCCAGCAGCAAAGGGCTGGGATGAACCGGCCCTGCCCCACACTGCTGAGCATAAGGCACGTGTCCCGTGTCGTCCTCCCAGCTCGGCCTGTGCGCTGGTGAGCAGGTATGTCACAGGTATGTCACAGGTATGTCATAGGAGTCGTAGCGCTGGAAGGGACCTCCTGAGGTCAACCCGCTGCCTGAGGCAGGACACGTCGGCCCAGCCATCCCCGAAATGGGGCGACGTGCTGCACCCACCCCGCGTCTGTCTGCAGGGAGGCTGCAGCAGAGGAAACCTGGCCTAGGGGCAGTGGGGGAGGCCAGGACCATTCAACCCCTGGAAGAGCGCAGGCTGGGGTGGCGGCGGGGGTCTCCGACCATCCCGGCGAGCTGTCAGCGTGGCCGTGGACGGCTGAATGCCCCATTTCAAGGGGCTCGGGGTCTTTTTGCAATGCTAATGGCCCCGCAGCGCGCCGGCGATTGATCCCTCGTTAATCTCGGCCCGGCTTTGCGGCCGGCCCCAGCGACTTTTGGCAGGTGCACAAAGCGCAGACCCCCGCCCGAGAGCGTTTCCATGCCTGCCTTTTGTCCCCCAGTGGCAGAGCCGCGGATTAAAGGCTCCCCCCACCCTCCCTTTGATGCCGCGTCTCTCGCCCTCCCTCCCACCCGCCTTGGGCTCTGGGCTGGATCCCGTCTCCAGCTCACCATGAGCTTGCCCGGCCTCCGCCATGCCAGCCCGAGCGCTAGCTTGCCTGGGGCAGGGGCTCCAGACTCTGCAGCCTCATCCTCTTGAGTGGCTGCATCAGATGGGGAGCTGGTCCCCTCCCCAGCTGCAGCCGCTCAGGACACTGCTCCCCACAACCGTCCAGCTTTAGAAACCAGGCAGCTTCACATTGCATCCGGCCTTTTCAGTCTCCAGCTAGCTCTGCCAGGCTCTCTGGGACCAGTGCAAGAGGCAGATGGGTCCCCAGAGCCGAGGTGGGTAGGGCACACCACCCCCAGGGCTGGTCTCACCCCTTGCAGAAGTGCTGCCAGGACCCAGATTCCCAGGATTTGCCCCAGAGCACAGGAGCTCATCCCCTTCCAAAGGGCCTGTCCCCTGCCAAAACCCCATGGGTTTTCTTTCCCTCCTTCAGCCTGGATGCTCTCGTTGTGCTCAGAAACCCCCCAGCCCTGAATGGGCCCTGCTCTGGCTCTGGACGTGGGCAGGGGCTTTTTTCCTGGCATGCATTTAGCAGGGGCATGGGCAGTGCCAGCAGCTCCCCTGCATTGCCTCGTCCTGGGTTGTGCAAGGGTTTGCAGAGGGGATGTGAGAGATTCCTTGGGTTTGGGGTAGCCTGCAAATATGGGGGACGGGACTGGCCCAGACACCCCTCTCCATCCCAGGCTTGGGCCCATCTGCTGGGCATGCGCCGTGCTGCCTCTCCACTCTGCCGCTGGCCTGAATTGTGCCCAGCAAAGCACCGGCAGGGTCGGGTCTTCGGCAACCCATGACTGGGGTCAGGGAATGGAGCTGGCCTGTCTGCCCGCTGGGCACCAGCACAGGGCAGGGGGCTCTGGCATGCAGGGCTGGCCCTGGAGGGAGCTGGGGACCCAGCCCTGAGACAGGTGGGCACTGATCGCGCTAAACCAGGGGCATTGCAGAGCCTGGAGCAGCGCTGGTGCAGCTGAGTTGCCCCGTGTCTTGCTTGGCACTGACGGGGTCCGGGTGACCTGCACAGCCCTGAAGAGCACCAGGTTGCAGCCACCACCGTCTGCAGCCATCCTACCAGGGCCTGATTTCCCCCTGCCCATAAGGACATCCCCTGCCCGGCACTGTTAATTATCAGGGGTTGGGGTTAATTGCTGTGCAGAGCGATTCGGGAAATTCGTGGGTGACCTCCAGTGGCTGCCCTGCAAGCCCCGGCTCCAGGCACCCCCTCCTCACCCGGCTCTGGCATGTGGCCGTGGGCTGGGACCCTGCCCTGGCACAAGGACCCAGCGAGGGGTGCAGGAGCAGGGCTCAGCTGTCTGCTGTGCAAGCCCTGATCTCATCCGTTTCGTGCCCTGGAAGGGTTTTGTGAAGCCACAGCAGAGGAGAGCAGGGGCCTGTGCCCCAGGGCCCCGATCCTGCCTGCCTCTCTCCAGCACACTGCTGAGCCTGGGAGCCGGAGGGGGACACCTGCCCATTCTGCACAGAGGAGCTGGGGACCCCCATGCCCTCCCCGGATCTGAGTGTGCATGCTGCAGCCTCGTCTTAGGGACCTGCAGCCCTCGGGGGTCTCCTTCCTGCCCCTGGGGGCATGCAGGCTGGAGCTGAACTGGGTGAGGGGTGCTCCCCGGGGCCTGGATGGATCAGAGGTGCCCCTCTGATAAGGGTCCAGGGATGTGCTGGCACCTGCCCCAGCCTGGCTCAGCCACCTCTTCATGCCCTCCCTCCCTGCCCCAGTCCCGGGGCCCTGCAGACCACCCCCTTCCCCCCTTACTCCAGCCCCGCTGCAGCTCAGCCTTTCCCAGGCCAGGAACAAAGCCGAGCTGTTGTTGCCCTAAGCCGCCTGCAGCCAAAGGCCTTTCATCTCGGGCTCATTTCCAAATGACTAGTGACACCCGGGGCTCCGGGGCACCGTTCCAGCAGCGCTTCCCAACATCAAACGGGAACCGGGGGGAGCAGGGCAGGAGGGGGCTTACGGGAGCAGCACTCGCCTCCAGGGCCCTAGGTTGCATCGCTGGGGGGCAGGGCTGTGTGGGGGGCAATGGGGAGGGCTGGCCAGACTCGGGCTTTTCCCCCTTGCACTTGGCCCTGCAGCTGAGCCGGACACGGCCCCCCCCCAGCCTGCTGCAAGTCCCCACCGGTTCCCAGGAACTCAGCGCCAGCCCCTCGGCTTCCCGAAGCTCAGCTGCTCCCAACACGGCAATGGGGACGGTCCAGCTCCTGGAAACACCCCCCACGCACCTCCCCGGCCCCCAATCTATCCGAGCTGCTGAGATCCCCAGCTCTGAGCGCCCACGCTCCCGGGATCTCCCATGATGGGGTGGTGGAAGCATGCACTCATGTGCAGCCTGTGCACAGATACGTGCCAGTGCACGCGTGCCCGGGGCATCACTGCCTGTTGCAAGGACCCAAGCTACTTTGACGGGCCCCCAAAGCAGTGTTTGAACCTTTTCTTCCTGCAGCATCAGGACATCAGTGCAGCTGGGCCTGCAGCCAGTTTTTGAGAGGTTTGGTGTACCAGGCCTGGGAATGAGGATGGTTCCTGAAGTGTTTTAGGGCAGGTCAGACACACTTGGCAGGGCTGGAGCAGGGCTAGATACAACCTCCGGAGGGTCCTGCTGCGAGCAGGGGATCCCACCGCTATGCTAGGTGGGGATGAGGCATCCCCAGCTCCATGCAGGCAGAGGATGGTGGATGTAGGATCTTGAAAAGGGGGGTGCAATCATCACATCGAACACAACACCTATTCTTCTCCAGGTAAAAAAAAACTAGAAGCTTTCCTTATCCTCCGGGGTCCCTTCCAGCCCAAATGTCTATGAAATCTTTTATGCCAGGGGCCTGGCACAACATTATTTGAAGCAAAATCCAATTACAGCTTCATTGTAATGCGTGCTCATTTGCCTGGCGATATATTCCATTTAAAAGCACAACAAACTCAGCAAAAATAGTCAGAGGATTGTTTCATGAGTCCAATAGTGATTATAGTTACACGTCCATCTCTTTTTCAGCTTCATAAAACAGAAGCCAGCCGCCTTGGGCACCTTGACAGCGCATCCAACCCTTCGCGGTCCGTCATTGCCACACCTGAGTTAATGCTCACCTGATCTTAATATGACCACACCCGAGTCCAGGCTTGTAGGGAGAACTAAAAGCAGTCTGCAGGGCTGTGAAATAGAGGAGAGAAATGCCCAGGGGAGTCTGACAGACAGCAGCAGTGCAGAAGAAAGGCTGGCTGGATTAGCAGAACATGGAGACCACCGAAGAGGAGAGAGGGTCGTTAACACCTCTGGAGTGAGGAGAGATTAGCAGGAATAGCCGACAATGAGCCATGGAGTCAATTGACTCCCCCACCCCGCTCCACACTGCCACAGCCCTTCCCAGGGGTTTTGGTTTAAAGCTGGGAAGGAGCAGGAATCAAAGGGAGGTACAACTGCTGGACCCCCGTCTGGGCCTGATCCTGGCACCCTCCAGCCTCCGGGCACCCGGTGAAGCCCACCCCAGCAAGGAGCGACCCAAGCGGCGGTCCCTTCCCCTGCCCTCTGGCCCCTTTCTTGCTGGGAGCAGGAGCCCAAAGGCCGGGGTAGATGGGCACATCCACCCCAGCTAGGCCTGCCCACAGTCTCCATCCGCCCCAGGCCGTGCTAACTGCCCCATCCCCCTCCCTGGCAGGTAGAGCTGTCGGACGGGACGTCGCACACCATCACGGACGCCTACGCGGGCAAGGAGTACATCATCCAGGTGGCCGCCAAGGACAACGACATCGGCACCTGGAGCGACTGGAGCGTGGCCGTGCATGCCACCCCCTGGACGGAGGAGCCCAAGTACCTCACCACGGAGGCCCAGGCACCAGGTGAGGGGCTGGGCCTCACGGTACAGCTCCGGGAGGGGGCAGGGAGAGGAAGGCTTGGCTGCAGGGGCCTGGGCACCAGCTCTACCAGAGCACAGAGCAGAGGAATGGGTCCCTGAAGGTCACAAGCGGGGTTATGTACAGAGCAGGGAGAAAACCCAGGAGTCCACATGCCAAGACCCTCTGCTCTAGTTTAGGTATGCACGCATGCATTCATGTGCGTGGATGGGCATACATGCAGGTATGTGTGCCTGCATGTATGCGTGGCACGGCACACACGCATGCGCCTTTGCATGAGACTCATCCAAAGCAGAAGCCACACACCTGTGAGCACCAGGCCCTGGCAGCACTGGGTGCTGTGGGGCACTGGGCCCCCACAGCCCCTGCCCCATGCCCCCTATATCATGGCCTTGCCCTCACAGTGGCAGCTCCCAGGCGTGGCACTCTCGTGCCAGGCTCCTTGCACACTCATGCAGGCAGCACTACACTCCAGCTCTGCACAGGAGGCTGGAGATGCAGCCTCCTCACAGACCCATCCTGGGGCTCCCGGCGCTGGGGGCAACAGTGCCATTGCCCTGAACCAGCCCATGTCTCTGCCTCTGGCTGTGCCCAGCTCGGACCTGGGCAGCCCTGGGCAATGCCATTGCCTCGGCCTTCCTCTCCAGACCTGCCTCTGTGGGTGCAGGGAGGCAGGTCTCCCCGGCAGGCATCAGTCCCCAGCCCCGGTGCTCCTGGAGCAGGAGAGGGGCAGGGAGGGAGGCGGTGGGGCTCCACGGGCTGGGAGACAGGCCAAGCGGGTGGGAAAGCCACAGCATTAACAAGCTGCTGTTTCTAGGAAGGGGCTGGGATCCCAGCCAGCTCCCCGGGGCCATCGGCCGGGGGCTTCCCAGAAGGGCCTTAGCGGGCCCATGCTGGACCCCCCACCCCAGCACGGGCTGCCGGGAGGCCGGGAAACACATCCACGGCCCCAGCTAGTCACTGCTCCTAGCAAGGGGCTGGGGGAGGCACCAGGTCCTAGGTGCAGCTGCCTCTGTGTGTGCATGTATGTATGTGTGTGTGTGCACGTGTATGGGTGTGCACACATGTGAATGTTAGGGGGCGTGCATGTGTGCACAAACCTTTAGCACTGTTGGCTAAGGGTTGCATATGTGTGCACATGCTTGTGTGTATGTGCGCATGTGTCAGCGGGTGGGCATATTGCTGCGTGTGTGTATGGGTGTGTACACAAGTGCGCGTGTGTATGTGTGAGTGTAGAGGGGGTGAGCATGTGCACAAACCCTTAGCACTGGTGGCCCTGTGTGTGTGCATGTGTGTGTGTGTGCTTATGCACATGCACACATAGATCCAACGGCCCAAGATCGAATGGTCACAAACTCCGCCGTGACCGATTCAGGCCGGACATAAGGAGGAACTTCTTTACTGTCCGAGCCCCCAAGGTCTGGAATAGCCTGCTGCCGGAGGTGGTCCAAGTACCTGCACTGAACGCCTTCAAGACACATTTGGATGCTTATCTTGCTGGGATCCTATGACCCCTGCTGACGTCCTGCCCCCGGGGCAGGCGGCTGGACTCGATGATCCTCCGGGGTCACTTCCAGCCTGAAAGTCTATGAAATCTATGAAATATCCTCCATATGTGCTGCTCCCTCAGCATGTGCAAACACACACGCCTGCCCACTCAGCTGGTCTCTTGCACGTGCACTTGTGCACTTCTGGCCACAGGCCCCGGTTCACCTGCAGCCCCGCCCAGGAAACACGTGACACACTTTCCCCGCAGTGCACACACAGCCCTGCTCACAGTTCCCGGGACAGCGTGACAAGCCATGGAGCACAGCTAAGGGAAGGCAGACACAATCGGCACTCCGTGTATGTGCGTGCACTCCTCATGCACACAGATGCAGTCACGCTTACACACGCATGTGCATGCAAGCCTCCCTTGCATGCGCACACACACACACACACACACACACGCAGGGCAGCTCTGCCTGCTCTGCTGTCACCGCTGACACCCTGGAGGCACTGGAGCAGCCCCCTCCAGCCCCGGCCCCAGGCCCGAGGGGCAGCTCCAGGCTGCGTGTGCTCGCGGCACCGTCTCTGCTGACTCAGCTCCTGCCGGGTCTGGCCTCCAGCTGTTGCCCTGGCTCTGAAGCAGCTCCTGGCTCTGGCCCAGCGGCTCAGGGGGGCACCGATTACATCTCCGGCCGCAGCACGAGCAGCTGTGCACGGCGCGGAGGGAGCTGGCTGCTTCCACTGTCAGGGCTGGCGCTGGGGGGAGGATGGGAGCATCGGGTCAGGATTGAAACCAGGTGTCCCCGGGGCCCGTGTACAAAGGGGACACCTCGGGGGCAATCAATGAGTCTGTGGAGGATGAGGAGGGGGCAGTGCAAGGGCTCAGGGGCACCGGGCAGAGGGGAGGGAGATGCCCTGGAGTTGCTGTGACCTCACCAAGGATGTCACAGATGCTGGTTGACTCTGATGATGTCACGTGTAGTGGGGCCCCATCCCCTTGCCGTGGCATCACGCCTGCACAGCAAGGGAGCATTGGGAATTTGGGGGTTTGTGGCAGTGGGGTAGGCACGGGATGCTGGGCTGTCCCACGGCAGGGGCCCAAGACACACGGCCCCGTGTGAGCACGCGTGGTTTCACCGCAGGGCTCGGGGCTCTGCGTGTCCATCCATCAGGGTGTCTTCGACCCTTTCGTGGAGGTCTGTCCCGCTGGGTTTGCCCATGCCTCCCTGCTCCCGGGGAGGAGGGCCCCATGGAGGCCTCGGTGTGGCTGCGAGCATCTCTCCCCGTGGGTACCACGCTCCCAGCCACGCGGCCTCTTCTGTGGGCAGAGGGTGCCCTCTCGTGGCCGCTCGCTTTAGCACACGGTCCCGCCAGGCTGGGCTGCTGGGGAGTTCGTAGAGACACAGGGCCGTGGCGCTGGCAGGGAGCTGTGGGGATCACATCCAGCCCAAGCCCTTCCTGAGGCAGGATCAGCCCTGTGCAACCCAGCCCAGGCACATCCAGTGTCCGACCTGGGAGCAAAATGATGCCGTCAGGCCAGACGCAGCACCAGGCATCGCCCTTGACCCTGCTGCAGGGAAAGCAGGAGGACCACGGCCACCGGTGTCCTGCAAAGGGGGTGATAGATGCTCCAGAGACCCCAGGCGGGGCCGTGCCGCCGCTGCAGAGAAGACTGGGAGACCCCCATAGCAGAGCACAGGCATCGCTGCACCTAGATCACCCCCTCAGTGTCTGTCCAACCTCTCCTTGACACCTCCAGTGGTGGGGATCCCCCACCCCTTCCCTGGCGTCTACCCCATGGCCTCCCTGCTCTGACAGTGAAGAAGCATTTCCTAAAAAACGTCCAAGAAGAGGCAGCAGGGAGCCCCTGGGCTTGGGGCTGGATGCCCCTCACACTGATGCCCCATATGGCAGGTGCACAGGGCAGAGGGACCGTGTCAGGCCCCCTCACCCAGGCACAGAGGGATGCTGGCATTGCTGATGGTGGATGGGAGCGAAGGAGAGATAGAGGCATGGCAAGCAAGACAGTCAGCGGTGGGTGGACAGCTGCATTGAGAGAGGGGGCTGAAGCGGGTGCAGGGGCCACGATTTATGTCCCCGGGCAAAGGGGCTGCCGTGGTGGCCCCAGGCCCACCTGCCTCCCGCTCCTCTCCCCCGCTGCAGAGACAACGACCAGCAGCACCTCGTCCTTCATGCCGCCCCCCACCACCAAGATCTGCGACCAGGAGAAAGTCGTCGGCAGCGGGGCGGTGGCAGTGTCCTGGGCAGCTGGTCTGGTCCTGGCAGCGGCTGGCGTCCTGTTTATTTAGTGAGTATCCCCCCTCCACGGCTGGATGGGGACCTCCAGCATAAAAGCACGCCTGTCTGGGAGGGGAGAAGTCCCCACAGGTCACTGGAGAGGCTGGAGCCTGGGAGGGATGACTGTCCGTCTCCCCGTTGTCCTCCACCCTTTCTCTCCTACCTCCAGAGGCTCCTTCCATCTTTTCATCTATTTGCCTCTGCCTGCTTCCCATCCTCTTTCTTTCTCCGTCCATCCATCCTCTTTACCTCCCATCAGGTAGGATAGGGCCAGTGTTGGGGTCATCAAGATGAACGGGAGTCAGTGCTGGTGTTATCAGAGAGAATGGGGTGCTGGGGTTTGGGTCGAAGCGGGTTGCTGGTGGGGTTATCAGCTAGAAGGGGGGACACTGGGGTCAATGGGGAGAATGGTGATGGAAGCAGCCGTGCACTGGCACAGCCCAGTCCCCATCCCAGCCCAGGATGCACCCAGCACCTCTGGAGGAGGCTTAAGGGAGCTCCCTCCTGGAGAGAAGGAGCAGGATTCATGCCGGAGCAGCTCACAGCAAGGCCGGGTTCGTGCCCAGAGGCAGCCCCTGCAGCTCAGCCTGACAGCCCCCATGCCCCCAACCTCAGGCCCACTTCCAACCCGGGGAAGCAATGCAAAAGTCAGCACCTGGGCTCCATCCCTTCCACACTCGCAGAACAGCCCGGGGGCTGGCTGTGGCCACATGCATCAGCAAAAACAATTAGCTGCACGGGCCTCTGGCCTGATGCCATCCAGGAGCTCAGGTGGCCTTGTGCCAGGGGTGCCCAGATGGAGGGTGGCATGGGGGACCTCTCCAACCAAGGGGGTTGCGGTGACCTGTGTCTCCCCTCTTGCTTGCAGATCCCCGGCCGCCACAGAGGAGGACAGCGCTCGCCCGCGTCTCTTTTCTCTTCTATTTTGCACATGTTTAGGAGGACGGATCCACATTTCTCTTCATCGCTTCACTTTCTAAAGGACAGGCCGGCCGTGCCAGGGCTGGGGCAGGCGGAGAATGCCCCCCTCCCCGCTCCCACCATGCTGCCGGGCAGGGACCTTGACCCTAGAGAGAGGAAACCACCCCCTCAGCATCCCTGGACCCCCCCAGCCCGCCCAGACCCTGCATCCCCGGAGCAGAGCGCGAGCCGCCGCGGGCGAGACGGGATCATACAGCTACAGCGCCATGCCAAAGATGACCAGCGAGCACGCGGCGCGCCCGGCGGGCACCCCCAGCCCCGTGCCTGCAAACCTGGATACTGATGGGGGGACCCATCCCCAGCCCACCCAGGGGGTCACCTCTCTTCCCCTCCAGCCCCTGCCATCCAAGCCCTGAAGAACTGGACTGGAAGCCCGGGGCAAGGGGCTAAGGCTGGAGGGCGAGCCTGGAGACACAGCCATGGGGACGGACTCATGCATGCCAGGGGCGGGAGCAGGGGCAGGGGAGGGTCTGGGGACAACGTTTTTTTAATGGGAGGGAAATGGAAATGAAGAGAAAGCAGCAGCAAAGCTGACACACATGCACACACACACACACGTGCGTGTCCCCCAGGCCTGCCCACGCAAGCCACCACCTCGCACCCCTTTGCATCTCTCTCTTTTTATCACGCCCTCCCGGTCAGCGCCTCCGTGTCGGGGTCGGTCTCCTGGTTCATCGTGGACCAGTCATGTGGCCAGCATCACCCCCCCAACACGCCGCCCTTTCCCCCTTCTTTCGCTTCCCTCCTCTTCCTCCCCAGTCCTGTTTTGTAAGGCAGCTCCCCTCTCCCGCCCGGCCCGAAGCGCAGTATTTAATCCCGTCCGCCCCAGTATTGCCCCGGTCACAGGCTGTATTTGAATTTTTTATAGATGTATATATAAAAAAAAGAGCCAAAACAGAAAAAAAAAAAGAAAACACCACATATACATGCACACACACGTACACACACACACACACACACACACACACACAAACCGTGACAACCCAGGAGAGAGGTGGTTTCATTAAACGTCGTCATTTCATGACCACCGGGCCCTGGTATTTTTTCGCCGGCAGGGTGGGTAGGGGGTTTAACCCAGCTGCACCCCAGACAGGCTCCGGGGATGACGGATGGGCCTGGGAAGGTGCTAGCAGGAGCCCCTGATGCCTCCCAGGGCAGGACAAGTCCCCAGGGTAGGGGGTTTCAGCAGACCCCAGCATTGCAAATAGCACCCCCAGCTCTGGGCATGGGACCGTTGGCCTTACAAGCTATGCGCTGGGGTATTAGCACGGGCATCTGTCCTGCCTGGGACGCGGGGCTTGGCCCTGCTACACCTTCACACTCAAGCTGGATAGACACCAGCTCTCGAGGTTTGACACCTTTTGAAGCACTCACTTCATAACAGGTTAGCTGTCTTTATGGCTGGATAGCCATTTTTGTGGTGCAATCCTGACTTTGCCTGTGCAGCCGGGCTGCACCGACGGTGCGACGAACCAGTTCATCTTGTCGTGTATGTAACGTGTAGCAGGGACCTTGCGTGCAGAGGTTCATCGGGCCCCCATCACACTGCCCACCTCCTGCAAGTACAACAGCAAGCAAAGCAGAGGCTGCGAGGCCCGGTGGGTTGGGCTCTGCACAGCTGTGCATGGCACCAACTTGTCATGTGCCTGGCTACTCATCCCCACCCCTTTCTGTGCCTCAGTTTCCCCTCCTGCCCAATGACTTCCCTACTCGCAAGCACTTTGGGGCAGGGACCAGCTTTCTCTCAGGGTTGTGCACATCCTCTCAGGGACTAGTGTGAGTGCATGGGCACTACTAACCTGTGGGCACTCGAGGCAAGAGACATGACACGATCCTGACTATGCACGTGCGGCCAGACTGCATTTACGGGGCTCTAGGGACCTTGGGGTACATGGCCCTAGAGCCCCAGTGATGTGGCCCAGGGGCTTTTACTGCCCTCCAGGACTCAGAGCCCATGGGCAGAATCGTGCCCCTCCATCTCAGGAGCTGTGGCAGCCTTCTGGGCCAGGCTGGGACGGTCACATCAAGGCCTGGCTCCATCTCACTAGCCAGCAAGGGGGAGGATGGCGCTGGGGCAGGAGGAAGGACAGGAGAGCCCCCCACTGTGTTGTGCCCACTCCCCCATGCTAGCTGCGAGCTCCCAAGTGGGTCCGACCCCAGCCGTTGCAGCACCCTCCCACCCCCCCAAGCATTCCCAAGAGCTTCAGTGTCCCCGTCCCACACTCACCCCCAACGCCCCCCAGGAGCAGGGGTCCTGTGGGTCCATCTCAGACAGCCCCCGGCCCTCCCCGGCGCTCACACAGCAGCCGGTGCACCACGCACCAGCCACGAGGCGTAACCGAGACCCGCAGCACCCATCATGGGCCCAGTCCGTAGGTACAGACCTATTGCCCACAATAACAGCCCCCTTTCCTGCCCACTTACCTGGCCAGTGCCAGCGTGGGGTTATGCTGGGAGTTGGGGTGCTCTCTTCTCGTGTGTGCCTAAAACACCCCTCCCAAGGGATGGGGGCTATGTGACCCCCCCCCCCACATCTCTGCTTTTCCCCTGCTGGCACCTGCCACGTGTCCCTAGAGCCCAGGAAACAAGTGCTTGGCATGCAAGGCACAGAGGAAATCCCACCCAGCTGGCCAGTTCCCCATGCACGCGCCTTGGGAGCCCTGTGCAGGCTGGTTCTCCGGGGTTTGCCCTGGGCAGCCTGACCTCTACAGAGATGCACTCAGGGCTTCCCTCCAGCTCCTGCCTGCATTTGCGGCTGCCCATGGCTGAACTCTTGCCCAGGTGTTGTGCTTGGGGCTATGTGGGGGCTGGCATCGGTTCATTCAGCCTCCTGCAGCAGCCACAGGTTTGCTGGGAGCATGAAAATGATGCAGCAGGCGTGCCATTCACCTCTGCAGCCCATGCCTGGGTGAAGGCACAGGACCATGAAGCATGGCATAGATGTGTCAACAGGTGCAAGGCCTTTGAGGCAGGTCACTGCACATGCAACGGGGGCCCAAGCTGTCCGGCGGAGGTGATTGCCTCTCGACAAGCTTGGAACAAAGACCTTTGCTGAGCTGGAGCAAAGGTGCCACTGGAAGAAACCCCTGTATCACCCAGCCTGCCTGCCATCGCCGGACAGATGTGGGACCAGCTCCCAGTTGTTCAGAGCCAGGCTCGGCACCCGAGAGCTCTCTGCCTGCATGCGTGACACTCAGGTGTCATCGCTGCGACTGGCTGGGGGACAGCCAGGCTGCGTGGTCCGTGGGGAGCGCTGCATGGTGCACGAGGCAGCACCCCCTCATCCCTCCCCGCTCATCTCCTGCCAGCTGCAGCACTTTAAGCTGGTGATGGATGAGGCTGGACCGGCTTGGAGCTTGGACGCAGATAAGACCCCGGTGCTGTCCTGAGCGCACCGCCAAAACCCTAGCAAGAGAGACGCCAAAATTTGAAAGCAAGAGAGACGGATGGTCCACTGAGCACTGAAACCTTCCTCCTTGCCAGGGCTGGAGAGCTCCAGTCCTGGGGTCCAGGCGGGACTCTGCATACAGCCTTTCTCTCCTCTGCTCACCAGGGCTGGATGTGTGGGAGAGGGACATCAAACCCTGACTCCCTGGTGTACATTTGAGCTGCCTGGGAGCTAAGAATGAGCTCCCCAGGGATGCTGAATGAGTTGGTCTGAGCCTGAGCAAGACCCTCCAGCCAGGACCCGGCAGGGTTGGTGCCAGCAGAAGCATTGGCACAGCCCAGTCCCATCCCTGGGCTGGGCTGCAGCTGAGGCTTGCCTGGCTCCAGACACTGCCCTTCTGTCCCAGCAGGATTATTGTTATCATGGCCAAGCGCTCCGCACATCTCCCAACCTCTCCCCACCTTGCATGGAGCACCGGTCCCACCCCAGGGGCTGCTATGGGCTATTTCCCCCACCGAGCACCAAAGCAGCACATCTAGGGAGAAGGGAAAATGCATTGCAAGGGATGGGAACAGAGCCTGGGGAGCTGTGAGGAGGGGCGCTCCTGATAGCCGTGCAGCTCTTAGAGGGATCCTTTTCAGGCTTAGGCTGCTGACAGATCCCTGCTCTTCCCTCCCTGGGGCTAGAAAGCCTGGGAGCCAAGTGATGGAGCCGTGGGCTCCGGGGTGTGGGGGCAGCGGGACCTGCCTGGGCTCCCAGTGGGGCTGGGCCAGCGGCTCTGAGAAACAAGAGGTGTATCCAGGACAGGACGGGGCCGCTGGAAGGGATGGAGCACCCCGCCGAGAGACACCCAGGGGCTGTCCCCTTGGGCCAGGTCGGGTGGCAATGCTGGGTTTTGCAATGCCACTGCTGCTCCTACAAGGTCGTGCTCCCCGTATCGATTACACAATGGCAAACTTAAAGGGGATCAAAAAAACCTTTGTGGAAAGGGGAGTGACGTGCTGTCAGTCACTCCTGCCAGGCGGAGGAGGACACGATGCTGATTCTCCCCAGAAACCAGCAAGAGAGGTGGATGGCGTAAAGGACAGGTGGGGGAGCGGCCTTCAGGACACCCCTAGAAAAGAGGAGGTGGTTTCTGGCCCTAACCTCTGAGCTGGTGTAAAGACTACATGCTCCTGAGCTTGGCTAGGGCAAGCTGCGGGTTGCTGGCAGGGTGGGAGCTACGATAAGTCACCTGCAGAGAGCTCGCTGGTGCAAGGCATTGCTCGAGAGCTGCTTTCAGAAGTAGCCGGTGAGAGCGTCTAGTTGGACCTTGTGTTTTTTTCTCTTCTCTGTCTCGCAAACCAAATACTGTAGTTGGTTTTGCAGTGTGCTGACTCCTTGCTTTTTTTTGCTGGAAGTCCTGTATGGGGTGTGAAGGGGGCCTTGTATGGAAATTAGAGACATCCTAGGGAGGTGGGGCTGGAAGGGAGCTCACAGCTGGTCCAACCCCTTCCTGGGACAGGGTCAGTCCTGTCCAAACCAGCCCAGACAAATCCAGTGTCCAACCTCCCAGCAAAATGATGCAGTCAATCCTGACGCAGGCCCAGGCATCACCCTTGGCCCTGCTGCAAGGGAAAGCAGGGGGGCTGCAGCCGCTAAGGTCCTGCGGCTGCAAAGGGGAGTCAGAGATGCTCCAGAGACCCCGGGCAGAGGCCGTGTCCCCGCTGCAGAGGAAGGCAACCCCCACCCCCAGTCTGCACCAGTCTGACCAGGGGGTAAATCCCTTCCTGCCCCAATGCAGCATCGGTCTGAGCTTAAATGCAGGGGCAAGACCCTCTAGCCAGGACCCTGTGGGGTTGGTGCCAGCAGGAGCATTGGCACAGTCCTTTTTTCCTGGCCAAACTAGATGATCTCCAGAAGTCCCATCCAGCCCTACGTCTCTGTGACTCCTGCCTTTGCCTTACTTGAGTATCTGCAGCACGTGTGATCACAAAGCTTTGGGCTTGGAAAGGTGGGGATCTGCTTTTTTTTCTTTGCAAACCTAGTGCGATCACCCCAAAAAGCAGCAGAGCTTCCTCCACCGGAGCTGTGTGGCTCTGCTCTGGGGCAAAGGAGTCCAGGCCTGACTAGGGGTGAGGAGTGACCCCAGGTGCAAGATCTAGTCTGTCCCCTGGGACGTGCTGGAGAACCTAGGGGGGTAGCACAGGCTCTGGGGTCACCCCGATGTCTTAACAGCTAGGGGGCCCTTTCTAGGGTCTTTCAGAGCCAGGCATCTGCGTGCAAAATCCAGGCCAGCGAAGTTGGTGCTTGAGAGTCACCGACTCCATCCTGGGGACATTGGCTTCAGCAAGGATGCTGGCATTTGTGTGCTGATCTTACCACAGGACGTGAAGGATTTTCTGGAGGTATCAGCGGTACCTCTCCAGGCTCTTGGGATGACAGTTGTCCATCACCTACGTTTCACACCCATAGAGGAGAGTGGGGAGGATGCTGGCGTTGTAGACCTGCGTCTTGGAGTCAATCAATCACCTGCAGCCTGCTCTCCCTTGGGGACGGACCTGCAATGTCTGCAAGGATCGGGCTCTCGAGTCACTGCAAGACTCATCGATGAGCCGTGGGAGAGATCATCCTTGAATTGAGGGATGGCTGATGTCGACGATCTCCTGCTCCACGGTGCCCTGACTGCCAAGATAGCGCAAAACCGCAAGAGGCATTTTTGGGGCTCCACACATCCTTGAGGCTTGCAGTAGGGAATAAGGACTCTGATCCCTAGGTGCCCTACTGGACCCTGCAAATCACTGTGCTAGACCCATGGAGGAAGGGCGCTGGCTTTGAGATGTGCCCAGGTCCTCTCCACGCTGGGCTGCGTTTGTAGGCTCCCTGATACAATCCCATCCTGCTCAGAGTCTACAGGCCACGGGGATGGAAATTTGGGGGTCCTAAGGCTGCAGAGGACACAGTAGCCAGCAAGTTGTGGCTCTTGGTGTCACAGGGACTGTCCCAGGCTTTGTCGCCTGTTAGGCGCGGAGCTGGGGGGAGAACAGCCGTGGGACCCTGCCACGTTGGCTGAAACAGAGCTTGGGCGGACGTGTGAGAGCGCTTGTGTGCAAGGCCCTGGATCTGGATGCAGCCAGCGCTGGTGTTTCATAGGTTTTTTTCATAGATTTCATAGACATTCGGGCTGGAAGGGACCTCGGGAGATCATCGAGTCCAGCCCCTGCCCCAGGGGCAGGGAGTCAGCTGGGGTCACAGGATCCCAGCTAGATAAATGTCCAAATGTCTCTTAAAGGAGTCCAGAGTCGGTGCTTGCACCACCGTTGGGGGAGCCTGTTCCAGGCTTTGGGAGCTCAGACTGTAAAGAAGTTTTTCCTTATGTCCAGCCTGAAATAGTCTTGGAGGAGTTTGTGACAGTTCGATCTTGTCATCCCCTGGGGCGCTCTGGTGAACAGGTGTTCCCCCAGATCCTGGTGGTCATCCCTGATGTACTTATAGGTGGCCACCAGGTCCCCCCTGAGCCTGTGCTTCTCCAGGCTGAAGAGTCCCATGGCTCTCAGCCTCTCATCATAAGGTCTGCTTCCCTGACCTCTGATCATGCGCGTGGCTCTTCTCTGGACTCTCTCAAGCTTCTCCACATCCTTTTTGAATTGTGGAGCCCAAAACTGGACGCAGTACTCCGGCTGTGGCCTCACCAAGACTGAGTACAAGGGAGAATGACGTCCTGGGATTTGCTTGAGAAGCATCTATGGATGCAAGCCAGCGTTTTGGTCGCTTTACTAGCTGCAACATCGCATTGGTGGCTCATGTTCATCTTGTGGTCAGTGATGACCCCCAAGTCTCTTTCAGCCGTAGTGCTAGCCAGCGTAGCACTGCCGAGCCTATATGGATGCTGCAGGTTTTCCTTTCCAAGGTGGAGAACCTCGCATTTTTCGGTGTTGAACACCATCAGGTTTTCATCTGCCCATTTTCTGAGCCTGTCAAGGTCAGCCTGGATCACCCTCCTGTCCTCAGGTGTGGACGCTTTACCCCAAAATTTGGTGTCATCAGTGGACTTGGCCAGTTCGCTTCTGATGCCAATGTCCTCATCATTGATGAAGATGTTGAAGAGTATGGGTCCATGGACAGCCTTGGGGAACCCACTGGTCATGGCACACCACAGTGATTTACTTCCATCAACCACCACCCTCCGGGTCTGACCACAGAGCCGATTCCCCAGCCAGTGGGCTGTGATGTAGCCAAGGCCACAATTAGCCAGTTTTGCTATGAGATGATCATGGGATACCAGATCGAAAGCTTTTTTAATACCAAGGTATATGACGTTTGAAGCTGAGTCTCTCTTAGCCCACATGAATGCCCCGAGCACCGTGTCCTGGGGTCTTTCCATTGGTGATTCCTGCTCCCAGCCGCTCTCCCCTGGCTGAGCAGCGAGAGCCCCCAAACCCAGGAGCGAAGGCCCCAGGGGCTGGAGAAGCCGCCTTGCCCTGAGCCACCTCTTAGGACTTTGCCCCTTGTTTCCAAGTTGGAAATGCTTCGAGAGTCACTGACCCGTGCCTCTTTCTTCACCCACCATCCTGGAGCTGAATCTCCGTGTCCTAGCCTGGAGCAGACCCATCCCGGTGATGGGCTGCAGACACAGCTCCATGCCAGGCAGAGACCCCTTCCCAGCTGCATCTCCCCATCAGTGCCCGGCGGGGCGTCCGGGGCCAAGACCATCCTCCGTTTGCTACCATAGCCCCAGGCTGGGCTGAGCTGGATGCTCACAGCCGGTTGTAGCAGAGACAGCGATGGAGGGGCCCCTGAGCCGGCGTCGGGGGGAGCGGAAACAGCCTTTGATGTGGACTCTCCCCTGTCCCCATCGCCATGAGGAATTTCATACACACCGTTACTGCCGCTCCAGCCCGTCCAGATGGTCCGAGGTCCCCGCTAAGCCTTTTCCCCCCGCCCAGAAAGGCTCCATTATCCTTGTGCTCCCGGGACAGATGGATCCTCTGTTCAAATAGCAATCGATGTGGGAGTCTGTTTTGTGGCCCAAGGAGATGCGCTCTGCTCATGGGCACCGGGACGTGGGCACGGCCCCCTCGCCCCATGCTCCGGGCCAGGCTGGCGTCCTGTGCATTGCAGTAGGTCCCCTCTGCCAGCGTTCCCATGCACGAAGCAAGATGCCTGGGTTCGAGGCCCGTGGCTGCCTCTGGGACAGCATTCCCACCTGGGAAGGGGCCGAGATAAGAGCTGTGCTCTCCCGGGGTGCAAGGAGCTTGGAAAGCCTTAGCAGCAAGGGGGACGGAGCAGGGGACCGATGCCATGGGGCCGAGGGAGATCGCCAGCAGCTCCCAACTCTCCCAAGGTGGAGCAGGGGGCTCTGGACATCCAATGTCGGGAATGGGCAGGTGCATCAGAGCTCGTGCACCCGCCGCTGCAGATGGGCTGAGGGGAATCACCGAGCTGGGCTCCCACATACACCCAGTGCAGTCAGCAGCCCTGCCACGGCTGCACAGGCCCTTGCAAGACGCAGCCCAGCAGGCTCCAGCTGCTCCTTGCGCCTCGGCGGGGCCAGAGGCAGCTCCTCTCCGCTGCAGCTGCGGGGCCGGCGCCGTTCACCCCCATCCTTCACTTCCCCCCCAGCTCCCCCCGCCTCACTCATAACCAGGACCAGCCTCGCGCTGTCCATTGCTCCGGCCTCGTCCATCACCAGACACGTCCCGCAATCTGCCCTGGCTCCCGGCCGCCGGAGAAGCGCGCTGAGGACCGGGATGACTTCATCCCACCTCCCACGGATGGGGTGACCCGGCGGGCTCTGGAGCAGGGATGCTCAGCTCCCCCACGCAGACCCCAAATACCCCCTGCTTTCCCTGGCCGAATGAGGCAGGTTGGTGGGCACGGTTGGAGGAATCCCAGCTGGCTGGACCCATGCATTGCCCCATTGCAAGGCAGGGCTGGGTGAGCCCGTGGTGCATGTGCATGGGGCCCCCACGGTACCAGCAGACCAGCTGGCCTGGGCTCCAGTGCTGGGGAGGTTTATGAGGCCTGACCCCAGTGCAGCAAAGTCCCTCCCCAGCTTGGAGCGCAGGTGCATGGGAAGGAGCCGCAGACACAGCCAGGACCTGGGGAGGGGGAGCTGGGCTGGGCTGAATGCAGACAGAGGCCTCCCAAACCGAAGGAAATGGCCCCGGGTGCCACGGGCCTGGTGCAGGGAAGCCAAAGGGACTGGATGGAGGCAGTGATGGGGATTGGGGAGCCCTAGGGCATCCTTATGCAGAGAGACCCTGCAGCACCTTGACAGCCCAGCCCGGACCCCCCCTGCTAGCCCCCAACAGCACGTGCCTCTGCAGATTGCCCTGAAAATGGGGAGGGGAGGGAGGGTGCACGGCGAGCCTGGGTACAAGGAAATGGCCCATGCCCTCTTCTGAAACATGCCTCGAGGCGGAAGAGCACCGGCCTCTAGCAATGGGCAGAGTCACTCGGACTTGGCCTTCAGATGCTGCATCCATCTGGCCTGTGGGTCCTGCCAGCCCAAAGCAGGGAGACGGCCCCGGAGCCCATGGGAAGAGGTGACGGCGGATGGTGAGACCCCCCGACGCTGGTGGTATAAGGCCCAGGGCTGGGATGGCTCCATCACCTCTGTGCTGCAAAGAGGAGGGCGCGGGCCAGTGGCTTACGGTTGTAGCAAAGCAGGTGTAGGTTGGAGATCAGGACATGCTCCTTCACTGTCAAAGCAGAGAGGCCGTGGGATAGATGCAAGAGGGGCCAAAGCAGGAGACGAGATAAAGTCACCAAGGGGATCCGAGCTGGGCATCACCAGGCCTCCCGCCTGTAATGGACCTGATTCTGGGCGGTCTGGCCTAGTGGTTAGGCCAGTGAGGGAAGAGGCAGGAGCTAGGGCTGTCATCTAACGCAGGAGCCAAGCCCCCCAGTTAGGTGCGGTTCACTAGGCAATGAGCCCCGATACCTCCCCTCTGGATGGACCAATGCAAATGCTGGTAATAGGGGTGTTGCCTAGGAACCCCCTGATGTGGTTGCAACGGGAGACGGGATGCTGTGGTGCTGCCCCCTTTTGCATGACACTGTGGCCTGTGCAGCTCCTGGCACCATGGGACTGCGCGAGTGGAAGAGGGGTGAGCAGAAGCCGGACAGCCGTTTCAGTGCCCAGCCTTGGCAGAGCTGTGCCTGGCTTTGGCAAAGCCTGCCATTGTGGTGAAGGAAGAGAGATGATGAAGGAGGGACTTTGCGGAGGAGACCCACCTGCTCGTGGGCCCGCAGAGACAGACATGCAGCAAGCAGACCGGGGCAGAGCCGAGTTCACCAGGAGACAGGACAAGTCCAGCACTTCGGAGCACGGCTGGAAACCCAGCCTGGAGATGGACAAGGGGGAAAGGGGTGGAAGGATGAACCACGTGTCGGGCAAGTAGCTGAGCAGGTTGCCCATTGTTTGCAGGCTGCATTGGTGCAGGGCCCTGGGCCAGGCGTCCTCAACCTTTTTGGGACACCGGGCTGCCCTGTTAAGACTCCAGACACCTCTCATAAAGGGTCAGCTCTGAGCTTTCACGTGGGTTTGACGAGGGGTAGCAACCAGAGCAATTCTTCTGTGGAGTTGTGCTAATAGGCTTTTTAAACCGCGGGCTGCCCTCCTCAGACTCGAGGCCCCTCTTGGAAAAGTAGTTTTTTCCTCTTGTTTTGACTACAGAAAACTAATGGAGCAGCTTTTCGATGACCTCCCTTCCAGCCCTGCTTCCCTCCCGTTCTGCTGCAAAGAGCTCAGCTTTGAGAGCGGGGTTGCTGGTTGAAATCTCCGGGTTTATCACGTAAATCCCACGTAGGGGTTTGCACACTTGGCGGGCACTGCAGCACCCTGGCCGAAACCCTCGAGGCCACACTTGTGCTAATGGCCAGTCTGAAGTCCAGAAGGCATTTCCACCTGATCGGACTGATGGCTTTTCCATGTCTTGCTCCCTGCCCAGCTCTCTGAGCAGTCACACGTTACTAGCATGTACAGCTCTGTGAATGCTTTTAGCTCCCTCGTGTGCCACCCGTCTGGTTTTCACCGCTCGGCACCGCAGCGCTGTTCCCTGCCCTGCAAGGTGAAGCCTGGTCTAGGAGCCCCAGTAGACTGAGAGATGAATGAGGGAGGCCCGGGTCCCTCCTGGACAGTCCTGCAATAAATGTGGACCAGCCACATGGGCAAAGTATGGATCACACCATAAAAATGACTGTCCCGTCCAGCCTCCAGCTGCAAAACGAGTGCACGAAAATGCGTAACCACTTCAGGGCTGTTTTCTATCCAGCTGTAAGGACATGTAACAGGACCCTAATGTCTCCTGCCGCACTTTGCGGGCACGTGGCATGGTGGCATCAGCTCAGCCATGACATTGCCCATGGACTGAGCAGTGCCATCATTCATCTGGCTTCCTGTAAGAGACTGTGCTCAAGTTCAAGGGCTTGGTCCATCTGCTTCAAGGTTTTCCATAGTCTGGGAGCAAGAGATGCTGGGAGACTGGAGTTCCTGCTGCTTTTATCCCCCAGCACAGCCTCTGAAATGGGCAACTCAGCTCCAAAGATCCCTGGCCTTGCCTTGGCCTCTAGTTGCTACCCCTTGCAAAGCACGTTCCTGCCGAGACGCATTGCTTGCAAATACCGTTCAGCTAAGCCTGAGCTCGTGGCTGTCGCCCTTGTCTTCTGTCTGGCCTCTTCAAGATCTTTCCAACCCCTTTCTCTGGTTTCACTCTGCTGATACGCATCGCTGACTTGTTCACATCCTCGTGGGGGATCTGCTTTTCTCAGGCCATTGGGAAACAGCAAGTTCGGGTCATGGGAGAAGGAGCCGCGGTGCGTGTTGAGACCACGGCTAGCACAATGTCGTCTGGGGGTGATGCTTCTCCTGCACTGTCATAAAAACATATGATTTGCAATGTGGCATCTGTTTTTCTCAGCCCTACATGCCCGTGCTCAGCTCCAACCACCCTCCCATCCTCGCGTCCCACCCAGACCAACCTCCTCCTGGCCCTGGCCAAGCTGGCCATGTACCCGACCAGGTGAAAGGAGGCTCTGACTGGGAGGGTCCCCGGGGACTGCAGGGCCACTTTCCTCGCCCTGCTTCGTTCCCATCTCCCAGTACAGTATCCCTGGGCAGTGTCCGCTGGCTCCTTGGACTCATTTGAGGGCCAGCGGGCACTGTCCGGTGTGCTCTGCTCAGTGTCCCCCCGCTTAGCACTTTTTTCTCAACCTGCGACCGCCACTGCTGTCCCTGTTTTTTATTGTTTGTCCCCAGTAATGAATTGCCAACTTTTTCTGTAGCCTCCCCATCTGAGGGAGGCTAAAAGGTTACAAGGTGGGCCTAGGGCCCTTTTGGAGGAGCAGGGACCAGGCCAGGTGTGGATGCCCCATGGATTTATCAAGGGGCATCATGATACTTCCCATTATGTTCACAATCCCCTTCTTAATGATCCCAACCATATCATTTGCCTTCTTGATGGCTGCTGAGCACGGAGCTGGTGTCTAAGTTACTTTTCAAAGTCCGGTGGTCTAAGGCCGGCTCCTTGCAGGTCAGGGACGGGCTGTGCCAGGAGATGGAAGTCCTCTGTCCTGGGCTTCACCTGATGAAGCTGCTGCAGGGTCTCAAATGCTCTTTCCCACAGCAGGGGAAGTAGCTCCTGAGACTTGGCTGAAACAGCCTGGTTTGGGGCAGTGAAGGGCACAGGTTTCACTGCTTTTCAGCCGCTGCTGGGTCCTGGCTTACATTGCAAGGTTTTTGCTCGGCCGAGGCAGGAGATCTGTGACAGTTGCTTCCCGGGAGAGCAAAACAGATAGACGGCTGGAGCGCGCCACAGAGGATGGAGCCACGGCCAGCGCGGCTAGGCTGGGACTGGGTTTTTCCCCACTTTCCCCCAAGCAGATGGATGCAAGGGGTCAAATTGCATCCTCTGAGCTGGCAGGGGCAGTTGGTCTAATGAAAGATATCACATTTACCCAAAGAGCCTCCTCTGAGCAGGGCAATTGTGGGGGGGAATGAAGCAGTGGGAGCCTCCAGGCCAGCAGCTCTGTGAAGCCCGGGGAAAGCAGGGGCCACGTCCCTTTTGCGAGGGCAGCACCGAACCCCACAATTCATGGTGGGACCCCAGCGGGGCAAGGAGTAGGAGCAGAGCTCTGGTCCTGCCTGGCCCCCTGCTGCCATGGAGGGGGGAAGGTGGTGAGTGATGCTGGTGCTGCCCCAGGGGATGGGGTTGCAGAAACCAAGGGAGGATGCAGGCGTGCTGCCCTCCCTGCTGTGCTCATGACAGGGTAAGGCAGGTGCAGGCAGCTCGGTGCAAGGAGCCCTGGAGCAGGCTGGGAAATGCTCCTAGGGCAAGCTTGAGGTGTCCCTGGCAGGCTTCTCCCTCCCTGGCTCTCCCTGGGCCCAAGCAGGGCTAGGGGAGCGTGGAGGCTGCTCCTCTCTGCCCTGCAGCCTCCTGTTGCAAAGCTGGGGGGAGAGAATGAGTGTCCAGGGGTCCTTACTGCCCGAGCAGTGATGCTGAGGCCCTCTGTATCCTCTGCTGTCTCCCTTGCTCCTCTCCTGCTGCCCCATTAAGACTGGGTGATGGTTAAGCCATTCAGCCCCAGGATATAGCAACACCTAGGAAGCCTGGGAAACTGAGGCACGCCCCATAATGGCATAGCTAACCATCCCCATGTTCTCCGCACAGGCCTCCCAGTGCTGTGAGGGGTCAGGCACTGAGCTTGCTGTCCTGTGGGAGAGGGGATAGCCGGCAAGATGCCCAGAAGGTCATGGTCATGCCGTCTGGCTTCTGGAGAGGGGAGGCAGGCGCAGCCCCTCGTGTCTAGCCCTAGTAAAGTAATGCAATACAGGGGAGGGGGAAGCTGGTGACTGCGACATGGCAGGGGGTCTCCGTGCCCAGAAGCAGGCTGCACATGCAGCATCCAGGTAAGCCAGGAGCAAAGGCCTAGCCAGTGCCGGGGCTCCCAGGACCAGCTCCCCCCCCAAAGGCTCCAGGTGATGTGACACCATGCATCTAGCCAGCTCCCTGCTCCAATCTCTCAGGCAAACCGTGCTAGCAATGGGGGTGGGCATCCCGAGGCGGCAGCAGGCCCCAGAGCCCCTCTGCATCCATGCATCAGTCCAGGAACCATTGCAGGACGTATATAGCAACTGCAACAGCTGGCTCGGAGGCCCCAGTGGGGTGACCCCATCCTGGCCCTTTGCTTGGGCTCTGAGCCAGGGCTGGGTCCCCAGGGCTGCTCCAGTGAGGAGACTCCAGCTGCTGTAGGGGCAGGCTGGAGGGGGCTTTCAGCCTGGGACCCCAATGCCTCCATGCACAGGTAGGGGCTGCTCTGTAAGACCCTTTGATCCAGCCCTCGTGCCCCTTCTCTCTCCTGGCTAGAGCGAGTGCCCATCACCGGGGCCTCAGGGAGCCTCTCCTTGTCCATGGGACCAGCAACCCCCAGCCCCTCCATGACCTTGAATGTCAGTTCCTCTCTGCAGCCACCAGGGGTCAGTGTAACCACGTCCAAGTGCAGGCATCCACAGCCGGGGCAGCTGGGGCTGGGGAGGAGCGAGGGGGACTCTGTGCCCAGGCTGGCTGGGTGCTCCCCCCTGCACCCCAGGCCTTCCAGCTCCCTCCCTCCAGATTGTCATGCTTTAAATAGGGACCATCACTTCCCCCTGGGCTTCAGAGCCCTGCCCAGGCCCAACAGCCCCCGGGACCTGCATGAGCAGGATGGTTCGATGCACGTACCCGTGCCCAGAGGCCAGCAGAGCTGGGGTGCGCGGCTCCATGCCACAGGATGGATGGAAGCGGGGCTGAGGGCAGCATGGAGAGGCCTGCAGGGTTGCATTTAGCCTTGGGGAGAAGGGACGAGGGTGGAGCTGGGCTGGTCCATGCAGCAGTGCTTGGGTTGGGGCCAAGGGGCGGGTGGGAGCTGCTGGTTTGCAAGCCAGGGGCATGGCCTGGGAGTTAGGGATGCTGGAGAAGGCATGGGGGCAGCCAGAGCTCCCAGGGGCCATTTATAGGGAGAGACTGGTGCAGGGCTGGGGACGGGAGCAGCCTTGAGCTGCACGGTGAGCCGGAGCTCCTATGTGCCCCTGGTGCCACTTTGTTTTCTACGGGCAGGGACATGCCAGTGGGTCCAGTGTTTAATGAAGGTGCTGGAGGGAGCTCCCTGGTGTCCTGCCCTCCTCCTTGACTTGGTGGCTTGTCACCGGACATGGGTCCCAGGGTCCTGGCTCTGCACTGTGCTGCACTGGGGACAAGAAGGGATCTTTTCCCCCCCTGCTCAGACTGGTCCGGACTGGGGGGTTTTGCTTTCCTCTGTAACGGAGGCACGGCCTCTGCCTGGGGTCTTTTGAGTGGCTATTAATCCCTTTGCAACTGCAAGACGTTGGATGCTGCAGCCCCTCTGCTTTCCACGGGGCAGGGGTGATGCCTGGCTGGTGCTGTGTCGTGGTGCTCAGAGGTCAGGCAATGGGTTTGTCTGGGCTGGTTTGGACAGGACTGATCAGCCTGGGGTTGGGACAGGTCATAGACTCATAGCATCAGAGCAGTCGGGTCAGAAGGGGCCTTGTAGATCTTCAGGCCCGACCCCTGCCTGGGCAGGAGGGAAACTGGGCTCAAGTGTCCTCTTCCAGGTAGGCATCGAGCCACTTCTTACAGACCCCCAGGGTAGGAGCCAGCACCACTTCCCTTGGAAGTCAGTTCCAGATACTAGCTGCCCTGACTGTGAAGTAGTTCCTACAGATGTCTAATCTAACCCTACTCTCCAACAACTTGTGGCCGTTATTCCTTGTTATCCTGGGGGGCGCTAGGGGAAACAAGGTCTCCCCCAACCCCTTCTGGTCCCCCCTAGTGAGTTTATAGATGGTCACAAGATCCCCCCTCAGCCTTCTGTTGTGAAGGCTGAACAGATTCAGGTCCCGTAGCCTCTCCTTGTAGGGTCTGTCCTGCTGTCCCTGGATCATGCGGGTGGCCTCCTCTGGACCCTCTCCATGTTGTCCACATCCCTCTGGAAGTGTGGTGCCCAGAACTGGACACAGTACTCCAGCTGTGGCCTGAGCAGTGTCACGTAGAGGGGGAGGATCACCTCCTTGGCCCACTTGAGATGCACCTGTGGATGCACGATAGGGTCCGGTTAGCCCTGCCGACCGTGACCTCGCACAGTCGGCCCATGTTCATCTTGGAATCAATGATGACTCCAAGATCCCTTTCTGGCTCCGTGCTCCCAAGAAGGGAGCTTCCCATCTTACAAGTGTGCTGCTGGTTACTACTGCCCAAGTGCAGCACCCTGCACTTGTCTGTATTGAAACGCATCCTGTTTTTGTTAGCCCACCCCTGCAACCTATCCAGGTCTTTCTGCAATCTTTCCCTCCCTACTAGTGTGCCCACCTCACCCCAAATTTTGGTTTCATCAGCATATTTGAACAGGTTGCTTTTCACCCCATCGTCCAAATCGCTGATAAAGAAATTGAACAGCGCGGGCCCAAGGACCGAGCCCTGGGGGACTCCGCTGCCCACTTCCCCCCAGGTCATAGATTCATAGATTCATAGATGTTAGGGTCGGAAGGGACCTCAATAGATCATCGAGTCCGACCCCCTGCATAAGCAGGAAAGAGTGCTGGGTCTAGATGACCCCAGCTAGATACTCATCTAACCTCCTCTTGAAGACCCCCAGGGTAGGGGAGACTCCCTTGGGAGCCCATTCCACACGTTGGCCACTCAGACTGTGAAGAAGTTCCTCCTAATGTCCAATCTAAATCTGCTCTCTGCTAGCTTGTGGCCATTATTATATTATATTATATTATATTATATTATATTATATTATATTATATTATATGACCCGTCCACCACCACCCTCTGAGTACGACCCTTCAGCCAATTCGCAATCCATCTGACTGTGTAGGCATCAATGCCACAGTCGCCTAGTTTTTTAATGAGGATGGGGTGGGAGACAATGTCAAAGGCCTTGCTGAAGTCCACAAAGACTACATCCACGGCGACACCTGCACCCAATGCTTTTCTGACCTGATTGTAAAAGGCAATCAGGTTGATCTGACATGACCTGCCCCTAATGAAACCGTGTTGGTTGCCCTTGAGCATCATCTGCGATGCCGGCCCGTCACAGATGTGCTCCTTGACGATCTTCTCAAAGAGTTTCCCCAGGATTGAGGTAAGACTGACGGGCCTATAGTTGCCCGGGTCCTCCCTCCTCCCTTTTTTAAAGATGGGGACCACACTGGCTATCTTCCAATCACCTGGCACCTGGCCCGAGCACCACGAGTGCTCGTAAAGCCGTGCCAAGGGCCCAGCAATAACCCCTGCTAGCTCCCTCAGCACCCTGGGGCAGAGAGCATCTGGACCTGCTGATTTGAACATGTCCAGCCCCTCCAGAAGCTCTCTAACCCGGTCCTCCTCAACCTTAGGTCTTGGGGCGTTCCCCTCGAGTCCGTCTTGAATCCCGGTGGGGGAGTCCCGGTCCCTGCACAAGAAAACAGAGGTGAAGAATTTGTTAAAGAGGTCTGCCTTCTCCTCTGGCGCAACCACCAGATTGCCCAGCGCATCTTGCAGGGGCCCCACATTTCCCAGTGCCTTCTTCATCCTCCCTATATATTTGAAAAAGGTCTTTTTATTATCTTTGATCTTGGACGCTAGTCCTAGCTCTATGTCTGCCTTAGCTTTCCTAACAGCCCCCCTACAGGCCCGAGCAGTGGAGGTATACTCCTCTTTGGAGATAGCCTCCTCTCTTCCACCGGGTGTACACTGCCTTTTTGGCAGCCAGGCATTCCCGGACGTCCTTGGTGAGCCATGGGGGCTTTTGGGCACTCTTGCCCCCCTTGCTTCTTGTTGGGATCGTCACCCCTTGGGCCCTGAGTATCGTCTCCTTAAGGAACGACCACGCATCTTGGGCACGAGTTCCCCTGCCCTCGAACCCCAGCGCCTCTGCCACCAATCTCCTCAACTCGTTGAAGTTGGCCCTCTTGAAGTCTAGGGCTACCGCCTTGCTGCAGGGCCCTTGACATGCTGCACTGGATGGTGAATTCCAGCAAGCGATGATTGCTATCACCCAGGTGGTCAAGGACCTGGAGCCCCCTGACCACATCATCGCCAATGGCCAGGACCAGGTCCAGCAGGGCATTTCCTCTGGTGGGACTGTGCACCTCCTGGGTTAAGTGGAGGTCCTGTATCTCGGCCAGGAACCTCCTGGATCGGTCCGACCTGGCTGACTGCTCCTCCCAGCAGATGTCCAGATAATTTAGATCACCCGCGACAACTACATCCCTTGCCTTAAATGCCTCTGCAAGCTGGCCCGAAAATTCCCGGTCCAGCTCCTCTCCTTGGTTGGGGGGTCTGTAGTAGACCCCCACCGTTAAATCCCTCTCCCCACGACCCCCCTGTATCTTGACCCAGAGCACTTCAGCCTGCCCCTGCTCTGACCCCATTTTGCTGGCAGAGGATGTGTATTGCTCTTTGACATAGAGGTCCTGAGAGAAGCTGCAGGAGGATAAAACCTGGAAGAGCTGAGCAGGGAAGCTTTCAGCCTGGAGGGGACCGGGAGGTCTTCCCCCTCTCCGAACAGAACAGCGCCCTGTTTGGGAGGGGTGTCGCCTTCCAGGTTTTAATTGCATGGAGTTCAAGACCTTTCAAGTGCCGGCAAGGAGGTGGACGGGGCCCATCAGCCTCTGCAGGGTTTTCTTTCCTGGACTGTCCTTTTGTGGACGATGTCGGAGTACTTGAAGGCAAGATCCGATCTGCAGCTCCCAGGATGACCGTGGACAGACGGCTGCTCCTCGCCGGCTCCCCTGGTACAGCAGCGGTGACCTCCGTTGCTCCCCGCTCGCAGCCCTGCGATACGTGTGCACTGCCCTGCGCTGCCACAGCCTTCCTGCACACCTTGGTCAAGTCACTTCACCTCCCTCGGCTTCGACTCCTCCCCCACCATCCCAGCACTGTCTTCATTAAGCAGGGGCTTGTAAATAAAATGGAAAGGGCTGTCCCCCTCTTTATAACTCAATGGGGCATCCACACCTTGAAGCCCAGGTCTGGTCCCCGCACCTCCAAAAGTATCTAGAAGAACTGGAGAAGGTGCCGAGAAGGGCAGCAAGGAGGCTGAATGCTACGGAGGGGCTTCCCTAGGACACAGGAGACACAGGGGCAAGACAGCCCGAGTGTCTGACCCAGCCCATGGCAGCTCTGATGCTCTTACAGACGGCCGTGGCTCCGCGGCATTGGCCCGCTGCCCCGTCAGGATGGGGTACCTCGGGGGCGCGGAGGAACAGCAGGCAGCCTGTCCACCAGCCACAGCCACACGGCAGGAAGCCGGTCCCCTGGGGCATGCGTGCCCTGTAATTAGACCTGGCCTTGCACAAAACACAGGCACCCTGGTCACGGGCCGACCTCAAACATGCGGCCGCGGGAAGCCGACGCAGCCCCGGGAGCTCTGCATGGAGACACCGCATCAAAGCCCTGCACAGGCTGAGAGACCCGCCCTGGCACTGGAAGTGCTGGGGGGGGACCTGGTCCTAGCTGGAGCAGCCGGCCCCTGGTGTGGACAGGAGCAGGGGCAGCATCAGGGGGAAGAGACCCCATAAACCCAACTTTACTGCCCACCCTTTACTGCAGCCCCATCACTCCTGAGCGGACCCACAGAGGTGCTGGGAAGCCCAGCACAGCTATGCTGAGTAATTTACCCCCGGTGAGGAACCTTACTCCAGATGAAGCTGTGGGCACATGCCCAACCCAGATGCTGGCACTGGCTGCTATTAAAGACCCTGGTCAGTAGGCAGAGAGAGGAGCTGGTTTGCATGGAGGAGAGCAATGATGGAGGGATGTGGCTAGGGGCAGGGGCAGGAAGGGGTCCAGCCACAGGCCTGCATGATGGGAAGGTGGCATGAGCTTGGTGGTACCCACGTGGCTCGGGGTAGCTCAGCTCTTCCTCCCTCTGGACCTGGGCAGAGGGGTCTGGGTGCTGGAGGGATCCACAGATACCCTGTACTAGGGGGCATTTGGGAGTGAATGGTGATCCCCTGCCCCTGCCCTGACCTGGAGGAAGCTACCCCCCAGGGGGGAAGCCAGCCCATTTCACCCCATCCCTCTGGGAATGAGAGCCAGCTACTGCTGTTGGCATTTGAAGGCCTATCTACAGGGCTGAGTGCCACCAAACCCACTGCCCCCGGGGTTCAGGCTGCCACGGTGGGGCAGGGAGGGAGTTTATGGATCACTCTGGGTTCAGTCTTTCCTCTTCCAAGGTGGTCTCTCACACTGCGGGGCAGGCAGAGAGGTTACACCAGCCCCTGCTCCTGTCTGGGAGAGAAGCAGACATAGCCTACAGCCCAGATAAGATAAGGCTTGTCTTTCGCTCGTAAGTAAAGGGAAGCAGGCACTGAAAGCAGGGGAGGAGACTGCAAAGTAGGAGCCAAGAGACTTATCATCAGGAGGAGCTTCAAAGCCTGAGAAGGGCAGTTGAGCAGATCAACTAATCCCATCATCAGCGCTGGCTGGAGCCATGGGGTCCTGCTCCCAGCCCTGATAGGAGCCAGGCCCCTTCCTACAAAGGTGGGATGAGACCAGAGGAGTCACACGTGCAGTAAAATGTTTTGCAGAGTCAATCAAAAGCTTGGCCTGGTCCATGAGTTTTGCAGAGTCAATGAGGTTTGCATGGTCCATGAAGAGCTTTACATAGTCAATGGTGTATTTGGTAGTCGTGTTGGTCTGAGACAAAAAGAAATGCAAAACTCCAGAACTCTTGGTTCAGAGATGATACCTTGTATTAAACCAACTAAGAAATCACCAAAAAAATTATCTTTCTTTGCAAGTTTTTGGGCACATGCACCCTTCTTCAGGCTGAGGACACACCGAAGACTCTCACAGACCCAGGGGAACAGGCTTCCAGCCTCAAAATTGTGCAAAATGAAGTTTGTTTTCTACCTAAGAGGATTTTTACCATCTTGGATTTGTCCTCAGCCTGAAGAAGGGTGCGTGTCCCCAAAAGCTTGCAAAGAAAGATATTTTTTTTTTTGCATTTTCTTAGTTTCTAATAAAAGGTATCATCTCTGAAACAAGAGTTGTAGAGTTTTGCACAGTCAATGAGAAGCTTGGTGCAATTCATTAGAAACTGCATAATCAGCCAGAAGTTTTGCATAGTCAATGAGGATAATTGCATGGTCAATGAGATGTTTGGCACGGTTCATAAGAAGTTTTGCATAGTCAATGAGAAACGTTGCATAGTCGATGTGTATCTTTGCATAGTCAATGAGATGTTTGGCATGGTCCATGAGAAGTTTTGCATAGTCAGTGAGAAGCTTGGTGCGATCCATCAGAAACTGCACAGTCAGTAAGAAGTTTTGCATAGTCAGTGAGGATCTTTGCATAATCAGTGAATTGCTTGGCATAGTTCATGCAGAGTTTTCAATAGTCCATGAGAAGGTTTACATAGTCAATGTGTATCTCTGCATAGTCAATGAGATGCTTGGCATGATCCATGAGACGCTTTGCATAGTCAATGAGAAGGTTTGCACACTCCATGAGACACTAGGCATGGCCATTAGTAATGTGCATAGCCAATGAGAAGTTTGGCATAGCTGTTGAGGAGTTTTGCATCATCAGTATGACAATTTGCATAATGAATCCCAAATTCTGCATCGCCCTGTAGCTGCTTATGACCACCTGGGCATGGCTCATAGCCCCCAGCTGAGTGAGGTGGGGGGCTCTGAGAGCCCCCTGCCTCCAGGACACATCCCCTCATGGGTCGCAGGCAGCACCCCCTTCCCGGCACCCGCAGGATAGAAGCGGCACTGATAGATTCGCAGTGGGGAGTATGGCGGGATTGATGCCAGCCACGCAGCAACACCCACCTGCGTCTACCGCCAGCGGCACCTGCTTTACAACCTGGTTTACAGCCCTGTTAAAACAGAGGATCCTGCCAGCCCTGCACACAAGAGAGACGCTTCAGTGAGGAGCTGCAGAGGCGTCCGCTGTCCCCCAGGCCCTGCGTGCCGCAGCCTCCAGCCTGCGTGGCATCTCCCCGCCAAGACCCAAGGGCACCAGCCAGGAGCCGCCGGCGGAGGGGCTCGCCAGCTGAGGTGGGGTGCCGTTCCTCTAGCAGCAGCCAGGGTGGGGTGAGTGAGTGCTGGGATCTGCGGGTGTCCCTGCAGCTCCCAGTGCCAGGGCTCCACGGGCTGCCAGCTCCCCCAGCCCTGCTCTGCCTTGGGGAGCTGCTGATTTGCAGCTGCCATCCACCTGGCAGAGCCCTCCGCGCCCGTGTGCATCCTCCAGCCTGGCTCTGTGCCCCTGCCTGTCTCGGGGCCTGCTCCTCCAGCATCCTCCCACCTGGTCCCACTGCCTCGATGCATGAAGGTGTCAGAAGCGATGCCTGGCCGGCAGCTCCTGAGCTCTGCTGCAGGCCCCAGCTCAGACCCCCGGCCTGGTCCCTGCTAGCTGCCTAGGTAGGGGCCGTTAGCCGCCTGCCAGAGCCAGCATCCTCTGACGTGCTGGGGAAATCGCCCAGCTCTGGGGGATCCCTGGGAGTCACCTGCCTCTGCCGCAGCCTCAGCCCTCCCCTCCGCCTCGCGGGGTGCTGAGCTCAGCAGACCTGGTCTCACTGCAAGGCATGAAGGACACCGGCAGAGCCCAGGGAGAAGGGCACTGGCATGGCCTCAACTCCAAGGGCTCTCGTGCCAGCTAAGAACGAGTGGCCCCTGCATTTCTCCAGCCCCAAATCTCCCTTGTTTTAGCTGCCAGGCCTCTGCGGGCACCTCCTGCGCTGGGAGCTATGGCACCTGCCTGGCCTGGGTGATTCAGACCCCGGCCTCCTACTGTCCTTCTGCTGGGGGTTGGCGCCTTCATGCCCCCCTGAGCCTGCGGCGGTAGGAAGGGGCTCACGGCCCATCTCCAAGTGTCCTTGAGGGGCCACTTTCTATCCCCCCCCCCCCTCCCAATTACCAGCTCTGAAACACCCCAGGGAAACCCCAATCCCTGGGAAGCTTGCGAGGCGTGGGGGCTGTTCGCTTCCTGCTGCCCTGCGCCCACATCCTGGGCCCCTGGGCGTCCAGGCAGGGAAAGCCTGTGCCCCCAGGGAGTGGAATGGGAGGGGGTCTGCCCCAGCCCCGCCACCCCTTCCAGAGAAGCGGCAGCCGGGGGAAAAGCTGGCTGGAAAAGTTTTGGAAGAAAAACTAGGCTGGGGAAACAGGGGCAGAGGAGTTGGGAGCTGGGGAAACTGAGGCAGGGGGCTGGGGAAACGGGGGCAGAGGAGTTGGGAGCTGGGGAAATTGAGGCAGGGGACTGGGGAAACGGGGGCAGAGGAGTTGGGAGCTGGGGAAACTGAGGCAGGGGGCTGGGGAAACGGGGGCAGAGGAGTTGGGAGCTGGGGAAACTGAGGCAGGGGGCTGGGGAAACGGGGGCAGAGGAGTTGGGAGCTGGGGAAACTGAGGCAGGGGGCTGGGGAAATGGGGGCAGAGGAGTTGGGAGCTAGGGAAACTGCGGCAGGGGGCTGGGGAAACGGGGCAGAGGAGTTGGGAGCTAGGGAAACTGAGGCAGGGGGCTGGGGAAATGGGGGTAGAGGAGTTGGGAGCTGGGGAAACTGAGGCAGGGGGCTGGGGAAATGGGGGTAAAGGAGTTGGGAGCTGGGGAAACTGAGGCAGGGGGCTGGGGAAATGGGGGCAGAGGAGTTGGGAGCTGAGGAAACTGAGGCAGGGGGCTGGGGAAACGGGGCAGAGGAGTTGGGAGCTGGGGAAACTGAGGCAGGGGGCTGGGGAAATGGGGGCAGAGGAGTTGGGAGCTGGGGAAACTGAGGCAGGGGGCTGGGGAAATGGGGACAGAGGAGTTGGGAGCTGGGGAAACTGAGGCAGGGGGCTGGGGAAATGGGGACAGAGGAGTTGGGAGGTGAGGAAACTGAGGCAGGGGGCTGGGGAAATGGGGGCAGAGGAGTTGGGAGCTGAGGAAACTGAGGCAGGGGGCTGGGGAAATGGGGACAGAGGAGTTGGGAGCTGGGGAAACTGAGGCAGGGGGCTGGGGAAATGGGGACAGAGGAGTTGGGAGGTGAGGAAACTGAGGCAGGGGGCTGGGGAAATGGGGGCAGAGGAGTTGGGAGCTGAGGAAACTGAGGCAGGGGGCTGGGGAAACGGGGCAGAGGAGTTGGGAGCTGGGGAAACTGAGGCAGGGGGCTGGGGAAATGGGGGCAGAGGAGTTGGGAGCTGGGGAAACTGAGGCAGGGGGCTGGGGAAATGGGGGCAGAGGAGTTGGGAGCTGAGGAAACTGAGGCAGGGGGCTGGGGAAATGGGGACAGAGGAGTTGGGAGCTGGGGAAACTGAGGCAGGGGGCTGGGGAAACGGGGGCAGAGGAGTTGGGAGCTGGGGAAACTGAGGCAGGGGGCTGGGGAAATGGGGACAGAGGAGTTGGGAGCTGAGGAAACTGAGGCAGGGGGCTGGGGAAATGGGGGCAGAGGAGTTGGGAGCTGAGGAAACTGAGGCAGGGGGCTGGGGAAACGGGGCAGAGGAGTTGGGAGCTGGGGAAACTGAGGCAGGGGGCTGGGGAAATGGGGGCAGAGGAGTTGGGAGCTGGGGAAACTGAGGCAGGGGAGATGACGGCTGGGGAAACTGAGGCAGGAGGGCTACGGAGTGGGGGAACTGGAGCCGGGGAAACGGAGTTAGGGCGATTGGGAGGTGGGGGCGGGAGGCAGGGGGACGAGGACTGGGGCGGGGAAGCGGAGCTGGGGGCCGGGGAAACTGAGGCGGGGGCCGGGCGGCCTGGCGGGCGGGCGGGCAGGCGGGCGGGGGCCGGCCGCAGACAGGAAGGGGCCGGCGCTGGGGCTGGCCGCGGCACTCGCCAGCCGTGCTCGGCCGCGCCGGACCGTGCAGCGCCGAGCTCCGCGCCCGCAGCCGCAGCGGCCGGCCGGCCGGCATGGCCCCGCGCGGGGGGTAGCGCCGGCCGGGAGCGAGGTGAGCCCGCCGCGGGGTCCGCGTGTCTCCCCCCACCCCCCTCCTGCCTCAGTTTCCCCGCGAGCCGCGCTGGGGTCCCCGCTCGGGCCTCGGCACACGTGCCCACCCGCGTCCCCTGGGAAGCGAGCAGGGCTCTCGTTGCCGCTTAGCAATCCCGGCCCGGCCCGGCCCGGCCGTTCCCACGCCAGCCGCGCGCTCCCCGCCGTGCAGTTGGAGGCAGCGGCGCTCCCGACCAGACTAAACAAGCCCGGCGCTCGGCCCTCCTCTCTCTCTCGGCCCTCCTCTCTCTGCCGGCTGTGCTGGAAGCACCTGGCACGTGCCTTTTGCACAGCTCTATGGCGGGGGTGGCCGGCCCCCCCAGGCGCTTCTGTCACCGAAACCCCGGGGGGAGAGCCCGCGGGGGCTGGAGCTTTCCAGCGGCTGGGGTGCCCCATTGCACGGTGCTGGCCGGCGGGACTCGCCCCCTGTCTCTGGTGAGAAGTCAGGGCAGGGTGGCACTTACAGACTGACTGGTTCAGAAAGGCAGGTTAAGGGACGGGACTGGGGTTGTGCTGGGAGTCGGTGGCAGAGGCGGGAACGGAACCGGGCTCTCCGGGCGTCAGGGCTTGGCGTTCCTCCTGCCTTGGAGGACACAGGCCCCTGCACTGAGCCTGCGGGGAGAATCACGCCTGTGCTTGCCTTGCCCCTCAAGGCGCAGAGCCCGTGGGGTGCGGGTGCTGCTATTTGGAGCCGCCGTCGGGTTTCCCCGGTGCTTCTCTTCCACCTCTGAACCCGAGCAGCCAGGCACAGAGGAGGAGGAGGCAGCTCTCCCAGGAGCTTTCTTCCCCACTGCCATCAGGGCCTGGGTGCATAATGCGCTCTCCTGCGTGCCGGGAAGCCAGGGCTCCTGCTTCTGCTGGGACTCGAACCCGCGGGGTCCTGGCTGGAGGGTCTTGCGCCTCCGCTCAGGGTCAGACCGATGCTGCATTGGGGGCAGGAAGGGATTCCTCCCCTCAGACTGATCCGGACTGTAGGGTTCGCCTTCCTCTGTCTGGGGTCTCTCTATTAACACCCTTTGCAGGAGCAGGACGTTGGCGGCCGCGGCCCCCCTGCCTTCCCAGGGACAGGGGCAGGGGCAATGCCAGGTGCTGCGACCGGGCTCTCAGTGTAGTTTTGTTAAGAAGCGGGGCCATGGATGTGTCTGGGCTGGTTTGCGCAGGGCCCATCCTGTCCCCGGCAGGGCTTGGACTGGATGTGACCCCCACAGCTCCCTGCCAGCCCCTCTTCTCTAGCACTTGATGACTGGCTCCAAGATGAGCTGGTGCAGAGGCTTTCTAACATCAGGCTGAGTGAGTCCCTATGTTAAAAAGGGTCAAAAATCATAAAAATAGTAAGAATTGGGCTGATGCTGTTCATGCTTTGAAGGCCCCACATTCATTTGAGGGCAGAAATACGGGGAGGAAGCCCAGGAGTTTCGGGCATTGTTTCACTTCCGCACCCAACAGAGATAAATGAGTTTAGATCGTTCCCTCTCCCCATTTCACGCCTGTTGCTGGGCCTCAGCTGCTCTCCTGCTTTTGGACCTCGGGCAGATGATAAAATCCCATCCCCAGCTCATCGCCGAAATACCAGTGACAAAAACCCCGTCACCGGGGAACTTTGCATTCAGAGTCCGGCTGCTACGGATGGAAAAAACCCGCTGTCCAAGTGACTCGTGACCGGGTGATTCTCGAGCAGGCGGCCACAGCCCTGGGGTGCCTTGAGCTCCTTTCAGGGGTGTCACAGGGAGGTTTCCAAACACGAGTCGCAAGATAACCCCAGAGATTTCTAATAGGAAAAACCAGGGACTTCTTTTGCAACCAGAAAAAAACTTCTGTTGTTTTTCTGTACTCAAAAAAAAAAAAAAAAAAAAAGAGTGAAACCTAAGAGCTGGCATTTTCCAAGGGTGTATTTAGGAGGCCAGAAGCTGGGAGCCACTAATGCTACCTCTGAGGGCATGCTGTGCTCTGGGGCAGTGGCAGGAAAGCCCGTGGAGCCACGGGTGAGAGACTTCCAGGCAAAGACCCCCCTGGCTTGCTCAGAGACATTGGCACCGAGGGGACTGTTTAGGTTTCAGACCAAAATAGCAGTTGTGGCGAGCTCCGAGCCGGAGCCTTTTCTTTTTTTCCACCATTATTTCTGCAAACAAAAACAAACTTCCCGGGGCCCCGGCCCTGCCGCGAGCGCGCAGGGCAGCCGTGGGAAGGCAGGCCGCGGCCAGGGTGGCGTGCCGTTCTCCGGGAGGGAGGAGGTGGAAAATCAGAGCCTCCGTGCCCAAATTTGCAGGCGACGTGTGTTCCAGGAGCGGAGGCAGAGGCCCGGGGCGTGCAGGAGACCGGCCCTGCTTCTTGCTCGCAGATCTCGGGCCTGCGGCCTGGTTTCCCCGTCTCTCCCCCGCCGCGTCGGTAGGTGGGAGAATGTGCAGATGACTGAGGATCGCGGTCGGGTCTCGTGTTCTGGCTCCAGCCTTTGGATGGGTTCCCGGAGCCTTTATTCTGTTATTTTCTTTCCCCTCCCCTGCAAAACGGTTTACGACGCAGCGGGGAGGTGTTCCCTCCTCCATCGCCGCAGCGGGGGCAAAGCCCCTGAGCTGCTTGCTCCGAGCATTTGGGAAGGGGATTGGGACAGCAGGGAAGTCTCTCCCACCCAGCTCCGTACTGCGGATGGGACGAGAGAAGACGAGGGTATTGCAGAGGGAGAGCGACGGGCCGGGTGGTGCGCTGGCCAAGGCAGGATATGGCCCGTGGGAAGGGTTGGGATGCACCGCCGGGGGCTAAATAAGGGGAGAGCGGGTTGGCATCGCTGCAGCCAGCTCCGTGAGACCGGCCGTGCCGCGGCGAGCAGGGCACGCGAGCGAGATGCAGGGCAGCAGATGAGATGGGGGTAGCAGGATGGGGTGGGAAGGCGCCGTGTCCAGCCCTGGCCCCCTGCTCTGGCAGAGGCTAGCACAGAAATAGAAACAGCCCAATAAAAAGGCCAGCGGGCCGGGGAGATCTCCGTGTAGGGCTGTCGAGGCGGAGGAGATGCAGGCCATCCCTGATAGAGAGGAGGTCCAGATGGGCAGTGTGGCTCGGCTGTGTCTGGCACTGTGGGCGGAGGGGGTGCTCGGTGCTGCTGAGGGGCAGCGCGTTGCAGGCGGGTCCTTTGGAAGGCAGCACGGGGGGAGCTCCCCGCCACAGGGCCCAGGGCGTGCAGGACTCGAAGCCAGCTCCTGCCATCTGCGGGGATGCTAAGAGTGAGGAGGTGTGCAAATAGGGGGTTGCTTCTGCAGAGCAGACAGGCCTAGCACCAGCGTGTGCATGCATGCATGTGCACACTCCTGCATCCTGCTGCCCCGTGGATATGCAGGGACATGGGGAGACCCCCTGCAACGGGGAGGGACGTGGCCTCTGCACAGCGCTGGTCCGGTCTCAGCCGCAGCACTGCATCCCTGGAGCGGTCCTGGGCCTGAAACTTCAAAGGCCCAGAGAGGATGCGCGGAGCCGGAGCCAGCCAGCTCGTTCTTCCTTTGGCTGCTGATGAAGGAGAGGGGAGGGAGTGGAGGGGAGCGTCTCTGCCCTTTAGAAAAGGTGAATCAGTGCCTTTTTCCTGCACAATTAGCTAGAAACAAAAGGGGCCTGCGAGGTCGGCGGGGGCTGCCCTGCAGAGGGGAAGGCATCCTGGGCCGAGGGCTTGCTCGCAGCACAGCGATGCTCCTGGCACGCAGGGCCGTGCTGGCGTCTCCCGGCTCCCACGCTGTCCAGAGCAGCTGTGCTCTCTCGTGAGGCTCCCCGCTCCATGCCAGGGCAGGGAGCATCTTCCCCGGGGCTTCCAGCCTCTGTGGGTGAGGTGCTGCGGGGTTGGTGCCAGCAGAAGCACTGGCACAGCCCAGTCCCATCCCCAGCCTGGGATGCAGCAGCACCCAGCGCCTTCAGGGGAGGCTTCAAGCCCCCTGGCACGTGGAGCAGAAAGGGGAGAAAGGGGCCACCAGCACAGCCCAGAAGCTGGGGAATCCCATAGCAGAGCACAGGCATCATCCCCGACCAGTGTCTGCTCAACCTCTCCTTGACACCTCCAGCGATGGGGAGTCCCCCTTCCCTGGCATCTATCCCACGGCCTCCCTGCTCCCACAGGGAAGCATTTCTTCATCTCCAGCTTCAACCAATTTTGCAACTTCAAGCCATTGCTCCGCACCCTGGACCAAGGGCTGCATCCCAGGATGAGCTCCTGTTCGCAAGTCTGAACGGGGTGTCCTACCTGCACACCCCCCTCCCCAAATCCTCCTGCCTGGTGCTTGCAGTGCCTGTTCCCCAGGTGAAGCCGGCCCCTCTGCAGAGAGCTGGTGAGGGGAGATGATATCAGGTCCTGTTGACACAGCTCCTGGCTTCAGCTGCGAAACCCCCCTGAGGCCAGAGATAAGCAGCCGCTCTACAAGAAACTTTGACCTCCTGGTTTGCTCAAAGGGCCTCAACTTCCCCAAATTCCTGCTGGACCAGTACAGATGCATGTCGCCAACCTGTCCTATCCTTCCCTCCCAAGCCGCAGCGGGATGCACCTTGGGGCAGAGCAGCAATTTTGGAGGAGCGGAGACCCGCCGGCAGTCGGGGAGGGCATGCACTGTCTGCATCTCAGCTGCCATAGCCCTTGGCAGTGCCCTGATGCGAACTGCAGCCTCGAGACCCCCCGGCAGACACCTGGTCTGGGACCCCGCGGTAACATCCAGCCTGGTTAGGTGCTAAGGGCAGGCGCCAGTCTTGGTGGAGCTGCCGGCGACAAGGCTGCCAGCTCTACAGGGTGCATTTCACCCCCGGCTTCCCCCTTCCCCTCGAGTCCAGGCCCCCAGACAGCCCCTCTCTAGCACCCCATGACCGGCTGCATGTGTGTCCAATTAGCGGCTCACCGCCAGGGAAGCAAATACAGTCGACGCTGGAGCCACCGGCTATTTTTCTCCATAATTTAATCGTGGGTGCAGGCTCCTTCCTGTGCTCCAGCCAGCCGCGGGGCCCGGCTGCCGCAGGGAACCTGTCCTCCGTGGAGAGGAGCATCCTTGAGCCCGTGCAGCAGTGGAAGGTGCCAAGGGGACCTCGGGTATTGCTGGCGGAGGTGGGGTCGTTGGGGAGCAGGGGGGTCATGCCTGTGTGACCCCATAACCCCGTCCTGGCTTATTTCCCGTCTCCTGCCCCCCTTTGGGGGGTTCACCTGATCCCAGGGGCTTCTGCAAGCACGAGCCTTACGGGGACATGAGCACACCTGTGATGTCTTGCTGTAGCAGGGTCGGAGAGCGCCAAGCGTGGCCCTGAGCCCCGGGAAGGCTGCATGGAGCCCTTGCATGGGCAGCCGGTCAGTGTTGGCACCGAGCGTGCAGGGCCAGGGGGCACGTGGAGGTGAGGTGCAGGAGCTGAGCATCACTGGAGCCCGTCCGGGGGCTGGGAGTGCCACACTGAGACAGCCCCTTGCACCCAGCTGGTCCCAGGGTGCAAAGGAGGTGGGCATGGGGGCGTAGGAGGCTGTCTGTAGCCAGGACAGCTCTGTTGCAGCATCCCTCGCTCTGCTTCCAGCCCCGCTGACGCCTCCCGGCCTCCGATCCCAGACAGGACGAGGCCGAGCCTCTCCCTTGGCCCATGGCTGGGAGCAAAGCCCGGTCTGCAGCTAGAGGCTCCCTGAGTCATCCGGCACCTGATTTCCAGCGGCTGCTTTTTTTAGAGCGGGCCTGGAGCTCGGGGGAATTCCCCGGCCGGTTTGTGATCTCCCGGCCCGGCCAGGCCCGCGGGCCGTGGTTCCTGTGGCCTTGTCGGACCAGGGGAGCGGAGGCCGCAGAGACCAGCGGGAGGGGGAAGGCGCTCAAACCATAAACCAGCTGCACGCGCCCGTTGCCTGGAAGGGCACAGACGGAGCTGCGTTAGTCACAGCTGCCTGCGGAGCCAGGGGTCAAGCCCCTTCTGGCCACGGGGCCGTTGGATGCTGGGGGGGTCTGGCTGCAGCTGGCCAAGGGGGTGAGGGCACGTGTCCCTGGGGGGATGCTCCCGTGGTTGTCGTGTCTGACACCCAGCAAGTGCACCAGGTGAGCGAGGGAGCCTGACCTGAGTGCCCGTGCGGCGTGGGGAGAGGGCTGGGATTAACCCATGTGTACACGGAGCCTGGTGCCGGCTCCCTGGGGTGCACACACATTAGTGTCTGTGGTTCCATGGCTGGGCGTGCAAACAGCATGGGCTGTGGTGGGGCCCGCATGGGGAGTTGCACACGAGTCTGTGCATGTGTGTTTGCACACGCATGCTTGTGCATATGTGTTTGTGCATGTGTGTGCTTGTGTGTGCATGCACACATATGCAGGTGCATATATGCTGCTGTTCATGCATGTGTACAGTGTCTGTGCACATGTTTGCACACATGCTTGTGTGCATGCATGTGTTTGCACACTTGTGTGCATGTGCACATACCACCAGGTGCATATGCACTGGTGTTCATGCGTGTGTGCATGCATGCCTGTGTGTGCATGGGTGCGCTTTCCCCGCAGCCTCGGGCCCTTTGTGTGGCATTGTCCACCTTGCCTGCTGCGGGTCAGCTCACCGGCCTGGTGTCCCGGGGCACACGCACCCTACCCGGAGACCGGCTGGCAAAGGCACCGCTGAGTGCGGGTGCCCGGGGCACTCCCCCGCAGCCGGCTGCATGTCCCTGCTGCTGCCACGCGTCCCTGCCACGCTCCTGTGCACAGCGCAGGGGTGGTGGTGGCAGGGGGACTCTCCCTTTCCCAGCAGCCGCCATAAAACGCTTCCTGTTGTGGTTCCCCGGCCCCCGAGGCCATGTGTGTTTCCCCAGGAAGGGGACCAGCGTGGGGGCCAGCCCAGCAGGGCCACGGCGAGGACCCAGGCATCCTGACGTGCAGCCCATGGCTCAGCCTCCCAGCCCCACACCGCGGCTCTGCAGCACTGGGAGCTGAGCCCGCTCTGCCCGGGGTCGGCCGCCTGGCCGTGAAAAAGAGCTGGGCGGGCCAGAGGCTTGTGTGTGCTGCGGGGGGGAGGTTTATGAGCCTGCAACACGCCTGGCCACGCTTCCGCTCCCACGGGAGCCCATTATCTGCCCTTTGCCTCTCCTCTCCGCTGGCCTTGGAAGGCTCCGGCTCTGGCTCCGGCCGCCCACGCCTGGCCCCGCTGGGAGTGCAGGGAGCTGCTTGCCAGCAGCCGGAGCCGCGGGAGCTGGCCACTGCCGGCATGCAGGGCCCCGGGCTCGTCTCGGGGGGCTCGTCTCCCACTACCAGCTGCAGCCTGCAGCCATGGGGGAACGAGGGTCCTGGGACTCGTGTGTGCGTGCGCGCGTGTGTGTGTGGGCCATGCATTATGTGTGTGTGTGAGAGCAAGCTTGGCAGGTCTTGGGCCAAGGTGTGTGCGTGTGTGTGTGAGAGCTCGGGGCCGAGCTTCACATGCGTGCATGTGTTTGCATGCTCCTTCCGTTCACACGGGTCCGGGGAAAGCACCAGCTGGCCCATCTGGCACCGTGGGACCCCTCCACGCCGCTCGGCCGCCAACGGGCCAGATGCTGCGGGCACACCAGGGCTAGTTTCGGGACGGAGGCTGGCTGGGAGGGGTGGGGGAGAGGGGCCGCCAGGGCTGGTGCTCATTAGCCCAGCTCCGGAGGGCATGGAGCAGCCCTCCCGGACCCGCTGTTTTATAGGGCTGTGGTATTACCCACAATCCCCCCCTCTTAAAGGAGAACGCCCTCATTAGAATGGCTCTCCCATTTCACATGTGATCTGGGGGGCTGAGCCCCACACGGCCCCGGGGCTTGGGGTCCCTTGCAAGTGCTTCGTACCGAGCCAGGCTTTAGGGTCCCAGAGGTCTCGGGGGCAGCTCCGGGGTGCAGAGTAAGGGAAACTGAGGCACGGAGGGGCTGCCCCACACCCCCCACAGTGGTCCCCTGCTCCCCCTGCTCAGGAGGAAGGTGCTGGGGGCTGCAGGTAGAGAGGTGTCCGCCCGGGGCCTGGCCGGATGTGGCTGCCGGTGTCAAGTTCCCAGCGCTAATTATAAACCCCACGAACACTGCCGGCCTGTTCTGCCTCCCCGCAGCTGGCGGGCACGGCCGGGGGGGGCACGTGCCTGCAGGCAGCGCTGCCAGACCCTCGCCTCGTCCCTGCCCTCTCTCGGGGTCCCCAGAGCCACATGCAAGGCGGAGGGGGTTGCACTTCGCCACAGGATTTAGCAAGCACGAGGGCCCCCTGCTTCCCCCCATGATGTAGGAGGGGCAGGATTTTCTTGCTCCAGGCATCTCAGCAGCCTGGGGGTTGTGACAAGTTTGCAAGAGCTCAGCTGGCCATGCAAAAGCCCCCCCCCCCCACCCCGCCAGCACCTTCACAGCCCGGCCTGTTTTCATCCCTGCAGGCGGTGGGTAGCTTGTGGCACCCTGGCCGGGGGGCATCGTGCCCTTTGCAAGGGCGGAGAGCATGTCCCAGGGGGTCGGAGACCCCAGGAGTCCTGCCTTGGTCCTTCTTGGGCTGAGCAGAGCTGTCCTGGGGGAGACGGCCGCACCATCAGCAAGGACCAGGGGAGAGACGGTCCGTGGAGGGCAGAGCCTGGCCGGCCACAGCTCCTGGGTCCCCTTCCCGCCGCTGGAGAGGAGTCTGCTTGAGTGGTTGGAGCAGAGCCCGAGAGCTAGGACTCCTGGGTCGCATCCCTCTCTCCGAGGGGAAATCCCGTCCTCTCTGCGGCTTTGCTTTGCCCTGGCGCGGGGGCTACCTGAGCGGTGTTGCAATGCAGTGTAGAGGAGAGGGGGGCACGGGAGACCCTTGACCCCGCCGGACTCAGCCAGGGTGGGCACCAGGGCAGGGCACGAGGGTCGTCTCGACTCCTGCGGCTTCCTCCTGTGCAGCGGGGACACCGCTGTGAATGGTGCAGAGCTGGCCCCCGGCTTCGGGGTGCAACAGCCCCCCCCGATACTCCAAAGGGTCTCGCTCCCTGGCTGCTTCCAAAGGAGCCGGAGGGGCTGCACCGAGCGGCTCCGTTGCTCCCTGCCAGCCATCCGCCGTGCCCCCATCCCGGCCCCGACGCGGGGCATGCCGGGAGCGAGGCAGACTGTGGAGACTCGCTGCGAAACAAGGCCGCCCTTTTATTCTTTTACGGCTGTGGTTTTGCAGCCGCCGGCGCCCCTCCCTGCCAGCTGGGCCCGTACGGGGCCCCGGAGAAGGGCCCTGGCCGAGCCCCCGGGCCCCAGCCGGAGAGCGCGTGTGTTTTCGGCAGCCCTAATTGGCTTGGCTTGAGCCAGGGCCAAGGCAAATGCTGCGCGGGGAGGCTCGGCTTACACACCGGGGCCCCTTGCAGACCCCCACCCTGCACATGGCCTCTTTTAATGGGGAAGGGGAAGCAGAGCTGGCTGTGGGGGAAGCGGGGGGTTGGGGGGGTGATGCACACATGCACACACACAGGTGCGCACATGTGCATGCACACAGACGCACGGGTGCACGCACACGCTGCAGGCAGGAGCAGCCCAGCCAGGTGCGTGTGCAGCCTGCACGTAGATGCTTTCAGGGACTGAGATCGCATCCTGCTCCAGGGGAGGTCCCTAGGTTGAACCCCGGGCTCCTCCTCTCCCTGCACCCCAGAGCCTGTTGGGGGCTGGGAAACCCACTAGGCAAGCTGGCCTAGTGGTCAGAGCCTGGGCTGTTGAGGCCAGCTGGGTGCAGCAGGCACCTGGGGCTTGATCTCTCCCAGGGAGGGATTCCCAGCTCGCTGCAGGCTCAGCCTCTTGCCTCAGTTTCCCCATACATGCCTGTTGGGGTAATGGCCCCGGCCCCCTGACTCGGGGCTGGCTGGGGGCGCGTCCCGGGCCCTGTCCAAGCGCCTTTTCCAGTTTTGGATGGAAAGGTTTGGGCTTCAGCCTCTCCTAGAAGAGCAGGGCCTGGGAGGAACACGTGTATGCATGCACACACGCACATGCATACATATGTGGGGTGCACATGCACACATGTACTCCCACATGTGCATGCTGACATAACGCATGCATACATGCCTGCACACACACGTATGCGCATGCATGCACTCAGACGCACACAGGCGCATAGGCACACCCCCATACACACATGCCTGTGCACAGACACACACACTTACACACAAGCACTCACGCTTCAGGCAGCACCAGCCCAGCCAGGTGCATGTCCAGCCTGCACGTAGACACCTCCCGTGCGATCGCATCCTTCTCCCAAGGTGGTTCCTGTGCTTCCCTGGTCTCTGCTCATCCGTGCTGCTCTCCCCGGGGCTCTTGCCAACCCGCTCCTGTCCTTCTGCCCAGGAGCATGGGCGATCCTAGCAGCCAGCCCCCGGGAGGAGTTGAATGCCACCTCCCAGCGGACGGTGCCAGAGAGGTGCCCTTCTTCGGGCTGGGCACAGGGGCCCGGGGAGTGTTTCTGCCGCATCGGGAGCTGGGTCTGGCTGGCTCGGAGCAGCGGGATTGGCAGTGAAAGGTTTCCCCGAGCTCCTCCGCCGTCGTCCCCGCAGGCAGGGCTGAGCTAGGCAAAGTGCCCCAGGCACGGGGAGCACCCCTGCCAGCACTGGCCCCTGGTCCGGCAGGACAGCCCTGCCCAGCTCCCCTCCGCCTGCAGCCTTTCTCCCCCTGGAGCCATCCAGGCGTTCAGCCCCTGCCTTGCTCTGCTGCAGGCACCAAGGGGTTAATGGATCCCATGAACCAGAGCAGGGATCCCTGGACCGTCCAGTTCTCCCGAGCCACTGCACCTGAGCCCCGCCGGCCCAAAGGGGCCCCGTGCGTTGGCTGCAGGGCCCCGTGTGCCAGGGCAGAGAAGCCAGCGGCCCCGAGCCCAGCGCCCGCTGTTTGCTTTGGCTCCCGGGCTTGGCTGACCCGCTGCCTCCAGGCTCGCGGGGCGGAGGAGAGCCCGGGGCCTGGTGAGCGGGGTCAGGGTTGGCTTGCCGCGTGGTCCCGTCTCGTGCTCCTGCCGGGCACACCGGAGCAATGCAGCCTCTGCCTCAAGGGCCGAGTCCCCTTTTGGGACAGAAAAAGGGGTCCCAGAGCATGGCCAGGGGACAGTCCTGTCCTGCCTAACTCAGATCAGGGCCCCGTGTCTCCCCGGCTCTGGGTGTAACGGCTTGGCTCTTGGTGCTGGCTCCGTGCCCTGACCCCCGTGCCCCGGCGGCTGCCTGCATTGAAATGCAATGGGGGGGGGGGGATCGTTTCTGCAGCAGGGGGTGGGGAGCAGGGCAGGAAGGACTTATTTTTCCTACAAATAACGCCCCCCCCCCTTTCCTCTCCCCCCAGCCCCGCTCCATCTGGCAAGGCCCAGGCTTGGCCGCGGCCCCGAGCTCTGCAGTTGCTGCTCGACGCCTGCCAGCGCCTCGGGTTACCGAGCCGGAGCCAGGACTCGCCTCCCGCACAATGGGGCCGAGGGGGCCGGCGGGGGAGGAGGAGCAGGAGTAGCGGGTTTTTCTTGGAGCGCCTTTCCCAGGCTCCAGCGGCAGCCGGGCGAGGACGGCCGTGCCCTGCCTGCCCGCAGCCGTGGGCCAGCCCCGGGCTGCCATGGGGAGCCGCAGCGTGGGCTGCACCCCCAGGCGATGAAGGTATGTGGGGGGTACGCATGCCCCGCCGGGGCACGGGGTCAGGGACTCCCTGCAGCTGGGGCGAGAGGGTGGAGCCACTTCCTAGGGCGGCGTGGCACGGGGCTGGGACAGCCGGACCTGGCGGCTCCGGTTCTGCCCCATGGGGCTCCTTCGGGGGTTACCCCGTGTGTGGCTGTAGCTGGATCTGCGGGGCTGTGCCGCGTGTTACCCCGTCGCTGGATCCGCGGGGTTGTGCTGAGTGTTACCCCGTGTGCGACTCGAGCCGGATCCGCAGGGCTGTGCTGGGCGCTACCCCGTGTGCGCCTGTAGCCAGGGCCACGGGGAAAGCCCTGTTCTGCCACGTGGGCACCGGCGTCTCACGTGGGTTCACTCTGCAACCTTCCCACGTGCCGCTCCGGTGCCCGCCCAGCTCCCTGGCCTCTCCGTGGCCTCTCCAGGCCTCCGCCTGCCACGATGCCTGTGGGCGTCGGGAGCTCGTTAATCTCCCGGCGTTGACATTTTCTCCGCCGCCGTCTGTTGTTCGCTGCCTTGTCGCCGTGCCCGAGGCTGTCGGACGGGGGCCTCCGTGCCAGCATCCCCGGCCATGCGGGGAGCTCCAGGGCAGCCGCGCTCAGCCGTGAGCCGGCCTCGCTCCAGCTGCACCCGGGAGGCGGGCTCCGTGTCGGTGGCTCCGTGTCTCCAGCCTCCTGCTTCGAGGATGGCCAGAGCCTTGCGCCTCCCCAGCGGGGTCTAGGCACCGTCCGTGCTCCCCAGTCCCCCATATATCAGGGGGATAATATCTGGGGCGCCGTCTCCACGTCAGGGGTCGAGCTGGGTGGGATTCTCCTGCCAGCTGCGGTCAGGACGCTGGTGACAGAGCCCTCTCCCGGGCACCGCAGCCCTGGCAAGGGAAGAAAGGAACGAGGCGCCGGTGGCTTCCCGCGCAGCCGACCCCCCGCGGGCACCGCAGCTGGGGGGGAGGCTGCCCCAGCCTGCCAGCGCCAGGCGTCCCGGAGCCAGGCCCTCCTCCATGGGGTCGGGCTGCCGCGGCTGGTGCCAGTGGGATCTGGCTGGGCTTCCCCCGTGGCAGCGGGTCGCGGTTTCGTCGTGGTGCCTTCAGAGCCAAGCAGGGGGGCAGGCTGGGCACCCTGCTTCCACGCAGCCTCCCACGCCCCTGCCCTGCTCCGATTGACCTGGGGGAGGCCCAGCCTTGGCCGGAGCAGTGCAACAGGGAGGGCAGCGGGGATAGAGGCCCTGTGGCTGCCCCACGCGTGGCAGGCCAGAGCCTCGCCACACTGAGCACCTCTGCAAGCCCACCTACCAGCCCCAAGGACTACAGCACCCCCCTGCCTCCAGCCCTCCATTACCCCGCTTCATGTCCCTGGCACACGCATGATATACATGCATCCATGCATGTAGTGTGCACAGACATGTATACACACATGTGCCTGCCCGTGCACACATGCATCTGCACACAGATGCATGCATTCACTCACGTGCGTGTACGCACTCCTACACATAGACGATTCACAGATGCACACGTTTAGGGCTGGAAGGGACCTCATGAGGTCATCGGGTCCAGCCCCACTACTCCGTGCAGGAAAGACTGCTGGGATCAAATAAGCACATGCAAGCACACACATGCATGCACACACATGTATGCATATACTTGCATGCGCATGCACGCACGCGCACACAGCCCTGCTAGTGCAGACCTCCAGCTCTGCATGTCTGTGGGCTCCGCACTCAGTGTCTCGCTGGCCCGTGGTGGGAGCCCCTCCCTTGCCGGCCCCACAGTGCGTGGGCAGGGGGCCCGGGGCCAGGCGGGCGGGCGAGCGGGCGGACCCCCTGGAGCTGTGCCCAGCGACAGCCGCCACAGGCGTGGCCAGGGCCTAAGTGCTTTGGCAGGCACCAAAGGAGGAGGTCAAGTGTGCGTGATTAGTCCAGGCCCTCTGCACTCCCGATCTCTCCCCATCTGGCTGCGGTGCCCTCCTGCGGAGTTGTGGGGGGGCAACCAGGCTGCCAGGGGTGGGGTTGGGGGCAGCCATCGGTCTCCAGCACACGTGGGCTTTCACCACGGTGTCCAGGGCACGGAGCTGCCCCCGGGTCAAGTCACTGCCCGGGGTTTTGCGGACATGAAGGTGCCAGGCTGTGATGCCAGGCACACTGCGGGGGACAAGAGACCAATGCCAAGCCCAGGGGAAGAGGGGGGATACAGCGGCTGTGGGAAGTCAGGTGTGTGTGTGTGTGTGTGTGCTGCCACGTGTGCACAGTGGCATGTGTGTATGCACGTGTTGCTGTATGTGCACGTACAGTTCCCGTAGGCTGTGCACGTGTGTGCTGCTGCTTGTGTATGCTCCGTGCCATATCCATATATGCACATGTGTATGCAGTGCACGTTTGTGCGTGCTCTGCGGACATGCATGCACTAGTGGGGGGTGTATGTACAGCATGTGTGCACAGTGCCGTGCACGTATACATAGTGTCATGTGTGCATGGGTAGTGTGTGTGCCTAGTGCACGTGTATGTAAGCAGCATGCATGTGTGTTCTCTGTGCTGCATACGTGCATGTGCCATTCTCCAGCTCTGGAAACGCGACACGCGCAACCCAGCTAAGCAGCAGACGTGTCCCAGCAGCCAGGCTGGGAGCTGCTGCCTGGCACATGGGAAGGGGGCCGTGCAGGGAGCGGGACTGACGGGCTCCTGGGGTCCTGCGGTGACACGAGGCCAAAGCCGCTGCTGGCTGCAGGGGGGTTGGAGCTGGCACCCAGGGGCACACCCAACCCTGGAGCACATGGACCGCGTACGTCCGCACTCGGGGCTCGCCGGCGTCCCCTTTCCCAACCATTGCTCCCCGGCACCAGGGCCCGGGAAGGCGCTCTCTGGGGATGGAGAAACAGAAATCCTCCCCATGCTCTTCTCCTCCTCTCCCTGCGGTGGTTGCGGGCCTGGCTGGCGGAGTCCTGGGTATGTCGTGCTCACCCAGCCGGGCGCTGGCGGCCCGAGCCCAAGCAGCGCGGTGCATGGTGCAGCTCCAGGCTGAGCTGAGCTGAAATGACCCCAGCCGGGGCTCGGGGCAGGGAGAAAGCCGCCCATTGTTCCCTGGCGGAGGCCGGCAGCTGAAGACCCCCTGGGCCCGGCGTGACACCAGCCCTGGTGCAGACAGAGCCAGGCTTTCTTCCGCCAGCTGCTGAGCCCCTGCCTGGCCCCTGCCCAGCCCGGCCCGGCCCGGCCCGGCCGCCTCTTTGTGTTGTGTTAGCACGTTGGAGCTGCGTGCATGTGTCTGCACACGCGTTTATGAATGCATGTGTGTGTGCATGCTTGTGTCTAATCACGTGTGCCTGCACATGTTTGTAAGCACAGGAGTGCGTGCATGCGTTTATGAGCGTGTGTGCATGCATGCATTTATGAGCACGCACACGTGTTTATGAGCATGTGTGAGCGCACGTGTGTTTATGAGCATGTTTGTGCATGTACGTGTATGAGTGGGTGGGTGTGGAATTCATGTGCTTGTGGATATTGATGCACGTGTGTATGTGTGCACATATGTGTGCGTGTATGTATTTGTATGTGTGTATGCACATGAGCGTGTGTGAATGGGCAGGCATGTAAGCGTGCACCTGTATTTGCATGCATGTGTGCAGGTCTCACGCCATTAGGGAGCCAGACCCTCGCTGTGTCGCCCATCCCCAGGGCGTCCCTGTGAACCCCGCGCCAGCAATAGGGAAGTTCCTCAGGGAGGTCCCCGGCCACGTCCCCTGTCCCCCTTGGTGACGTGTCTCTTGGTCTCCCTGCCATGGGGCCAAGGAGGCAGGCCCGTCCCTGCGCTGGCACTGGTGCCATTCACAAGGAGACCCCGGCTGCAGAGACCCGGCACACTCATCATCCTGAAGCCTGGGGCGAGGGAGAGAGTGCACACAGGGTGGGGGCCAGGAGACTAGACCTATGCCACAGAGTAACTGTAGGACAAGCCCCCTCCTCCACAGCTTCCTGGGCCTCAACTTACCCATCTGTGCAATGGGAACAGTGGGTCGTACACACCCTATTGGGGGTGAGGGCAGCACCCATGGCCAGCCAGCAGCTCCGGCAGCTCTGGGGTTGCCGCCCGGGCCTCTCTCTGCCTTGACCTTTCGCAGACCTGTCTGCAAGGGGAGCTGCAACCAGTGCCGTGCCGGGCCGGGCCGGCTAATCCCTGTGCTCTGCGTGGAGTCTGGAGCAGGCTTTGTTGGCATGTCTCCCAGCTCCCTCGGTGTGCCCGAGCCCGGGACAAACTGCTCTGCCAGGTAATTAGAGAGCCAGGGGGAGATTAGGGACCTTGTGCTGGGTGACCCGTGATGCCCCTGGGTAGACCTGTGCCATGGGAAAGGCTGGTGCTTCGTTTTCCCTCTCTCTGTGGCTCCCAAAAAGGACCAGAGCAGCTTTTCTCTTGCAGAGACCCCAAAAGACACAGCTGTGGGTCGCCTCCGGGTCTGTCACCTGGATCGCGTGTGTAGACCTCCCAGGGCTGACGATGTGCGGCTCCTCGAAAGGCTCTTGGGCCCCCGGCTGCTCCGTCCCGTGCTGTTGTTAAGTCGCTTAAAGCCTGCCGTAGTCTGGGCATCGAGGACCGCGGCTGGTCCCCGCCTCCCCTTAACTCTGCCCCTCGGGGGTTGTTTTTAAATGCCTTTTCCACCCCGGTCCCGCCCGGCAGCTGGGGTGGGAGAAGAGCACCGGTTCCTCTCGGATGCCAGAGCTGCTGGTGGGACGCCGACAGCTGCCGTTGCTCGAGAGCCGTGTTTATCCCTGCGGTTCGGCCGGAAAAGCTTGCAACTGCCTAATGATTTACGGTGGGATGATGTGTAGGCCTGCGCCGGGAGCTGCCGCGATGGTGCCGCTGCGGCCGCCGGCCCACCCGAAGCCCCGGCATCCTGCGCCGTGTCGGGATGGAGCGTGGGCGGGTTTCACCTCATGCCTTCGGGGCTTGGCACGGCGTCAGGGGTCCCCCGCGGGCTCCGGGTCCTTGCAGGGGAGCTGCAGACCGGCAGAGCTCCCAGGAGCGTAGCAAGGGGCTGGTGGCGTGCAGCTCCCGGCGCGCAGGCCCGGCCCTGCCGCTGTTGATTTTTCCATGCAAAAATATTCCAGGCATCTCAGGGCCTGGCAAGGCGGAGAGAGGCCACGCGGCCGGCCTGGGGCCCCGCCGGTCCGGCAGGCCCCCGCCCTGGGATGCAGGTGCTGGACGCCCTGAGCGCCTGCCCCTGGGGCCAAGAGCCGGTGCCCCCTACTCCCGACCCGCTGCCCCCTGCCATGCTGGGTAACCCAGCCCCATCTCTCCCCACAGATGCGCTGTCCCGCCCCGTGCCTCGGCCGGCTGATGGTGCTCCTGGCTGCAGCGCTGGCGTCAGCCCCGCTCCCCGCGGCGGGAGACTGGGGGGACGACGGTGAGTCTCTTTGTACCCCCCAACTCCTCCTGACCCTGCCGTCAATCCCTGGTGGTTCAGCATCCAGGGAAACTGAGGCAGGCTGGGGCAGGGCAGCTCCGGGCAGCCTTGTGCGGGTGGAGGGGAGACCCTTTGTCCTGCACGGCTCACGCCAGCTCTCTGCCCAGCAGGAGTGGAGTACGGCCAGCTGGGCACCGACGTCGTCCTGCCGTGCGCCGGCGGCCAGCCCGGGTAGGTGTCCCCACGGGGGGAGCGGGGCCGCGGGGCCCTTCCAGCCTTGGAGCCCAGTGAAGCAGCCCCAGCCCCTCACTCCCAACCTGCAGCCCCTGCACTCAGCCCCAGCCATGACCCCCGGGTGCCGGGTGCGAGTGGCACGTGGCCGGGGGCTGACACGGTGTCTCCGGCAGCAGCACAGGGGTGCAGTGGCGGCGGGAGGGGGCCACGCTGCCCGCGGGCTCCATCGTGCAGCTTGGAGCCCTTGTGCTGCCCCACGCCGACACCGCCGCCGCCGGCACCTACAGCTGCCACGGCCCCGACGGCCGGCTCCTGCGCTCCCTCGCCCTGCGCCTGGGCTGTGAGTGCCTGCCGAGGGAGCGGGGGTGGCATGGGGAGGGTGAGCTGGGTATAGGGTTCAAGGCTGGGAAGGGGAGGGCATGGAGGGGGGCAAGGGAGTCAGGGCTGGGGCGGGGGGTGAGGCTGGAGGGGTAGGGCTGGGGTCAGGGGGAGCTCCTGAACCCTGACCTCCACCCTGGTGCAGACCCGCCGGGGGTCCCGTCCGTGTGGTGCCGTGCCTCGGACTACGAGAACTTCTCCTGCTCCTGGGCCGCAGCCCGCGACACCTTCCTGCCCACACACTACATCACCACCTACCGGTGAGCCCCTCTCCTGCCCCTGCCCCTGCCCCTGCGTGCTGCAGGCTGAGCTGCCCCGTGCCCAGACTCCCGCCCCTCATGCCCTGTCCTGCTGCTGGGGCTCCTGGTGGGCAGCTCCCAGCACCAGGGGCCTTGGTCTTCAGTCCACACACATGCATGCACGCGACTGCATATATGTGCACACATGGATATGCCTGCACACATGCAGGCACACGGATATATGCATTGTCACTGGACTTCACTGGACATGGTTTGGCCAGCAGCACACTTGCACGCACATGCATGCCCACACGGACTTGCACACTCATGCATACCCATGCACAAGCATGCATACATATGCGCACACAGCTCAGGGGGCTGGAACAGCAGCAAGAGGCTCCTTCTGCCCCGGTCCCGTCTCCACCGCTCCTGCCCCTGCCCCGATGCCCCCTGCCCCACCATGGATTCAGCGGCTGCTTCTTCTCTGCTTTTCTTCATGCGCAGGAAGAAGTCGCTGACCGGGGAAGAGAAGCGAAGGTAAGACCCGTGTCACCTGTCCTGTGACATCACAGCGCCGTGTGATATCGTGCACGGGGCCAAGCGGGGCATGGGCATGGTGTGGGGATGTGTGTCCAGCTCCCCTGCTCCAGCCGGGGCTGCAGGCTCAGGGGAGGGGCACAGCTGAGCCGCTGGCAGAGGGGCCGGACTGCACAGTTATATTTAGCCCGGCTTAAGGTCCCGTCCATCCGTTCCACATCCCGGCAGCTTCCTGCCGTGCCAGGACACGGAGAGCCCTGCCCTGATCCTGGCGCCTTCCTTCTGCAGGAAGAGACGAGGCCAGCGCCCACCCACAGACCTCCCCAGCGCCCCGCCAGCCAAGCCCCAGGACTATGAGGGGGCTGGGGCAGGGCAGGGCATGGGGGCCCGGTGCCTGGGGGGCAGAAAGCAGCAGCTGCCATGCCATGGTGTGGAGCAGGAGAGGCCTGGGGTACAAGGGCCTGGCGGGGTGTTGCTGAGCCATGTGCCCCGTCTCGTTGGCAGGGTGCAGGGAGGGCCGGTGGGGCTGTGCCTGCAGGACCCCGCGCACCCGGGCACGTGCACGGTGCCCAAGTCGGAGTTCTGGAGCTCATATCGGCTCAACGTGACCGAGGTGAACCCGCTGGGCGCCAGCTTCCGCCTCCTGGACGTCACCATGCAGGCCATCCGTGAGTGCGCATGCGTGGGCACCCACACCTGTGCACATGTGTGTACACACATGCACATTTATGTATATATGCACGCAGGCATAACCATGCATTCATACACATGCCTGCACAGACATGCGCTCATGTGCGTGCATGCATGCATATACACACATGTATGCACACGTATGCATGCACGTGTGTACACATGCATATGCACTGTGTACACACATGAATGCACACACATGCCTGCATGCACACACATGCACATGCACACGCAGGTGCCAAGGTGGGGACAAATCCACCCAGCTGCCCCGGCACATGAGCTGATGCCCCTGCCTGTCCCCCCGCAGTGAAGCCGGACCCCCCGGAGGGGCTGGTGGTAGAGCCGGTGCCACGAGCCCCCCGGCGGCTGCACGTGCGCTGGCAGTACCCCGCCTCCTGGCCCAAGGAGCCCCACTTCCAGCTCAAGTTCCGGCTCCAGTACCGGCCCGTCATGCACCGCGCCTGGTCCGTGGTGAGTCCCGGCGGGGAGGGGGGTTGGATGCATGCGCAGATGGGGCTGGGAGGCGCTGCGTTGCCCCGATCCCCTTGCAAGCTCCCCGCTCCATGCAGGTGGAGACGGCGAACCTGTCCGAGGTGATCACCGACGCCTTCTCCGGGCTGGAGCATGTGGTGCAGGTGGGCGCCAAGGACTTCCTGGACGCCGGGAACTGGAGCGAGTGGAGCGCCGAAGCCCGCGCCACACCGGTCACTGGTACGGCAGAGCAGCCCCTGCTGAGGTGCCCTACATCCTCTGCCTGGCTTGGGCCACGTGGCTTCAGTGCATCCGTGGCAATATGGAGCAACTCTTGCCCCATCGGGGCCTGAGAGGGGAGGGGACCCCCTGCAGCCATGCAGCCACGAGTTGCCTTCCTCTGTCCCCCCCAGTGCCTCCAGACCCAGCCGTCACGGCCAGCGCAGAAACCACTACCGAAACCGGCCTGGAGCGCCTGGCCCACGAGCCCTCGCCTGCCCCCAACCCCGAGCCCATTGGTGAGTGGCGTCGGCACCGGGGTCCCTGGGGCCAGACGGGGCTCAGCGGGGCGGTCAGAGCTGGGGGTGCCCCACTGGGATAGAGACTCCTTGGAAGGCGGGGGTCCCGTAGGAGCTGAGCACCACCTGCAGAGGTGGGCTGGGGCAGGGGCTCGGGAGCTGGGTGTGCAGCAGAGGCCGGGACGGCAGTCACGGTCTGTGCATGCATGCAGACCGCAGCGACCCCACGGAGAGGATCGCCGTCCTGGTCTCGCTCGGGGTCTTCGCCTTCGTGGTCCTGGCCACCGTCCTGTTCGTCGCCCTCCTGGTCTGGTAGGTGCCACGGCAGCCCCGGGGAAGGGTGCACGGGGACGGGTGGCCTTGGCATGGCCCGCAGACCTGCGGGCAGGAGTGATCGGCAGCAAGGCAGTGATCAGCGGTGCCGTGGGGCACCCGGTGCCTCGAAGGGCATGGCCAGAGCGGGGGCCTGGCTGGCAGCCCTACACCTCGTGCAGCTCAGGCCCAGCCCCTGGCAGCCAGCGGTGTTTACCAGCCGAGCCGTGCGCGGAGCCAGCAGGAAGGGCCGGGATCGGCTGGAGCCGCTCCAGCCCCAGCAGCTGGAAAGGGAGCGCAGGCGGTGGCGGGGGCCCAGCCGCGGCAGGCGCAGGGAGCTGGGCTGTGCCTTCTCCGGTGGATGCATTTGGGGGTCTCGTGGGGCGGCTGCTGCGGGGAGACGGTGCCAAGCTGACCGGCTCTGCTCTGCTCTGCTCTGCTCGCAGGCGCCGGGCAAGGAGTCAGGGCAAAGAGACACCCGAGAAACACGACTTCCTGGCAGCCGCCGTCCACCTCAAGACCCTGCCGAGTGAGTGTGGTGGGTGCCAGGTGGCAGAGAGGCATGGGGGGCACGGGGCTCGCTCCCCGGCGGACGGGGCCAGGGGCCGGGAGTCAGCGGGAGAAGCCGGTGCTGGAGCCAGCGGTTGTAGGGTTGGGGTACAGAGCAGTTGGGCAAGGAGGGGGGGATGCAGGATGGGGTCCCTGGGGATGCTCCCAGGATGGCGCCCAGCTAGAGAAGGGGGCCGGGGTTGTGGTGCAGCCCCAGTGCCTGAGCCCAGCCCTGCTGCATCCTGCTCTTTCCCTGTGTCTCTGCAGAAGCCCAGATCTTGTAGCCAGGACCCCGTGGCTCCGGCGGGGGAGCCCCGTCCCCCCCGCATCACCCTCCAAGGACACAACACTACTGTGGGCTCGAGAGCGGTGCCCCGCGCCTGGACTGCGGGACTTGCCCTGCCTGCCGCCTGCACCGTTGCCCTGCGCCGGCAAGGAGCCGGCTGCGGCCCCCAGGCAAGGTGGGGCACGGACCCCGGCGGGCACCAGCGTCGGGGGCGTTGGAAGGACCTGCCTGCACCTGGCGGGCGCAGGAAGAAGCCCTGGAGATCGGCGCCCACGAACACTGCCCCGGCCTCAGACTCCAGCCCCAGACTGAGGGTGCTGGCTGGCGGCACGGGGCCAGGACAGGGCACGGGGCATGGCCGGTGCCCCCTGGGCAGAGCCTGCAGAGGGGCCCAAGGGCTGCCCAGGATCTGGCCCCTATTCCTGCTGCTTGGCGCTGGCTTGGGGGCCCTTTGGGTACCAGGGCTGGGGTCTGGCATGGGTGGCCAGCTGAGAGTGCGCTGCTGAACCCCCACACGTGTCCCAGAGCGTGTCTTCACACATACGCACACCAAGGCTGCATAGGGAGGCCGTGAGCTGGGCTGGAGGAGCCCTGGTAGCAGGGTCTGACCCCAGGGCCAGACCCCCAACCCTCGGAGTCTGAGAATAGGAGGTCTCTGCTTGCACCTCCCTGCCTCTGGCCAGGCATTGCTGGGTGGACCCCCGGCCCAGCGCACCCCCCCGGTAATCGTTTCCATGTGTTGGCACCGGACAGGCGCTGCAGCGAGGGCTGGGTGGGAGCGCGGAGCTGAGCTGCTGGAGCTGGGGGCCGGCATGGCGCACAGGGGAGGGAGGCCAGGCACTTGCAGTGGGGTCTGTCCTGCAACTGCAAGGACCCAGCTGGCCAGCCCCGTCCCCCCAGCCCTTGTCCCTCCACGGACCCCAGGAGTTACCCTGACATGGGCAGGAGCAGCTCCCCCAGCACCTACCCTGCTCCCCGCTTCCAGGTGCCTCCTCCCAGTGTGGGGCTGGCAGCCGCCCTGAGCCCTACCTGGGGTTTTCCTCCAGCCCAGGGGTGCCACGGGGGACCCTGGCACCTGGGGGTGTTGCACATGTGTGTGAACGTGCCTGGCCCCTCAGCCAGCCCATGCCCTGGCCTCTCTCCCTCTCTCCATCCCCCCCCATCAGGACTCGGTGCTGTGAAGACTCCTCCTCCCTGATGCTCCATGCCCAGCGACCGATTCCCGGGCAGGGGTGACTCTTGCCCCGTTCCTGCGTCCCCTGGGGTCGGCCGCCCCGTGCCCGTGCCCGGGCCGTGAGAGCGGGCAGAGCTGGGGCTGTGCAAGGCCCAGTGGGAATAAAGTGAGGAACGGGCCCCTGCAACTGTGGTGTGTATTTGGGGTGGGCAGGGGGGTCACTTGGCCTCTCCCCACCTGCCTCTAGGAGGTTCATTTCAGCACCAGCTCCCATGGGGCTCATCCTGCTCTGGCCTCTCTTGCTGGGGGAGCCCCCTCCATGCACAGGTGTGCATGCACACACCAGGCTGGATCCTGCGCGGTGCTGTACGCGGTTGGGTTTAGGTGCTGTCTGGGGCTGGGCCTCTGGGCACTGCAGGACCAAGACCCCGGGAGGATTGTCCTGCTTGTCACCAGCACTGGGGTAGCTGCCGCAGCCACGGGGTGCCCAGCCCAGCGCTCCCCTGGCAGCGAGGGGACAGGACCGGGCAGGATGTTCCTCAAGGCAGCGCTGGGTTATTCTCTTGCTCAAGCCACAGACCACATGCCAGGGCGCTGGCCTGCAGGGCTACAACGTGCCGGGGCATCCCAGAGGCCAGACCAGCTTCCCAGAGCAGGAAAGAGGGGAGCTGGACACGTGGGGTGTCCGTTCCCAGGAGGAGATGGGAGATGCCTGGGTTTCAGTGGGGTCAAGCTGTTTAATCCAGGGGTGCCATGTCCTGGGGGACCTGTGTGGCCCGGGGCAGGGGCTCATGCGGGGCAGATAGAGGCGGCCGGTCACCGTGCAGCCGCGGGGCCTGTGTATAACTCTGGGGAGGGGGTGCCGGACCTTGAGCGCAGCTCTTCACCCCTGGGCCTGGCCAGCTGCAAGGAAAGGAGCCTGTGAGAGTTGAGCCTCAGCTCAGCCCCTTGCTGCCCCAGCACCGAGAAATGCCCCCTCCCACGTGCCCCCACACGGCACTGAGTCAGCAAGGGACTCCCCTGTTGCACCCCCTCTCCCAGGGCTGGGGTGCAAGCCCTGCCCTGCCCCTGGGCACTGGGCCATGCACGGACCATCTGAGTTGCCTGGCTGTTCAGGGAGAGAGTGGGCACCCCCAGGGCCCTCCCTTGCTGCTCGAGCCCAACCGAGTCGTGCGTGTGCCTTGCACACCTGCTCCCCTGGCAATGCAGGAGCCCCTTCCCTGGAATTTGGGGGGCCCCGTCTGCCCCAAGCCCCTGGCTCCCCTCCTGGGCTGGCAGGGCAGCCCCCCATTCACTCCCCAGGGGTCTTGGCAGGGACCCCCAGGGCAAGCCAGCATCACAGACCGTTTCACGACTGCTCCTGTTTCCCTCTCCGCCACGTCCTCAGCCACGGGAAGAAGTAGAAGCAACCCCAGTAGATCCTGGGGAGCACGGGGCAGGGGATGGAGGAGGTCAGGGTGCAGAGGGAGTAGGTAGACAGATATGCAGCTGTTGGATCGAGGGGGTGGGAGACTGTGTGGGGGGTCAGAGCAGCAGAAGGGGGAGTGAGGGCCCTGCAGAAACCCCCATCCTCTGCAGCTGCTGTCTGTGGAGGGGAGGGGGGGCATGCAGCACCTCTGCCAGCTCCCCTGGGGATCGGTGACCCCTGCCCGGGTACCAAGAGCAGTACCCACAGGGAGGGGATACCGGGGACCCCCAGCATGGGGGGAACAGAGACTAGGATGGGGGTGCATACAGGGAGGAGAGGGTGGTAGCAAGTGCCTGAAGCGGAGGGAGGTGGTCTCTTGGGAGCAAACCGTGGGAGGGACCCCAGTGCTGCCTCTGCCCCAGCCAGGGCCCTGCTGCTGCCCCCCAAACACCCCCAAGCCCCCCAGCCGTCAGTCAGGATGGTCAGTACTCACTCCTCCTCGTCCTGCTCCAGCTGCCAGGGGTCAGATCCCAGCTGCCCCTTCCTGCCGGGCAGCTCTCCCTCCTGCACAACAGAGATGGGCTGTCCAGAGCAGCATGCATGCCGGTGCCAAGGGCCCAGGAAGGTGTGGGCACTGGCCCACCCCCTCCTCCCCAAAGCGTGCAAGGGTGGATGTAGTGTCACGGCGTGAAGCAGCATGGGCAGTCCCTGCAGGCACCCTGGCCCTGCGGACGCTGGCTCGGGGAAGAAATGCTGGTGCGATGATTGCCACTCTGCCCCGTGTCCCCAGGGCCTCATGCTCATCCCACCGCACACTTGCCTTGCAGCGGCGAGCTCTGGCTTCCACCTCCTGCCGACAGGCCTGCTTCTCCCCCAGCGCTCTCTGGCACTGCAGTCGAAGGGGAGAAGCTCAGCACCCGCAGCAGGGAGGTCTGGAGCAGGGCACGGGGGCAGAGACCACCATCCCTGCCAGCCCTACCTGCCGCGCTCTGCCCAGCAGCTGCTTCTCGCACTCGCCGCCTTCCACCAACTTGCACGCCAGCTTCTTCTGCTGCAGGACGGCCAAGACAAGGACAGGGACAGGGACAGGGACAGGGTTAGGGGTAGGTTATGGACAATGCAGCACAGGGCGCAGGGGCATCCCCTTGTCCTCTATGGGAGCAGCCTCCAAGGCAAGGCATCTCATGCAGCACTGTGTCCAACGTGGTGTGGGCAGCCCACAGACCGAGCTGCACTCTGGCTGGCCGTGCAAACACTAACCCATGTGCAAGCATTTACATTGTGTTTAAACTGACTAGCTAGCTGGCCCAGTTTAAGCCCAGCATCATGCTTTGCCTTCAGGACAAGGCAAGGGAGAAAGCAGTCCTGTTTTGCAGCATGCCATTCTGCACGTTGAGCTGCTCCTTGCTGATCTCCAAGGCACCTGCGCAGCTCAGGTTTCAGGTGTCCCCACAACTACCTGCAGCTCTGGATATATCTACACGGCGTCTCTGGTGCCACCCCGGGCTCCCGCTCGCATGCTCCAAACCTGGAAGTGCAGCCAGGGAGCTGCTTTGGGGCCTTCAAGCGTGCTGGGGAGAGCTGCTTCACTGCCTCACTTCTGGGCTTGGTGGGAGTGTGTGGATGGGCTGCCTGGATGCCAGGACACAACGTGAGCACGCTCCGTGTCACATCATTTGGGCCCTCGCAGTGGGCCTGGCCCTACAGACAGGACAGGAGCTCAGCGCTCCACCCGCCCTGGAGCAGAGATGCTTTAAGTCCGATGTAACGTGGCTGGACCCTGAATGCAGACAAGACCCCACAGCTGGGCCCAGCACAGACCCAGCTGCACATCAGGGTGTTGATATGTCCCATTCTCTCTGCTCCGAGCAGGCTGAGATGGTGCAGGTGCAATAGCGCCGGGGCCTCGTCTACACTAGGGTATCCCGTGTTCCTGGCACAAGTGCAGGAGGCTGCCAGGGGCAGGCAGACACCACGGTACCAGACCGAGCCATCACTAGCCCGGAGAGGAGGTGCCACACGGAGAGTCTTTCTCACCTGGAAGGAGCCATCGGGTCTCAGGGCGGCACTGCCTTCACCCCCGCACCACAGCAGCTCCTTCAGCGCCCGGCCGTCCGTCGCCAGCGGGGCTGGGGGCTGCCCTTGGCCCTTGAGCCGGTGCATCTCACCCGAGGGCAGCGGTCCGGGGGCAACGCCTGAGGGAGGCAAAGCCCCAAGTCAGCGCCCGAGTCCCAGCTGAGGGGTGTTTGCAAAGTGACTCATTGCAATTTGCACCCGCCGGCGGTCGGTTATTGGCCTGGCGCAGCACACCCACGGCCCTGACGATTTAGCAATGGAGGCACAAAGCACAAAACAAGCCAGGGAGCACCGCGGCCCCCATCCCGGTACGGCCCCTCGGCACTGCGGAGCGGGGCAAAGCAGAAGGGCGCACGGCCAGCCTCAGTAGTTGAACGGCCAGGTTTGCCTCCCCCATCCCACCCCACCCCACCCAGGCTTGTGGGGGCTGCACCCACTGATTTAGGGGCCGCCAGCCAGAGGAGCACCAACCCCCCTGGCTTTCCACGGCGGGTGGCAGGCAGCACGGCTCTGCCACCGCTCGCTTTTCTGGGGGTTATTTTGGAAACCTCAGAGGCCCGGGGGGTGCTGGGGGTGCGCGGGAAGGACCCAGGAAGCAGCCAGGACCCAGGAAGGACCAGGGAGCAGAGGGGAGCGTCCAAAACGGCCATGGAGGGAGCTCCGCGGGGCCCTTGGCCTCCAGATTTCTACTGAGGGGAGGCCTCCAAACAACCTCCCGATGCAGTCTGCAGAGCCTCCCCGCTCCGCGCCTTGGTTGCCGCGGCGGTGATGTCACCCCAGTGAGGTCATAGAGGCTGATGATGTCACCCCAGTGAGGTCACAGAGAGTGACCAGGCCCAAGCTGCAAGGCTCAGACCGAGAGGCCTTTTTTACACGGCTTCGGTGACTTTCCGGCAGTTTGGGCCGCACAAGCTGCCCGTGGGCCTGTTCGTTCACCCACGACACGGTCACGGGCGCCAAGAGCACCAGCAGGACGTGGCCCTGGATGGAGGGAGAGGGGCGGGCATGGGGCATCTCGGATTGGGGCGTAGGTGGTGCCGTGTCTCATCATCGCACAACGCACATGTTTTTTTTTCCCTCCGGTTACAGAGAAACTAGAAGCTATACTAATAAGCTAGTATTAGATTAAGCTCGTATTAAATGACGCTAGTATTAGATTAAGCTTTCCTGATAAGCTAGTATTAAGATTGCTTGGTGTGATTTTATTTTGTTTAAGATCAAAGCAAAAAAGGGAATATAACTTTCCTGGAGCGTGCACTCATTTGCTAGGTGATATAGCCCGCTTTAAAAAAATGCAACAACCCTCCAGCAAAAAGAGTCAAAAGAGGTTTCTGCTCCATCCGCCATTTAAAGCCAACTAGCAGCATGGGCAGTGAGGGACTCAACTGACCGAATAGCTCATTAAAATTTGCTTGATTGCTTCTAAAATCTTCATTGCACAGGTGTTAATGACCCTCTTCCCTTTTAAATGGCCTTTAAAGTCCAGTCCTCCAGCTCTCCCTACTGCCCCAGTCTGTCAGCTGCTCCCGCTAGCTCCGGTTTCACAGCCCTGCCGCCTGGTTTCTAGCTCTAACAATAACTCCGGGTCCTAGCGTTAACTCAGGTGTAGAAATATTAATGCAGGTGAACAACAGCCAGGTGTGGGAAGCACTGTCAAGGAAGCACTGGAGGCACTATCCAGATGCTCAAGATGGCTTGATTTTGTCTTATGAATCTGAAAAAGAGACATACATTGAACTATAACAACTCCAGGATGAATAAAACAACTTTTTTTGCATGATTATGCCTTGTGTTTTTATACATAAAATACAATATAAAGATGAATGCACGTTCTAATAGGTATTTTTTTCGCTTGAATCTTAAATGAAATAATCTAGCTCTAGGCCTCTCCTTCGTCGTGAAGCTTCTAGTTTCTTTTAAACGGGATAAAAATCTGTGTTGTGCTGTCTGTGATGATGATGCACTGCACCGCCTGCACCCCCTCTTCAAAACCCTAGATCTGCCCACGAATCCTGTAGTCACACTAATTAAATGTACATCTCTTATTCAGATTTGGAAAACAAAGCCCTGCCTTGCTGGGCATTTTGACATTGCATCCAGCACTTCCCAATCAGTCCTTTCCACACCTAAGTTAATGTTCATTGAGGTCTGGTCTTTAAGGACAATTAAAAGCAGTCTCCAGGGCTGTGACAAAGAGGCGAGCGCATACCAGGCATGGCTACCAGACAGCAAGACTGCAGAAGAAGGGGTAGGTTGATTAGTGCAACATTAAGAGGATTAAAAAGGAGAAAATGTCCCTAACACCTGCCGAGCAGAGAGAGTTGCAAGAATCAGGTGGGTGATGATGAGGCATGAAGTCAACTGACCGCCCTCAGCAGCCCCCTGAATAGAAATGCCCCAGGCAATTGGTTTTAAAGTTTGGATGGAGCAGGAATCACCTGATGGATCCACCCCAGGGTGGATCAAAGAGCACAGCTGCTGGGCAGGACATCAGAGGTGGCTGTAACCCACTCCTCTGGCTTTGCAAGGGGAATAGCTGGGTGCAGGTAGGTGCTGTGGTAGGTGGGAAAGGGCACAGCTCCTCCCTGCATTGCAATAGATGCACCTGCATCAGCAGCAGCCACATCCTGCTCCAGGCCGTGCGGGGGCTGCCGGCAGGGGGAGCATCGTGTGCGGCTCGGAGTACAAATTTATTGCATGGTCACAGCTAACGGGAATGCCTTGAACAACTTGTTGGCTGTATAAGAATTTGCTCTTTGTCCAAAATGTTTCACCAACTCCAAACACGGAGTTAGCAAAGCCCTGGAGGCGTCACGTCCCTTAGCCCGGCTACTCTGGGCTGACGCCTGAGAAAGTTTCCAGATAAATTCTTTCTGCCGAGACGTGTGACTTGATCCTGTGTGTGCACGCATGTGTGTGGGTGGACGGGCCCTTGTCTGTCTGACTTAGCAGCAACGAAGCCCCACAGCCCCTAAGGGCCTGGCCCCCCCTTGCCGGTGCTGAGCCCATGCGGCCACTTCTCTTCCTGGGTCCTATGCAAGCCCAGGGCAGGGATCGTCAGCCCGGGGCATCGCAGCCCTGCGGTCACAGGCAGGTGTCAGCTGCACTTAAAATGGTATGGGGTCCCTGGCTGCTGGGTGCTGCTCCCAGGGGAGGGGAGACACTGGGACCCCTGGGTTTGAAAGGTGTTTTGAATGCAGCACGTTCATTCTCATCGAGTCATAGTCTGGGGGTCAAATTCCTTCCTGCCCCCAAATGCAGTGTCAGTCTTAGAGGGGCAAGACCCTCTGGGCAGGACCCTCCGGCTTTGGATCCAGCAGGAGCATTGGCACAGCCCAGTCCCCATCCCCAGCCTGGACTCAGCGCCTCTGGGGAGGCTTAAAAACACCCTGACACTTGGAGTCGAAAAAAAAGAGGCGGGCAGCAGCAACCAGCAAAGCCCCTAGTACAACACGGGCATCGCTATGCCTAGATCATCCCTGCCCAGTGACTGTCCAACCTCTCCTTGGACACCTCCGCCACCTTCCCTAGGCATCTCTTCTGCTGCCTCACTATTTGCACAGTGTAGAAGTCTCGAATCTAAATTCACTTTGCTGCAACGTCAAGCCGTGGGTCTGCATCCTCCTCTGTGCAGCAAGAGAGAAAAGCCGCTTTCCCTCCTCTTTACGGCAGCCCTTCAGGTATTTGCAGACTGCTGTTCGAGTCCCCTCTTAAGGGTCTTCTCCGCGAGCTGAATATGCCCCGCTCCTCCAGCCTCTCCTTGTATGACTTGCTTTCCAAGCCCTTCAGCATCTTTGCTGCCCAGCTCTGGGCCCTCTCTAACTTCTCCAAATTTTATTCAAAGTGTGGAGCCAGACCTGCACACAGTAGCCAGGTGATGCCAAACCAGCGCGGACCATAGAGGCGCTGCCACCTCCCGCGTCTCGCACCTGATGCTCCTATGGATGCCGCACAAAACTGCATTGGCCTTTTGTGCGGCTGCATCACGCTGCGGGCGCTGCTTAGTCTGTGGTCTACCGAGACTCCCAAGTCCTTTCCCATAGCACTCCCATCCAGCTGTGTATTGTATTGGTGTTTTTGACTGATTATACGCCTGACATGTCTTTATGACTGTGACAAAAGGAGGGGGAGTCGGGCACAGCGGGTATGTTGTTGGCTCGGGGTCTGGGGATGGGGATGGGAAGCCAGAGCCCTACCCTGCTTCTTCCTGCCTGATCACAGCTCTATAAATCATGGATATGAGGGTGGGTGGGGGTTGCACCCGCCTGTGTGTGAAGGATACCGCCCCCAGGACCGTTCCCTTCCACGAGGAGCAGCACCAGGAATGGCTGCTCGCTCGCAGGTGGCTCACGTCCACCCCGGGAGGAGGATGCTGGATGTGCTGTTGTGCGCAGGGGCTGGTCTGACGCAGGCGGGTGGCTTAGGAGACCGAGAGCACGTGACTCACCTGCGAGTCATAGGGAGATGCTGCTCCAAAAAACGTGCATCGGCTTCGGATTGGGACCTGCTTGCCGGCACCAGCAGCTCCCTGAACAGCCTGGGGAAGGCCGGTGTTTGAAGGGTAAATCATCCCTGCAAAGGCTATCTCAAGGGAGCACCTTCCCCGGGGCCAGGAGGGGCCTGCCTTGACCCTTCAGGATGCTGGTCACCGGTCCCGCAGTCCACGCAGCCTTCCCAGTCGTAAAAGATCTGCCCGTGATGCATGGAGGTACAGTCTGGGGGGCTCTCAAGAAGACTTTACCCCGTACATTCCTGCTGCGGCTTCTTGCACCTTCTCCTGCAACCGCTGTTGGGGATAAGCCTTTGGATATGTCTTTGGGGAACCGTGGCCCTAGGCCTACTAAGTGAGGAGGCTGGGGGAGATGAACCATCTGCAAATCCCTGCGGCCTTGAGAATGGGTACCCAAATCCTAGCACTTGCTTCTTAGGGAGCCAAAGCCTGGTGCATGACTCCCTCTCCGACTCGGCTGCATTTCGGTTTGTCCACGGGGTGGCAGGCGGCCCCTTCGCAGAGTCGAGACAACATGCAGCGAGCAGAGGCAAAAGGAGAAATCCTGCCTGAAGGCACAACAGCCGAGGGCTAAAGGACGTCTTTGTGCTTGGATAAAACCCTCCTGATGACTTGGACGAGGGGGCGCAGGCATGCATACCCCTCCCCACCCCCCCACCCCCCACACACGGGTTGAGTAACATCTCTGGGAAGAAAAAGGAAGTTTTCTGAAAGTTAAAACTTTCTCATGCATCATCCCAGAGTAGCTGGGCTCAGTGAAATGAAACCTCCTGGGCTTGGTGAACTAAGCCTGCGCTTTGAGCTGGTGAAATGCTTTTGATGAGCAGTAAATTTGCTGGAAAATGGACCGTCGGGGAAATCCCTATTACTTGTGAACAAGCAACAAGTTTGGCCAATAGCTCTGACCCCAAAGACGGAGGCGAAGGGGATTGAGAAAGTGCCCTATCTTTTTGCCTTTGCATTTGCGAATAAAATGCAGTGGGATTTCTTGATTAAAAACTGATGTCAATTTTTTTTTTAAGCGGAGGGAGAGGGGGAATAGGGGGAGTTAAACGGCCCGAAAACGCAGCAGAACATATTAGGTTTGATTGGGGGAAAAAAAATCTTCAGGTTGCCTCAAAATTAAATTTTTCATCTTTCTGACATTTCACCCCAAATGTTTGGGTCTTTTGCACCTGAATGGAATAGTTTCCCCCCCATATTTTTGGTTCAGCAGAGCACTGCCAATAAAAGAATAATGCTGGAGCAGAGACAGGCCTTTGAGATGCACCATAAAGACAACAGAGGAGATGGAGGTAGTTTTACTAAGATTGTCGACTGGTATAGGTGGTTTGCACAGGGCTGATCCTGCCTCGGGCAGGGGTTGGACAAGATGTGACCTCTGCCAGCCCTGCTTCGTACAATCAGACAGTGAGGGTTGGGGGGACCTGGGGGCTCATGTCTAGTCCAGCCCTTTGCTCCAAGCAGGACCAGCCCCAGCTCCATCATCCCGGCCAGGGCTGACAGCCTAGGCAGAAGCAGGGACTCTCGGGAAGCCCGCAGGAGAGTGGGGAGCACCACCACTGTGGCAGCCTGATTTTGCCAAGTGCACTCACTTTTCCTTGCACACCCACATACTCCAACACGCGTGTGCAGTCATGTATAGGTCTGCATACATGCCCATCAGCAGTCTACACAAACCTGTTGTGTTTGGATGACTTTCCAGGCTTGCTTCTCGTTAGCCAAACCAAGCACCAGTGCATTGCTCGCTGTGGGACTGTACGGAGATTTCCTACCGGCTCCCTGCTGCCCGAGAGCTCATTAGCTCTGCACACTAAACGCGCTAGACCAGGAGGGACTAAGGGATCTTGCTGGAGCTGATAAATGTTTCATAAAGACAAATCCAAACAATTAGAGAGTGATGGGGATGAGCTGGGGGGTGGGGGAGGACACCCTGAGCTGTCTGACCTCTCATTGCAAACGGGCTTGAGTTCCCCTCTAGCACAGGGGTGGGGGCACCGACCAGCTAGGGTCTGCGCCCGGCCCAGAATTATCCAGCTCCGGCTCTCAAGGTCCTGAGCCCGTGGCGATACGATCCATGATGCTCTGCAGGAGACCCAGCGGGTACCCACAGGCAGATGCTCCGGCTCCTGATAAGCACCCAAGCGGGCCTGGCCGTCTGCAGCCGCAAGCATGGCAATTATCCAACGATGAGGAGCTCCGGTGCAGACACTGATGTGCATGGCCCCTCCCGACTGCCATAGCACATAGGTGCCCTGCATCAGACAGCAAGCCCATGCATCAGAGGGGTGTTGCACTCAGCTGCCTGGAGGCAAAAGGGGGGGTCTTCCCTGAAGTCAGGGTTGCAGACACTTGACTTGTATCTGCAATGAGGTTTCAGAGTCAGTAGGAATCACTCCACGGGCCAGAAAAAGGCCGCAGCCTCCAGGGCGAAACGCAGCTGCTGGTGAGCAGACCACAGCCACGTTCCCACGTTTTACAAGGGGGTGGAGATGAATAGCAGACACCTAAAATGACCCTAAACTTCCAGGCGCTGCGGTAACGTGGCACCTGCTTTCCACTGCAGTACCGTGGCATGATAAATAGGCGCACGTGTGGAAAGCCACACGCCCAGGCTGAAGCTGTGCTGGTAGAAAGGGGCCGAGAAGCTTTGTTTCTAAGGTGACAGGGCAGAAGTTAATAAAACCCTCCCAGGTTGTTAATAAACTGGAAACAGCTGCCATATTTCCTTCCTCGCACGCTCAGGGCTCTTGCTCCGGGCAGCTACGGCCGTGCCGTGGTCGCAGGCTCCAGCCCGTGCCTCGGAAGTCACTTGGCATCATGACTCCTGCCGAGAAATGACCCCCAGACTTCCTCTAGGAAGATGATTATCACTGCTTCCTCCATCAGACCTGGGAAGTCCCCTCCAGTGATGGTAACAGCACGGGCCTGACCTCATGCCTGACCAATCTAGTCTCTTTTTATGACCAGGTTACGAAATGCCTGGACACAGGAGGAGGGGTGGATGTCATATACTTAGACTTCAGGAAGGCCTTCGATACGGTATCCCACCCCATACTGGTGAACAAGTTAAGAGGCTGTGATGTGGATGAATGCACAGTCCGGTGGGTGGCGAATTGGCTAGAGGGTCGCACCCAAAGAGTCGTGGTGGATGGGTCGGTCTCGACCTGGAAGGGTGTGGGCAGTGGGGTCCTGCAGGGCTCGGTCCTTGGACCAATACTCTTTAATGTCTTCATCAGCGACTTGGATGAGGGAGTGAAGTGTATTCTGTCCAAGTTTGCAGATGACACAAAGCTATGGGGAGAAGTGGACACGCCGGAGGGCAGGGAACAGCTGCAGGCAGACCTGGACAGGTTGGACAAGTGGGCAGAAAACAACAGGATGCAGTTCAACAAGGAGAAATGCAAAGTGCTGCACCTAGGGAGGAAAAATGTCCGGCACACCTACAGCCTAGGGAATGACCTGCTGGGTGGCACAGAGGTTGAGAGGGATCTTGGAGTCCTAGTGGACTCCAAGATGAACATGAGCCGGCAGTGTGACGAAGCCATCAGAAAAGCCAATGGCACTTTATCGTGCATCAGCAGATGCATGACGAACAGGTCCAGGGAGGTGATACTTCCCCTCTATCGGGCGCTGGTCAGACCGCAGTTGGAGTACTGCGTGCAATTCTGGGCGCCGCAATTCAAGAGAGATGCGGATAACCTGCAGAGGGTCCAGAGAAGGACAACTCGTATGGTCAAGGGCCTGCAGACCAAGCCCTACGAGGAGAGACTAGAGAAACTGGACCTTTTCAGCCTTCGCAAGAGAAGGTTGAGAGGCGACCTTGTGGCTGCCTTTAAGTTCATCACGGGGGCACAGAAGGGAATTGGTGAGTATTTATTCACCAAGGCGCCCCCGGGGGTTACAAGAAACAATGGCCACAAGCTAGCAGAGAGCAGATTTAGACTGGACATTAGGAAGAACTTCTTCACAGTTCGAGTGGCCAAGGTCTGGAACGGGCTCCCAAGGGAGGTGGTGCTCTCCCCTACCCTGGGGGTCTTCAAGAGGAGGTTAGATGTGTATCTAGCTGGGGTCATCTAGACCCAGCACTCTTTCCTGCTTATGCAGGGGGTCGGACTCGATGATCTATTGAGGTCCCTTCCTACCCTAACATCTATGAATCTTTGAATCTACCCGGGAACAGAAACAGACTTGGCCCAGGCTGGGGCTGTGCGACGCAGCCCCCAGTGCAAGCAGAAGCCAGGGGCCTCTGCAAGAAGGGACTGATCCGCTGCAGCAGGACATCGCACCGGCTGGGCTCCCCCACCACACCGACCTGCCAGAAGCTCACACTTCCCAGCTGGGACGCAAAAACTCCCAAGGGGAAGTGGAGGCTGCAGCCACTTGAGGATAAGAAAGGTTCATTTCTGGGTAATGCAGAAGTGTGATTCAGCTGGACTGCGGGGAAAGCAGTTCCAGCTATTGGAGAGCTGGGACGGAGCCAACAGGATGCAACTCAGCGCTGACAAATGTAAAGTGCTGCACCTCGGGGAGCAGCATCATAAATCCTAATACCAAAGGGATGACCCCTGGCTGGATGACAGCGCTGTGCAGAAGGATCTGGGAGTCTCGGTAGACCACAGACTCAGAAGGAGTCTGCAGTGTGATGCAGCCGCGCACAAAGCAAATGCAAGTTGGGGCTGCATCCATAGAAGCAATAGGTGCGAGACACGGGAGGCGACCGTGCCTCTCTGCTTGGCACTGGTTTGGCCTCATCCGGATGCTGTGTGCAGGTTAAAATGTGGGCTGTACATTTTAAAAAGGACATGGAGACGTTAGAGGGGGTCCAGAGGTGGGCAACGAGAATGATCCAGGGCTTGCAAGACAAGTCGTATGAGGAGAGGCTGAAGGAGTTGGGTATTTTCAGCTTCCAAAAAAGATGCTTAAGAGGAGACATGAGAGCAGACTTCAAAACCTGAAGGGCTGCCATAAAGAAGAGGGAAAACACCTTTCTTTTCTGAAGAGAGTAGGAGACAGATCAACGGCTTAAAGTTGCTGCTAAGTCAGTTTAGACTGAAGATCAGGAAACTTTTTTTTTTTGGTAAAATATATGTCTTTATATATATATATATAAACATATACATAGACGTCTGTCTGTGTCTGTGTGCATGTATGTATATACGTATGCATGTATGTGTGTGTATATATATATATAGAGAGAGAGAGAGAGAGAGAGAGAGAGAGAGAGAGATGTACACACCTTTTGGTCACTGATCATTGCCTCCTTAACCCACCATAGAAACACACACACCCATTACAATATACACACCCGTGGCATGGCACTCCCACACACCGGTCTCAAGGAAACACGTCTTCCCTGTCGGAGCAGGGGCAGGGGGATAGATGCCAGGGAAAGGGTGGTCCCCCAGCACTGGAGGTGTCGTGGAGAGAGGCTGGTCGAGGATGCTGTAGGCACAGCGACGCCTGTGCTCGGCTGTGGGCCATGCTGGTTGCCCTGCCCTATATTTCTGCTCCGTGTGTCGGACGGTTTTGACGCCTCCCCAAAAGGCGCTGGTGCTTGGGATGGGGATGAGGCCGGGCTGGGCCAATGCTCCTGCTGGCACCAATCCTGCAGGGTCCTGGCTGGAGGGTCTCAAACCAATGCTGCACTGGGGGCAGGAAGGGATTTCCCCCCCTTGGTCAAAATGGTGCAAACTGGGGGATTTGCCTTCCTTTGCAGTGGAGGCACGGCCCTGCCTGGGGTCTCTAGAGTGCATATTAACACCCTTTTATAGAAGTTGGGCACCGCAGCCCCTGCTTTCCCTCCGGCAAGTTCGGGTGTGATGTCTGCGTTGTTGGGGTTGACTAGTTTTACAAAGAGTTCAGACTCTGGATGTGTCTGGGCTGGTCTGGACAGGGCTGAGCCTGCCTCAGGCAGGGGGTTGCTGGTGCCTCCGGAGCCCCCTTCCAGCCCTGCTTCTCCATGCCTCTATGACAGCCCCGGGCCCCGAGTGCCTTCATGGAGCAGGGCGTCCGCCTGCTCCGTAGCTTCCCCTGCTCAGGCCCCAGGCTGAGCCGTGAGCCGTGGCCTGCCAGGAGCACTCGCGGCCCCGGAGAGGCCGTGGTGCAGCGGGAAGGGGAGCGCTTCACCGTGGCACCAACGCTCAAGCCGGCTGGTATTGGGGCGTCTGCCCGGACCCCACCCTGGCATCGTCCCTGCCCCTGCACAGACCCTGCTCGGCCTGTCCCCACACCACCGGAGAGCCAGCTTGTCCTCCAGGCCGGCGAGGGGGTTCACGGGGAATTTGGAGATTGCACAGCGTGGGTTTGCTCCGACACCTGGCCCGCTCCCAGGCCCCTGGCAGGGGAAGCTGCTTCCAGGCAATGCAGGGAACCTCCTGGCATGGAAATGCCGGGGCCCCGGTCCCATGGGTTGCACGATGCGGCTGCCCCGAAGCCTGGGCCCGGGACGGGAGGTCAAGGCCCCTGAGCTGCCTGCGGGTTTCCCAGGACAGCCTGCAACTTGTAAAGTCCCTGCTCTCTGCACGCTTGCAGGCAGCTTTCTGGGCTCCAGCATCTTCTGGGGGAGCCCCCGGCCTGTCCTGAAAGGGTGCCCAGCCCAGGGTGAAGGGTGCTGGGGGTTGCAGGGTGCGATGCACCAGCACCACCGCGTCCAGCCGCTGCGGAGGCCACGGCACAAGTGACCGGGAGCTGCGGGCAGCCGGACAGGCTGGGAACAGCCCAGAGCCAGGATCAGTCACCCCTGGAGCCACAGCGAGACCCCTTAGCCGCTTGGCCCCCTCGTGTCTGGACCAGCCACAAGCTGTGGACATGGGACACGCTCCGGCAGCAGAGTCCGGCCCCACCAGAGCTGCGAGAGATCCCAGCAGGTCCGCGGGGTCCGGCACGGTGTGTTTTCATCCGAAGTCTCCGGGTGCCTCTGTGCATCGTGTTTGCACCCCCGAAGCGGTCTTCTGGCCCCTGAGGCAACGCAGCCCCTGCTCAGGAATCACTGCCTTTGTGACACGGGCCCGGCTCTTTTGCTGGTGACATGTTTTACTGGCCCCAGCCTGTCCCTGGGAGGGGGAGACTCGCCAGACGGCAGGGCCCTACGGAGCTCATGGCAGGCCAGCGTCCTGCTCCATGCAGAAAGTGCCCCCGGCCCTCGTCTCATCCAGGATGGCCCGTCTGAGCCGGTCGAGGTGGGAGACGCAGGGCAGTGCTGTCCCTTCCTGATGCACAAAGCAGCGAGCAGGCGCTCTGTCCTGGCCCTGGCGCTGGATTGCAGGGCTTGCACGGCGCTGGCACCGCAGCCCTGCCCGGCTATCAAGCCCTGATAGCGGGCTCAGCCCCTGGCCCCGTGCCCTGTGCCTATCTTGCACCCAATAAAACCACATCAGTTCTGCCCGCTGCAATTGCCGCCGGGGGCATCAGGAGAGGAGAGGAGACCTTGCATGGGATCATGAAAGAGGGAGGAGACACTGCTGAGCACCCCCGTTTGTGGGGAGACAGCAGGATGGGATGGGAATGACGCGCCCGTGCCAGCTTGGCCCCTCTCGCGTGCTCTCACAACTGTCCTTGGGTGTGTGCAGCCTGTGCCCGCCTGAGCCCGCTGGGACCAGGTCTGGCAGCCTTCTCCGGCTGGCAGGACCAGGCCAGGGCTGGATCAGCCGCGCGCCCCAGCATCTCTTATCTACTGCCTGGAGCCAGGCTCTTGCCTCCCCAGCGTCACCCACAGCCTCCGGCCCCTCACAGGAGTGCAGCGTCCTGACATAGTCCTGTGAGCTTGACCCTTGCCGACGTCCAGCCAGAGCCAGCTCGCTAGATGCTTGCCCTGGTGCCCCCTCGATGCCCGAGGTCCGGCCAGGTGAGGCAGGAGAGGAGCAGCTGGAGGGCAGCTGGAGGCAGCTCCCAAAGGGGTTAACCACCGCCAGGCTGCTCCCCTCCACTCCCTGTCCCATGATCCTACGTCCCTCCCTGCCGGCGTGGAGCCAGCCCCATCTCGTCCCTCGTATCTCCTGGTAAACACGGAGAGCAAAAGCCAGCCAGGGACTTTCCAACCATCTCCTCCCATGCCCGGTGCCCTCCCATGGCAGCGGGACTGGGACATGTGGTTCCCAGATGCTCCCTCCCTCTCCCTGCAGCTTTCCTCTGTCGTCCTGTCCTCCAGTTGCCCCTGGACTCCTCTGTTTGCCGTGCACGTCCCTGACAGCAGTGCCCTGTGCTGCTGGGGGTAGGAGATGACACCAGCCCCACTTGTGTCTGGGGCCATGACACCCGGGGTCCAGAGCCCCCTCCCCACCAGCCAGCACCAGGAAGGCTGCAAACTTCACCCTGAATGCTGGGCTTGAGCACTACGGTGGGAGCCCGTGACAGCTGGGGCCGGGCAAAGGGACCGGGGAGCTCGACCTGGGGCTGTGGCACATGTACTGCCTCCCAGAGACACCTGGCGAGCTCATTTGCCAGCAGTTGTTCCCTGCCACGCTCCATGAGCACCCCCGCACGCTCACGACCCCGTTCCCCTCCTAGGGCAGGCTCAGGCTCAGCCCGGCGCAGCGCCAGGAGCTGTTCAGAGGCCTGTCCTGGGTCGCAGCAGCTCCCTTCACAGCCGTGCGCGTGAGACCGGGATCACTCCTCCCCCAGGTCTGGACCTGCGCTGGCCCAGGGAGAGCGCACAGTGCCCCAGCGCCCGCGCGCTGTCTACACTAGGGCTGTGCCCGGGAGGCTGCCCTGGTGCTCTCCTGGGGGTGACGCCTCTGTGACTGCGTGTGCAGATCACTGTTTCCCTCCCACAAGGCTGGGGATGATGGATGGTCGGGGAGCAAACCAGCCAGAACCGACCGCAGACACCGTGACCGCCAGACCCGGGGCTGGCCCTCGCTCCCAGCCACGCGGGACCTGGGCCCCCGGGCCTGTCCCAGCACATCAACCCTGCCTGCGGCACCGGGGAGGGGGAGCTCTGGCAGCCTCCAAACCACCGGTCTGCCACCTGCAAGGCCCAGGCAGTGCCCGCTACCCCGCCATTGCGTCGCTGCCCTCTCAGGCAGCACATGCCTGGACGCCGGGCTCTCTGCTGGCACCGCCCGGGGGGACCCGGTCCTGGATCCGGGCCTCGCGGGGCTGGAAGGGGCTGCAGGGTCGCGGGGCCCAGCCCCTGCTGCAGTGCGGGATGCTGCTGCCCAGCCCTCCGCGAGCGGTCCCCGCAGCCGCCCGTCACCCCCGCATTGCACCAGTCTCCACACTCCCGGGGCGGGCAGTGCCGCCAGCAGCAAGGAGGTCCCCCTGGATCCAGCCAACCCCGGCTTGGTGCCACCTCCTTGGCCCCCTCACGACCACGTCCACAGCCTGCCTCCCCCGTGGACGCACACGCTAGTGCCAGGCGTCGCCGACCGTGTCGGGAGCTTCTGCGACACGGAGATGCTCCCAGCCCGGGGTCATGACACGCTGCGGTGCAGGGAGCCGTGTCGCCGGCCGGGGCTGCGTCGGGGAGGGGACGTGAGCTGCAGCCTGTCCCCGTCACCACCCCGCCAGCCAGGGCAGGCTCTTGGCCGGCGCCTTGGGAATGAGGCGTTGGGGTGAGAGACAGAAATGAGCACTGGCCAGAAGGACCTGCCTGGCCTTCCTCGTCCTGTCTGAATAGCAGTGCCGCATGGCTGCAGGGCCCCGCTGTTGCAGGACTCATTACAAAGCTGCCAGCGAGCAGAGACCTCCTCGGCCAGTTCCCTTAGGACTCTTAGGTGCAATTCATTACAGCCCAAAGACGTTGATCCCTGGCAGCTGACTCATCTGTCTGTCTGTCCAGCCTTCCTCCCTTCCTGGGCTCCTGCCCCTTCCCCAGGTGAAAGGGAGAGGGAGGGGAAGCTGGATGAGGGAAGGTGACCCCAGTGTCCCAGACTGTCCTTCCCGAGGTCCCGCCTGAGCAGAGCCAGACCTGGGGAACATCCTGCCGGCCGCTGCGCCGGTCTCTGACGCCCCCACCTCCGACCCGCCCGGCTTCCTCCTGAATTGCAAAGGGGTCACAACTGCCCGCTGCACGCGATAGGGGCCTGGACCGGCCCGACGCACGCAGAGCTGCAGCCCCAGAGTCAGTGGTGCCGTGGGGCTGCCCTGCTTTCCCCCGGCAGCGATGGGGCAGGCAGGGCCCGGACCGGTGAGGCACGGCAAACCCGCCTGCGTGGGAGAACGGGGGGATGCGTGAGGGGTCCTGGTGCTCGACTCCTCCGTGCTCCGGGCTGCGGGGCTCCCGGAGCAGTGCCAGCCCCAGGGTCACGGCTCCGAGCTGGCTGTCGGGGCCCGGGCAAGGGATCTTTGCAGTGCGGAGGAGATGCAGGGCTGCGACAGGGTGCAGCTGACGTCTCATGGGCCGCAGGGGTGACGGAGCCGTGCTCGGGACTGCACCGACCCTGCTGGAAAGGGCTGTGGGGAGGGAGGCGACAGTGCTGGGGGTGATGCTGGCCGTGGGGGCCGTGGACTGGGGGTGCCGTAGCTGAGCTGGCCCAAGAGCTGCTTGGTTCAGGGCACTTTGACCTTGATCGTGCCTCTAGGTCCCAGCCAGGAATTGCCCCTGTGCCGCGGAGGCCGGCTGGGTCGCTCTCCCGGGGCCCCAGGGGCTTCCAGGCAGCTCCCGGGCTGCGCTGTCCCCTACAGCCCCCCAACCCACTGCAAAGGGGGTCCCCAGCCCAGCCTGGGGGGCCCAGCCCCTCCAACCAGCATCTCCCAGTACAGCCCCGCACCCCAGCAGCTTGCCCCACCTTGCAGCTGTGCGGGCGGCCAAAGGCGCACTCAGCTCCCCGCTCCTCCCCTCCTTGGCAGCGGAGGGGGAGAGCCCCGCGGCCCCGCCCATGCACCGGGCAATGCAAGACCCCAGGCTGGGACTCGCAGGGCACAGAGCCCACGGGAGCAGCCCCTTCGCCACCCGCTTGCCCAGCCATGGTGCTGGGAGCCTTTGCCCTGGGGCTCAGTGCCGGGACCGGGAAGCCCCTGCCGAGGTGGCACTGCCCAGTCAGCGGGGCACAGCGAGAAGCCGAAAGCAAAACGGAGCCAGGGCAGAAGCAGAACTAGCTGCTGCTGGGAAGCCCCCGCCCCACCGAGCCGCTCCTGGCCCGGCGGTTTCGGTTTTGGGTGCTGGGGGATGCACCCCGCGGCCCGGGGACAGCCTGCGCTGCCGGAGCAGGTACGGCACCTGCCAGCTGCCCCTTGGCCCCGTCCTCTGCCAGGGCCCCGACGGCCTCCCGGACGGACCGTGCCGAAGGGACCGGTCTCTGCAGGGACCTGCGCCGGGGGGGGCTGGGCACCGGGGGGCTGGTCCCGGGCGCTCTGGAGGCAGGAGGGGCTTGGGCCAACTTCCCTGGGGAGCGGCATCCCGGTCTCCCCGCGCCCCTGTGCCGAGGCCAGACCTTTCCCACCCGAGCCCCGGTCGCAAGAAGGCAAGTGTGAAGGGCAACTATAGCTACAGAGGGCTGGGGCCGCGGCTTTCAGCCCAGGGGCCCGGCGCCCACCCGCGCACGGTGGAGGCCTGGCCTAGCCCCCTTGCCCCAGCCACTGCCCCGGGACACGAGTTAGCAGCACTCGGCTGGGGGTCCCGGGGGCGGCAGAGCCACGAGCCCCCGAGACTCAGCAGAGGCACCAATGTTTGCGGGTCCTGGAGACCGAATCCTGTCTCGCTGCTCGGGGCGGCACCGGGCTGTGACCGGGCATCCCGGGGAAGGGGCTGAGCTGCTCCCCTGGCCCTGGAGGGAGACCCCAGCCCGGGGACTCCAGCTCTGCTCTGCACGGCCGGAGGAGCCGCCACGAGCGAGGCATCGCTGCCGGGGACGTGCAGGGCCCGCGAGCGATGCTGGTGCAGTTGGGCCGTGCCGGGAGGCGTACGGGGCGCTGGAAGTGCCGGCGGGGCCGAGGTGGAGGCAGCGGTGCGGGTAGCAGCACCGGGGCAGGACCAGCCTGCCCGCCCCGGCTGCCCCGGCCGAGCTCTGACATGGGAGCAACGTGGGGGGACCGAGGCTGAACAGGGAGTCGTGGGAGAGGGGCCTCTCCAAGGTCACTGCCATCCCGCCGGGCGCCCGGCCGGACGACGCCGGCGAGGGCGACTGCAGGCAGCGCTGGGAGCCAGGGCGGCGCGGTCTGTGCCAGCCGCCCCGTCTGCTCCGGTCCCACGGCCGCAGCCCGGCCCGGGGCACTCGTGGCGCAGGAGAGGAGGCCGAGTCCCCGGGAGGACAATGCTGCCAGCCCTGGGCCGGTGTCGTCCGCCCCCCATGCCAGCCTCGTCCGCAGCAGCTGCAGAGCAGGGGCCAGAGCCCTGCAGAGCCGCGCAGCCCCGAGCAGCTGTTTGCCATCGGCCCCGAGCGGGGTGGTGTACAGCGCCCGTGGGCCGTGTCGGGGGAACCCGGTGGGTCCGGCCACCCCTGCAGCCTCGCACGGGTGGGCCAGGGCCTGCGGCCAGAGTGTGAACCCGTCCCCCAGCCTTGGCCGGCTGCCACGCTGCAGCCCAGCCCCACCTGCTCCTGCCCCGCTGCTTCCCCCCGTCGGCTTTGTGCCGGGAGCAGCTGCGGTCACTCCTGGCGGGGCGGCCGCAGGCCAGAGCCTCTGCTCGCTGGCTTGAGCCCAGCCCTGCCCGGCCGCCTGCTCTTCACTTCCTCTTTGTGCGAACCAGGGGACTTTCTGCAACCGGGGACAAAGAGCACCTGCGCCTGGTGCCTTCCTGCCCCTTCCACTGCCCCGTCCCCTGCGCATCAACTGCCCCCAGCGAGTCCCCCCGGGGGTGAGCAGCCCCCGCAGACTCCTTGTGGGGGCTGAGGGTGCAAGGGAGTGACAACGCCCAGCAGCTGTATCCCTGGCGCGGGGTGGACGTGGCACGTTTGCCCCATGGTCCTTGTCCTGAGAAAGCCGCTCATGAGCTCCGCCGTGACCCTCACCGCTCTGCAGCAAGCATCCGGGCAGAGCCTGGGCTGGCCTAGGGCAGGGACCTCTCTGGGCAACCAAGTCCTGCCACAGCCTGCAGCTGGGAGCCCTGGTCAAGTCCCCTGTGCTCTGGGCATGGTCCCTGCCTGGGACAGGGGCAGTCTGACTCCGGGGTTGCCCCTCACGGCTGGAGGCTGTGGGAATCCCCCAGCCAGGGGAGAGTGGCTGCTGTGACCCGCTCCGTGGCAGCCCGCTCCCAGGTGTGCCGGGGGCAGGTTCCACGTGGCACTCCCAGCTTGACCCCGTGCCCGTCCTTAGTCGGGAAAGCTGCAGGCGGGAGGGGCGGGAAAGCCCCGCTCAGCCTGTACCCGGCTCCGACCAGCCCTTGCTGATACCAGTGCCTGCCCGGCGTGCCCAGCGGCCTGGGCCCAGCCTGCAGGAGTGGCACAGCCGGCGGCCGGGCCATCGGGCAACCTCAGGGCTCAGCAGAAACTCGTGTCCCTCTGTGCCATTGCCCCTTCCCGCCGCGCGGGGACAGCCCCAGTGCATTTGGGGCCGGGCCACCGGGCCATGTGGGCATCAGGTCTCCAGGTCCTTGTGGTGGATAGGGAGCACGTCCCATCCCCTGGCCCAGGGGCAGCGAGGTTCCCGCACACTCCAGGTCTCCGGGGGCAGAGGAGGCTGCACAAAGTAGTCAAGGCACCGACACCACATCCAGGACCCGGCTGCCCCAGAGCTGCTGGTGCAGGTTTGTGTCCCTCCAGGACACCGCAGGCAAGGGACAGGGCAGAGCGGGTGGGACTGTCCCAGATGGATCGATGCCAGCACCCTGGGGGCACTGGGGTGACATGGGTCTCCTGGAAGGTGCCGCGAGGGGGTGGCCAGGGGCTTCACTGGTGCCTGCAGGGCAGGGAGTGCAGGGAGACATGGCCCTCGCGGTTGGCTGGCTTGTGGGGGATCTGCCTACAGGCACGACCCCTCTGGGATGCAGCCCCGGCCAGAGTGTGGCCCTGATCCTAGAGACCTCTGGAGGCATGAGGTCTCTCTGCCTTTGTCCTGGGGATCTGCAGTCTGCACCGGGCCTCAGTTTACCTATCCGCCCCAGGAGCCTCCAGCTCAACCTTTCCTCCCCACCAGGCTGCACAGCGCTGGGGTCTTGCCGAGGGGTCTGGGGGAGCTCCAAGCTGCCCAGGACTCCCAAAGGCAAATGCAGACAGGGCCCGGCCTGCCCCAGGCACGGGCACCAGCCGCAGGAGCCCAGTGCCAGCCCAGCTGGAAGCCCCCACCACGGCCCCTCCCAGGGGTCCCGGAGCTGGGCCCAAGCATTAGACGTGAGCAGACACGTGTGTTCCTGTTCCTCTTTATTTCCGCGGCGTGAAGCAGAGCAGCGCGGGGTGCAGGGGCAGGGAGGGGCAGGGACCGACCCCCTGGGCTGCCCCCAGCCCCACGGCGCAGGGTGTGAGCGCAGACACCCACGTCCTACTGCACGAGGGGCTGCCGGGCCAGGCCGGTGCGGTGCCATCGGGGAGCAGCCAGGGGTGCTCTGCCCAGGTCCCGCCATCCCCCTGGACAAGGTCCCAGGGTGGAGAGCAGGAGGGGCAGGGCGAGGAGTTGGTGCTGGGGGAGACGCTGCAGCTGGACGTCCCAATGGCTCCGGGTGAGGCTCCTCCATCCGGGCAGCACCGGCTCTACACACTCCAGCGCTGCAAATCCGACGGGAAAGGAGCTGCAGGATCAGGACCCACAGGGCTCCCCTCCCCTCCCTCGCCTGGCCTGGTCCTTGCCCGCTCTGGACACCCCAGCTCTGGGAGCGCAGCCCCCAGCCCTTCCTGCAGGGCAGAGCAGGACTCGAACCCAGGCCCTGCCTCTGTGCCAGCGCAGCCCCTGCTCTGGGGGAAGGGGAAGGGGTCGGGGAGGCAGGGCAGGGCAGGGCAGGGGGGTGTGCAGGGCCGAGCCCCTCCTAGGTGCCCGGTCAGGTGCAGGCAGGGGCTGTCCCCGCGGGCAGGTGCCCCTCACCTTGCCGCCGTGCCGCCTGTCCAGCTTCTCCCGCAGATGCCGGACCCAGTGCAGATGTGGCGGGGCGCAGAGGCGCCGGCTTCTCACCGTGAGGAACCTGGCAGCACCGACAGGCCCCGGGTGAGGGCAGCTGCTTGCATCCAGCCCGCTCGCCCTCCCGCCCACAGCCCACGGCTCCTGGCTCTGGCCATGCTTGCCCCGTGCCAGGCTGGAGCAGCCAGACCACGGCGGGGCTGGGCTCTGGCTCTCTAGAGCACAAGAGCTGCCATGGGTGCCCCGCTGCTCCAGGATCTGCCCTTCCATCCCCTGCCCACAGAGCCGGTCCCACTCACACGGTGGCCTCCACGGGACAGCCCTCCAGCGCCAGCTGTTCCTCGTAGCGCAGCACGATCCTGGCAGGGATGGGCATGGCGCTGGTGCGCAGGCAGCAGTCTAGGGCATTGCTGCTGCCTCTTGCTGCTGGAGGAGAGACGCGTGAGGTGGGGCGGGGTGTGCGGGGAAACTGAGGCACGGTCGCCCTGCCCCGGGAACACCTGGGCAGAGGTGCTAGCTCCTGCCAGGCAATGGGAGCCTCCGACCGCAGGAGCCGCCTGACTGCAGGCCCAGGGCAGGCTAATTCACCGTGCCCGTTAGCCTACCCTGGGCTAACGAGCCTGGACACTGCTGGTAGGAGGCAGCAGTGCCTGTCGGGATCGGGGTCCCCTGCCAGGCCCTGCCCTTGTCCTGCAGAGACACCCTGCAGCAAGCTGCCCCAGAGCTGGGAGCCAGGCGCCGGACCCAGAGCCAGAGCCAGGATCCCCTACCTGGCAGGAGGGCGCAGAGGGCGAGGACGGCCAGGCCGAGCAGGGCCATGCTCCCGGCGTTGCTGGGCTCTGTACAGCAGCGGGGCCAAGCAAGTCGCGTGCAGCCTCCTTCCCTCGTGCCTCTGCCTCTGCCAGCTCCTGCCTCCTCTTTATCCCTCTGGCCTCAGCCTTTCGCTTTCATTTCCCAGTCCAGCCCAGCCCTGATGCAGTTTAGGAGCCTTTCCTGCAAGTTGCCCCCAGCCTGTGCCCCCGGCCCTGCCCTGCAGTTCAGTTTTAGTAGGTCCTCCCCAGAGTCAGCTGCATTTATGGCCGCATTTATGCAGGGAGGTGGAGGTGTCATTGCGCTGTCGTACTGCCTTTTGTGCCCGGCCGGCACTCAGGGGCTAAGTCCTACCCCGCAGCAGCTCCAGCCTCCCAGGCCAGCTGGGTTAGGAAAGGCTGCTGGGCTGGACCCTGGGGTCGTCCCTCCCACCCTGGCTCCAACCCCCCAGATCAGCTGGGCTTGTGGAGGAACAGCGCCGTGCTCCACCCTGCTCCTTGCCAGCTTGCATCTGCCCTGGATCCCAGCCCAGGGGTCCTCGGGAGAGAGCTTTGGGGAGGCAGAGGCTCTGGGAAGGCAGCAGGTGCCCCGCTGGAGGCCAGGGCATTGTCAGGGGCTCGGGTTCTCCACACCAGCCGCCTCTTTCCTCCCGCTGCCCCTCTGCACCACCCACCCAGTCCAGGGCCCCTGGCTGCCCCCAGCCCCAGGCAGGGCTCTCCGGCTAAGGGGGGAAGTCTCATGGCAGAGACCCTGCATCTCCCTTTGGCTCCGCATCCAAGGAGGAGGCCGGTGACGGGTCCAGCCTGGACGGTCAGGCGTTGCCAGCAACTGCCAAGGGCACCGGGTGCTCCCCAAGCCCCTTCCCCAGCTCTTCCTGCCGCTTTCCCCAGCTGTGGCCTGGGGGCAGGGGGACAGGGGTGGCCAGCTCCACGAGTGACCATGAAGCCTGGGCACTGCTGGGACGACCCAGACTGGGTGGGTGCTGTGTCTCTGTGGGGCTGGGGGGCATCCCAGGATGGGGCCAGGCTCACAGCCAGCCAGATCCCACCCGCCAGAGCCAGATTGGCACGGCTCCACACAGCTCCCGTCTGCACAGCCCTGCCGGACGGTCCCGCTGCCAGCGCTTGGCTGCCTTGCTCCAGCCGTCCCGGGGCATCGGACGGCTCCTCTGGTCTGCAGCAGCTGCGGGGACGAGGTCCAGCCGGCCGCGCTTTGCCGGTCCTGGGACAGCGGGCTCATACCAGGGCCTCTTTGCTCCGTGCCCCTCATTGCCCAGCAGGTCCCGCGCTGCCCCAGCTCGGCCTGCTCCGAGTCCGGCCCCCTCATCCTGGGCCAGGACCCGTGCTCCAGTGCCCCAGATTCAGCCCTTCCCCGGTGACCTGAGCAGCAGGGAGACCACAGCCGGGAGCCTGGGTGGTCCCCGACAGCGAGGAGACACGGGGCAGGGGGGTCGCACTCAGCCCCCCACGTCCAGCCTGCCAGGGCAGAGTGCGGCTCCCTGGGGTCTCTCCGGGGTCCGCACAGAGACAGCTCCCCCGTCCCCGGGAACCTGCCGCCTGCCCCTTGTTCCCAAGCACTGGGGAGACATGGGGGGCACGGTGCTGCACGGATCCTTCCCGAGAGGTGCTGAGAAGGCACGTGGGCACCAGCGCCTGCACCCGGGTCCCTGGTACCCGCCACCTTCCTGGGAGCGAAGCAGGGGGATGCACCTGCTGCCCTGGTGCACGGCTCCACAGGGGTCAAAGCCAAGGGCGTGCTGTGAGCCCCCCACTCAGGCTAAGGACCCTCCACAGCCCCGAGGCCAGGGGCTGGCAGGGAGGCAGTATGGACTAGTGGTGGGTGGGCTAGGAGCTAATCCTTCCTCCACCACCAGTCTCTCAAGTTCCCTCCGTTCCACTTTGTGCCTCAGTTTGCCCATCTGCACAATGGGGACAATGGCCCGGACATCTGCAAGAGCTGCTGAGGACAGGAGCTGTGCAGTAAAGACACCAGGACCGTGGCTTAGCTGGAGCAGGGTCCTCATCCCCAGCCCGGGACCCCCACCCCAAGCCCGTGCCACCCGGCCCCCAGTACCAGGACGAGTCTGCACTGGTTTGAATAACACGTTTATTGGCTGAACCCCGTGGGCAGAGCACGGGCCAGGCCACGGCAGGTGGCTCCAGGGAGCTCGGGGCCACGGCAGCAGCTTCACAGTTTCTGAGTAGGTTTGCAAACATCCCCGGGTGACTCAGGACCCAGGTGCGAGGGAGCGAGGAGGTGTTTGGTGCTGGGAGCCGCACGGACAGGCCTGGTCCCGGCCCCCGGCTCTGACGGCCATGGCTCAGAGTGCGGCAGGGCCTGGTCCCCTGGCCCGGGGCTGGTGTCTCCCCACGGTGCATGGAGCTGGGGATGAGCTGTGGGGCCCTGGCCGGGATGGAGCTGGCCACAGAAACACGACGCCCCTGGGTGCCGGGCGCCGGGAGCAGGCTCAGCTCATCGTGGCTGGGCTCATGTGGCAGCTTCCCCCGGGGCCCGAATGGGCACGGACCCATGCTGGGTTGGGCAGGGCATGGGAAGGGGACCCTGCACCCACAGACCCCACCACAGGTCGGGGGTCTTAGCCTTCCCTGGGGCATTTCTGCAGGGATTGGGACCTGTCCTGCCCGGGTCAGATGCCGTTAAGCCGGACCAGGGATGCCCGTGCCCCAGCGGCGCTGTCTCCATCCTGGGTGTGCAAGACAGAGGGTCTGGGGGCTTCAAACAGGAGATTGCAGCCGCAGCCCCAGAGGCAGGTGCAGGAGGCTTCAGGGTGCAGCGGGAGATGCAGACGCAGCGCGGGGCAGACAGAGATTAGGCAGTGGCACAGGTCACAGATGTTTGCAGCTGGCCTAGCTCCGTGGGGCAGGGGGAAGCATCCTGGGGGGAGGAGAAGAACAGGGAGGGGGTTACAGGGGTGCCGAGGCTTCCCCCACATACCAGCAGCCCCCAGAAAGCCCCTCCTGCAGCTCATGGTCCAAGCCGTGGGCCAAGATGCCAGGCGCAGGAGGTGCCCCCCAGCTCAGCAAGGGCTGGTCCGAGACCCCAGGCAGGTGCCCCCTCCCCTCCTAGCACCAGGGACCAGGTACTGACGCACAGCCCTGCCTCCAACCCCAGCTTGGCCGTGCCCACCTCTTACACCCGGACCTGCTTCTGGGGCTTGGGCCCCCTTTTCTGCTTCTGGGGCTTGTGAGGGGGTTGCAATTTCTTGTCCAGCTTCTTCATCAGGCCAGGGACCCAGGGCGCGTGTGGAGAGGCGCACAGCTTCAAGCCCTGCTTGGTGATGAACCTGTGCGGAGGCAGCAGGACAGCGGTGGTGAGGACGGGGCTGCGCCTTCTCCGCCCCAAGACCGAGTCCCGAGCCCTCCCTGGCATGCACGGTGTGCCCGGGTACTCACACTATAGCCCGGAGACGGCAGCCGGACTCGGGGGTCTGGATGCGGTAGGACGTCACGATCCGGGGTGGGATGTGCTTTGAGCTGATAGTCAGGCAGCAGTCAGCCGCAGCATCAGAGCCTGGGGACAGGCGGAGGGGCCGGAGGGCTCGGTCAGATACAGGGCAGGGGATGCGCTTCTGCCCCAGCCCCAGCAGGTCCCCCTGGACATGCAGCAGCCTTGGGGCTCTGTCAGTGCAGCAGGGACCCCCCCCCACCCCCGTGCTGAGGGCATGTGGCTCCCCCAGCCACTTTCCCAGCACCAGGATGGGGGATGTGACCAGGTCCATGCAGCACCTGTGGCAAAGACCAGACCAGCTCACGGGATGCCCCCAGAAGGGACAGGGGCCAGAGCCCCCAACCCCTCCAGCCCCATGGGGCCCAGCGGGGCCGTCCCCTACCTACCCTGGGGGCAGCGGAGGCCGAGGACAGCCAGCAGCAGCAGGAGCAGGAGGTGAGGAGCCATGGTGCGTCAGGGAGCTGGCAGGACACAGCTCTGGCCCTGGCTCTGCCGCGCGGTTATTTATCCCGGGTCAGTCTGCTTCCGCTGCCTGACGCTCTTGGCCCCGGGCCCAGCCCAGCCCTCTTCCCACGGCGCTGGGCCGTGTCCAGCTCCTCCAAGCTGCAGCCAGGGGGTTCTGGGTTTCCCATCAATGGCAGCACCCCGTGTACGGGAACCCAGCCCAGAGTCACAGCTGGGGGCCCGGGGAAGAAGCCCCCAGCACTCCTGGGCTCCCCCCAGCACCTGGGCCAGGCCCTGCAGCCGGCTGGAGCTGGGGGCAGGAGTGGCCCCTAGAGCTCGTGTGCCCCGGGGCTGAGCTCACACCGCTGAGCCAGTTCGGGCATGTCTGTGTCTCCACGCTGGGCTGGGTCAGGGGCTGGAGACCTCTCAAGGAGCCCTGGGCACAGCTGCACTGCCCCTGCCCTTGCCTCTGCCTGGGCAGCCTCTGCCTTCGCTTGGCTCCCCGGCTCCTGGGCTCTGCACCGAATCTCCCCCCAGAACCTGCTGGACCCTGGCCTGAGGACTCCCCGGGACTCCTTCAGCCGCTGGAGCAGGGGCAGAGCCCAGCCTGCCTTGGTGTAGACAAGGCTCCTGGGGTGGTGGGGGAAGGACAGTAGGGAAGAAGTGTGACAGGCAGGCCCTGTCCCTGTCCCTGCTCTCCCCCACGCCAGAGCTATGCAGCACCCGCCTGAGGACCCGTGGGGGACGCGCTGCCTGTCCCGTGCCTGGAAAGCCCCTGGCTGGGGCTGCATCCTTGCAGCTTGGAGCAGTGCTGCCCTGACCTGCGCCTGGCGCCCAGCCCAGCTGGAACGTGGCCCGTGCAGGCGGGAAGTGCTGAGCATCTGTGCAAGCTCTGGCCATTGTCACCCGGCCCGTGGGACTTGCACAGGCAGGATGGGCAGGGGGGCAGACTGGGGGTGCATGTAGGGTTGTGGGGCAACAAGACAGCCTGTGCCCAGGGCACGGGGAGCTGGGGCTGTGCACACATGGCAAGCTATACACCTGCGGGCATTGTGTGCATGCGTGTGCGTGTTTGCATCTGTATATGTGCATGTATAGCTGCCTGCAATTATGTGCACATCTGCATGTGTGTGCATGTGTCCATATATGCTTGTATATGTATGTGTGTGCATGTGTATGCTTGCATGCATTTCAGTGTGCATATGTGTGTATACTTGTACGCTTGTGTGCATGCATATGTATGTATGTTTGTGCATGTGCATGTGTGTGGGCTTTATGTGTGTACATATCACGCATGTGTGCGCATCATGGGAACGTGTGCAGACAGCCACGTGCAAACACACTCAGCCAGGGGCCAGGAGGCTGCCACAGTCACAGAGCCCTCCGCCCCCACCCCACGCCTGCTCTTGCCCCTGCTCCCCCAGCCCCCCAGCAGCAGCAGGGCAGGTCTCCCAAGTCCCCGTGGGACAGAGCCTGGGATCAGACTTGCAGGGGATCAGAGGTGCAGCGGGGCCGGACACCTCTGGGCTGGGACCACCCAGGAGAAAAGCTCTCCCACCGCTGCCCAGAGCAAGCCCAACCAAGCTGCCCAGCCCCAGCTGCTCCTGCGCGGCCCCAGGCTGGTCCCCGCAGCCTGCCCACCCCAGAGGCCGAGGGGAGCCTGGACGGCTGCAGGCGAGCTCTCCCCACCAGCAGTGCCGGGATGAGAGGACACGGCCTTGGGGGCTCTGTGCCAGGGGACCCTTCCTGTATCCTTCCCTGCCCCAGCTCTGGTGCAGGAAGGCTGGGACCTGCCTCCTGCCCTGTGCCCCTGCGCTGCCTCCTGCCTGGGGAAGCTGCGGCTTTGCTAGGATGGGCCGGGGGCATTTAGGGTCACGCCGCAGGGCAGAGGTCATCCAGTGTCACCCAGAGGGCAGGGGTTATCCAGGGAGATTGTCCCTTGGTGCAGGGCTCCTGTGCACCTCCCAGGCACCCGGTGCTTGGTGCAGGTCCATGGCCACCTCCACGGTGCCACGGGGAAGCCGGTGCAGGGCCTGACTCCAATGCCCCATGCTCCCTGCCAGCCCCAGTTGCTGGCACCCCCACAAGTGACAGATGTCCCTGATCCTCCTAGTCGTGCCCTCACTGCCATCTGAGCAAGGGACGGCGACTCCATGAACCCCGGGATCAGCCCAGAGACCAGAGTCCATCCACGGGCAGGGGCAGGGGCAGGGGCAGGGGCAGGGGGGATTTTCCATCCCAGTTTCCTGCTTCCCTGAGGATGCATCCAGGAACCGCTGGCAGCCTCAGCCCCCCCGGCCCCGGCTCACTGCAGACCCGCAGCCTCCTTCCTGCATCCCAGTCCCCGGGGGCCTGGAAAGCCCCCGTGCTCGGGAACGGGGCTGGCCCAGGCCCAGGCTCCATGGACAAGACAGCCTTGCAGGGAACAGTATGGGGGATGGGGGGGGAGTGCTGGAAGTCAGGGCTCCGCGCGCCCCCGACCCCCCAGCTCTTCGTGCAGGGATGGGGAGAGCAGGGGGTCCCGCCTGCAGCACGGCATGATGGGAAATGCAAGGGGGTGGTCTGGGGGTCACTCACGCGACACCCCAGGTAGGCTGGAGTCGGGGTCTGCCCCCCGTACACAAACACCCCCCGGTCGCCACCCTGACCCAGACACATGTAGGGCAGGCGTTAACCCCTGCAGTGCCAAAGCAAAGCCCCCCCAGGGATACCCCCTCACCATGCCCTCGAGGGGCTGCAGTCGGGCACAGCCCCCAGCTCCAGCACGCAGCCCCCGGCACGTCCTGCGTGGGCCCTGGGGACGGGGACCTCGGGCAGGAGCGGACCAGCAGGGCCGCCCGGAGCCAGACCCTCGGGGGACATCCGAGGGGCCCGGGCCTCAGGGAAAGAGGTCCTGCCCATGGGGAGCCAGGGCTGGCAGGGGAGGCTAGGGTCCAGACCCAGAAAAGGGGCCCAAACCCCTTCTCCACGACAGATGGGGTGCAGCTGGCGCCGCGCAGCGAGGGGCCGTGGGCGCCGTGCCCGGCAGCGCCGACCACCCGGGGAGACAGCACGGGCCGGGGGGGAGGATGGCGGGAAGCTCTGGACACGCCAGGGCAGAGCTCGGAGCCAGGGGAAGCCCTGACCCGTGCGGGAAGCGCGGGGACACCCAGCCAGCGCGGGGCACGGGCCAGGCAGGAGGAGCCCCGGGGCCTGGCCCAGCGTGGGGCGTCAAGCCGTACCCGGAGGCGCGTCGGGGGAGCCGAGCTGGGGACAGAACCCCCCCACGGCCCCGGGCAGGTCCAGGTCCAGGACCAGGACCAGGACCAGGACCAGGACTGGCAGCATGAAGCCTGGGGCTGCAGGCTGGGAACCCCCCAGGACATCAGAGCGGGGACGGGCGCACGCACAAGCACCCCTGCAAAGCCCCTCTGCAGTGGGTCGGGGCACCGCGGCCTCGGGCGCAGGCAATGGGGCACTGGGCTTCGGGGCAGAGGACGGGGCAGGGCTGGGGGCAGTGCTGGGGTTGCGGGGCAGGAACGGGCGCTGCTGAGACTTCAGCCCCACGGCCGGAAGGGACCGTTTGCTGGGCTGGAGCTGCACCCAGGGCAGGGACTTCCTCCGCCCGGGCCCTGCTCTCACGGGGTTTGGGGCGTGCTGCCTTTCGCAGGAGCGCACGCTCTGTCTGGGCTCTGGCCCGGCTGCGTCCTGCCAGGCCGGAGATCTTGAGCAAAGCAAGGGCCAGCAGCTGCAAGAGGAGCCAGCGACCTTGACGGCCCTCGGAGCCGGACGTTCCCCCCCATCTCCAGCCTCAGTTTCCCCTGCTGCAGCTTGAGGCCATTGCTCCTAGTCCTGTCCCCTGCAGCCACAGAGAGGAGCCCGTCTCCAGCCTCTGTCGTGGCCCCACAGGGATGTGAAGACTGTTCTCACGTGCCTCCGCCTGCTCCTCTCCAGACAAAATGACCCCGGTTGTCTGCGGTCCTCCCCAGTCCTGGTGGCCATCTGTGCTGGACTCTCCAGCCTGTCCCCGTCCCTGGCCTTCCTGACGCGCGGCCCCGGCTCTGGGTGCAGGCTCTAGGGGAGGCCCCCCCAGTGCAAAGCATAGTGGGGGAGACACCGCCCTGGATGTGTGGGTACCCTCCCCTCCCCTCCCCTCGGCCCAGCCGCGGGCACTGGAGCAGCACCCGGAGAAGCTGGAGAGTCTTCTTACTCCGATGGTGTCAGGAGCAGGCTGGACAGACCCATGGCTGGGATGGGATCTGCCCAGGACCCCATCTCGCCCCGGTCCAGCCCCTCTGTGCGCGTCCCTGTTGCTCCTGACACACTTGAACGCCCCCTTATAGCCCTGAGTTGCGACTCGGAGATTTCTGCCTCGGTCCCTCCACTCTCAGGGGCTCCCCCATGCCCCGAGCCGTAGGCACGGAGGAGCTTTGCTGCGGCAGGGCTCTCGGGATCCCACCTGGGCAGCTCGGTCTTTGCTTGGGCACAGCTGCGTTGTCCACACAAACCTGTGCACTGGCATGGCAGAAACTCAGGTCTGGGAGCAAAACATGCTGCTCCTATGAGCTCCCAGCTTAGCTGGCAGGTCTGTCTCTGCGTAGTGGCTTTGCCAGCATGGCTGTGTCTGTGCGGGATCACATCTCTTCACCCCCTGCCCAGAGAGAATCACAGAAGCATAAAAAATGAGGATGGAAGGGATCTCAGGAGATCACATCTAGTCCAACCCCTGCTCCAAGCACGACCAGCCCCAACAGCATCATCCCAGACAAGGCTTTGTCTAGCCAGGTCTTTAAAACTTGAAGAATAGAGATCCTACCACCCCTCTGGGTAACCTTTTCCAGTGCTTTACCACCCTCCTCATGAGAATTTTTTTCCTAATATCCAACCTCAACTTCCCTTGCTGCAGCTTGAGCCCATTGCTCCTTGTCCTGTATCTGCCCCCACCGAGACCAGCCCAGCTCCATCCTCTTTGCAGCCCCCCTGCAGGGAGGTGAAGGCTGCTATTCAACCCCCCTCAGTCTTCTCTTCTGCAGACTCCTTTCTGCAGCGAGGGGCCCACAGCTGGACACAGCACTCCAGATGTGTCCTCCCCAGTGTTGACTAGAGGGGAAGAATCATGGCCCTCGATGTGCCGGTAATGCTCCTGCCAATGCAGCCCAGGATGCCGGTAGCCTTCTTGGCACCAAGGGCTGTTATGCCCGGGTTCCTGTCTCCTAAATCACACAATACAAGACCCGCGCCCCTGCTGAGCTCCTAAGCTGGGCTGGAATTTGGGCGCGCAGTTGGGGCCCGCACGTGCATTTTCAAGCAGCTTTTCTCACTCCAGGCCTTGCCGTGGTGCTGGGCATCCAGGAGAGGCGGTGCTGTGGGGACAGAGGGCTGGCCAGCAGCTCAAGGGGCTCCCAGCTGGCCCCTGAGCTGAAATCTGTTGGCTTTTATCCATCTTATTGCCCACTGTTCCCCCCCACCCCCCCTGGTCCTTTTCTGCAGAGCTGCTGCCCAGCCCGTCACCCCCAGCCTGCCCCGGTGCAGGGGATTGCTCCCTTCTAAGTGCAGGACTTTGCACTCGTCCTTGTTGAACCCCATGAGATTTCTTTTGGCCCAGTCCTCCAATTTGCCAAGGTCTCTCTGAATCCTAGCCGGACCCTCCAGTGTATCTATTACTCCCCCCAGCTTGGTGTCCTCTGAAAACTATGCCATCTTCCAGGTCGTTGATCAATCTCTCTGGCACGCAGCATGTGCATAATTGCCAAGGCATGCAGTAGTGTCCACAGTGCCCGTGTCCAGCTCCTGTCGTCCACCATTGAATGTAGCGGCAGTCATCAACCACATGCAATAAACATACGGCATATGTTTTGCCTCAGCTACAGTCTGGGTTGTCATGAAGACCCCAAAGGTGGAGGATGGCCCTAACCCTAAACCTAACCTTGCCCTGCTGGGAACCTATTCATTCAGCCCTGCTGCCGGTGCAGCAGGTTGAAGCCAGGGGGGCAGACGGTAGGAACGTGCTTGCTGTTCCTCGCACCGGGGGTCTCTGCCATGCGGTCCTGTTGCAGCAGTTTGGACCATAGTGGGTGTCATGATGAGAGACATGCAACACGTGGATTTAAGAGACCGTTGTGCAGCGACAGGCTTGGATTGGCATAGATCTTCTCCAGTAGCTTCCTAAATTGCAACTTCCCTTCGGATATGAGGGGGAACAACGTTGCTCAGGACTGGGAGCCATGGGAGAGGGGTGGGTGGGAGAGTCCCTCAGATGATGCACATTAGCTGCACACCAATGAGTTTGGGGCACATTGACCAGATCCAGGCTGGTGCACAGCTCCCTGCCGCAGAGCATGAGATAGCAAGAGCTGACATCCTTAGGGTTGAGGCTCTTGCACCCCACAATGACCCAGCCGGCTTGTTAAGGAAGTTGCTGAGTATCTTAACTTTCCTTGCTGTCTTTTTCAAGGGTTCGTGATAGCTCAGGAGGGCGTTCTCCATCCCATCTTCCAGGTCCTCGATGAAGACATTGAACAAAACTGGCCCCAGGACCAACCCCTGGGTGCCCCACTTGGTACCAGCTGCCAGCTAGACATCGAGCCATTGATTACTACTCTCTGAGCCTCGTGCTCCAGCCAATTTTCTATCTACCAGGCAGTCCATTCATCCAGCCCAGACTTCCTTAGCTTGCTTGCGAGCATGTTGTCGGAGACCGTCTCAAAAGCCTTGCTAAAACCACGATGCACCACATCCACCGGTCTGCCCGCATCCACAGAGCCGGTCAGCTCATCACAGAAGGCATCAGGCTGGTCTGGCATGACTTCCCCTTGGTGACTCCATGCTGACTGCTCCTACCCACCTTCTTCTCCTCCACGTGCTTAGAAATGGGTTCCTTGAGGATCTTCTCCACGACTTTTCCAGGGACCGAGGTGCAGCTGATGGGTCTGTGCTTCCCTGGATCTTTCTTCTTCCCTTTCTTAAATATGGGCACTATGTTTGCCCTTTTCCAATCAACTAGCCTGGAGGCTGCAGCTGGGCTCCACGCCTGGTGCTGGCTCCATCTCCATCTCCATCTCGGCCGGCTGGACCAGGGCCCTCTGGCTCGCTGCTGCTTGGACTTAACCTTGGGGCTCTTCCCTGATGTGGGGACTGGGAACGCAACTGGAATAGGATGGTCTTCCAGCCAGCGCCAGCCCTACGCTCCCCCTGCCAGCCCTCACAGGGGCCAGGGCAGAGCCGACAGCGTGCTCACAGCATGGGCAGAGAGGGGCCGGGGGACTATCACCCCCCAGGCCTGCCCCACTCCGCAGCTGCCGCACGCCCCCATGCAAAGGCTTCGGGGAAGCTCTGGCGGGGCCACATGTGTGCATCTGGTTTCCCAGGCTGAGGCTGATCTGGGAGATTAGCCTGGGCGTGCCTGGGGGGTTGGCAAACAGCACGCTCTCGATTGCAACAGCGGCCGCTCAGCCCCACTCCCCGCTGAACAATGCGGGTGACGGACCTGCCAGCATCGCCCTGGGAACCTTCTGGCGGTCCAAGGCACGAGCATCGTCTGCAGCAGGGAGCTGGGCCCAGGGATGCAAAAGCCTCCCGCACCCCGGAGCACCGCAGAGCCCAGTGAGCCGGGGCCTGGCTGCGGGCGGACGGGCAGAGGCTTTGTGCTGGGCAGTGAGATTCGGGGTCTGGCACTCAGAGCTGCCCTGACCCCGAGGCGGGAGGGTCAAGCACAGCCAGGACCCCCTGCCCTCAGCCCTGGTGACAGGAGATGCACCAGATGCATTATGAAATGCTTCATGCAAGACCTGCCCATCAACAGGCACACAAACCTCCTAGTCCAGGGCTGCATGGGCTGGCCCCAGTAGCGGGGCTCCCATCGTGCCCAGAGCCCCTGCCCGACTGCAGCTCTTCTCTAGCAGGGTCCATCTCCTGAGCCAGAGGTGGGGAGGACATGGGCGGCGGGAGGCTGGGTACCGAGTGCTGCGGGTGCTGCATCTTCTGCTGGGGAAGCTGTCCCCAAACCCCTGCCCGCAAGTGCCAAGCCCTGGTTTCCAAGGCTGCGCGGGGTTGCTAAGTGATAATGCAACCCCGGTTGCTACAAGCACGGTAAGGATGTACCTAGAGCATCATTCACCAACCCCCTGGCACATCACCACATCACAGGAGCGTGTGTCCACCCGCAACCACCCCCAAAAACATGGGATTGGAGGCATTGGGAGACAGCCCTGCTAACCAGGCCCATTCAGTTCAGAAGAGAGAGGCCTAAGAGGGGGCAGGAGAAGGGCTTGCAACACACTCAATGGCCAAGAGGAAGTCAGTAGGGGTTTATTCCTGACTTTCTCACCAGACAGGAATGAGGGGTCACAGCATGAAATGAGTACTAGTCAATTTAAAACGAACCAAAGGCAGTTCTGTTCCCCCAGCGTGGCATTGAAGGGTGGGACTCGTGACCGCGAGATGTGGTGGGAGCTGAGAGTGCGGCCACATTCACCGAGGATTGGGACACGTGCTTGGAGGAAGGGGGCATCAGTCGCTATTGAGCAGGGAGTGAGGGGCACGGCCTGTGCAGCAGAGCTTCCCCTATAGACCCGAAATGTTGGAGGCTGCAGAGGTGAACACAGTCCATAGAGACATTCGGTGCAAGACACGGGAGGTGACCGTGCCTCTCCGCTCAGCACTGGTTCGGCCTCATCTGGATACCGTGTGCAAGTCTGGGCTCTGGATTTTGAAAGGGACTTGGAGACATTAGAAAGAAGCCAGAGGCAGCCACAAAGATGCTCAGGGACTTGGAAAGCAAATCAGAGGAGAGGCCGAAGGAGCGGAGCATGTTCAGCTTGCGGAAAAGGCACTTGAGTGGGGCCATGAGAGCAGTCTGCAAATACTTGAAGGGCTGCCATCAGAAGAGAGAAAGCAGCTTTTCTTTCTTGTTGCAGAGAGGAGGATGCAGACCCACGGCCTGAAGATGCAGCAAAGTCAGTTTGGATTGGGGGTCCGGAAACACTTCTTCACTGTCAGAGCAGGGAGGCCGTGGGATAGACGCCAGGGAAGGGGGGACTCTCCATTCCTGGGGGTGTCAAGAAGAGGTTGGATGGATACTGGGGGGGTGATGTGGGTGCAGCTTCCAGGCTGTGCTGATTGCTCCCCACCACCACCACACACACACACTTTCTGCTTCATGTGTCAGGGGGTTTGAAGCCTCCCCCAGAGGTGCTGGATGCATCCCAGGCTGGGGCTGGGACTGGGCTCAATGCTCCTGCTGGCACCAACCCCGCAGGGTCCTGGCTGGAGGGTCTTGCCCCTGCGCTCAGGCTCAGACCGACGCTGCATTGGGGGCAGGAAGGGATTTTCCCACCTGATCAGACTGGTCCAAACTGGGGTGGGGAGGGGGATGCCTTCCTCTGCAGCAAGGGCACGGCTTCTGCCTGGGATGTCTCGGGCACATACGATCCCCCTTTGCAGCAGCAGGACGTTGGCAGCTGCAGCCCCCCTGCTTTCCCTGCAGCAGGGTCGGGGGTGATGCTTGGCTGTGTAACAGGGTGACAGTGTCCTGCTGCTCAGAGGTTGGACACTGGCTGTGTCTGGGCTGGTTTGGACACAGCTCTGGGATGTCTGTGATTTCTAGGATTAACATGTTGTGGCTCGGTGGCAATGGAGCTAGAAGGGTGCTCTCAATGGAAACTGATGCTGAGACACAGCATGAGAATTGAGCAACAAATGCGGACCCGGCTGTACTAACCCCTGATACACAAACAAGGGATCGTGTCCCAGTGCTCCCACCCTGCAAGCGAAGCGGTTGCTATTTGCAGGCATCCATTGGAAGCTGCAAATGGGAACTGCCGGACCGCGTTTGGTGCTGGAGACGTGTCCCAGAACCAGATCATGCCATGGGTCTAGCTAAAAGTGAGCCCAGTCTGCAGAGGGGCTCTGTTGAGAACTTCTGAACAGGGCCCCACTATACTGCTCAAACCAGGGGTAAAAGCGATGGTGCTCATCTTGGAAAATCAGGCTGCAGCAGAGCTGTCTCCAGCGAGCCAGCGCTCGCAGACACCTCGTCTCTGCCGCCGACGCACGCAGGCACCCTTGCCAGGGCTTCCCACTGGATGTTGCTTTCACTGCCGAGTTGAACTGGCAGCCTGGCATTGAAAAGTCACGTGGCTGCAGCCTGCATCCTTATCAATGCCAGGAAAGGGGGTTTAATCAGTGCCAGGAAGCGGGATTTAAGTGGCATGAAAAGTTGAGGGCATGTGGGGAAAACAATAAAATCTGGATGCTGCCGGAAAGAGAGCAGGGAACATGTGGCATTAAACTGTATTGAGCAGCAGAATGGACGTGAGGAACGGACCCAGAGAGGAGCAGGAGTCTCCATCCTTGGACGTTTTGAAGACCCGGGTACACAAACTCTGGCTGGGATGATGTAGTTGGGGCTGGTCCTGCTTGGAGCAGAGGGTTGTACTAGATGTGACCTCCTGAGCATCCTTTTAACCCTCATTTTCTATGATTCAATGAAAGAGAAAGCCCTGTTCTTGCACCTGAATCCTGCAGTAGTGTTCCCTTATGCAGTGAGTGCTGTGACTGCAAGGGCCTGCTCCGCGATGTACCTTGGTCTGTATTTTTTATGTGCCACCCATGCCCATGACTGCTATGAGATGCCACCAGAGCTGCTCTGTGTCCAGGCTGTTCTTGTTTCTTTTTGAAGCCGTATGACTGGAACGGCACAAACTCCAGCTTGTGTGAAGCAGCTTGGAGGCAGCCTTCAAAGACTTGCGTGGGGCTAGTTTTAAGGGAGGGAATGGCTGCTGCAATCCTTGAAGGTGCTCTGCTGTGTGGGGCTGTCTGAAGGCAAAGAGGCAGCACGTATGCAATGCACAACTCTGTATCACGGGCCCTGTCACAGTTAAAGTGTAATGTGGAAGTGTTTGGGTGCATCAGAGCTATCAAGATCTCCAATTCTCCTGTGCTTTTCCTTTGCTCCGTGCATTGTCCAGCTTTCTGTCCCGCGCAGCTCCATGCAACTCAAGCTAACCAACTCCGACCGTCCAAATATGCCCAAAAGGAAATGATATGGTCCCCATTTGCAAAAAAGGGAGGAGGGAGGACCTGGGCAACTATAGCACCATTAGTCTTACCTCAGTCCTGGGGAAGCTCTTTGAGAAGATTATCCAGGAGCACATGTGGGAAGGACCGGCAGGGGAGATCAAGCTTGGGGCAACCAACACGGGTGCATTCAAGGCAGGTCCTGTCAGACCAACCTGGTGGCCTTCTGTGACCAGGTCGCAACATCCTTGGACGCAGGTGTCTCAGTGGACGTAGCCTTCCTGGACTTTAGGAAGGCCTTCGACACTGTCTCTCACCCCATCCTCATTAAAAAGCTAGGCGACTGTGGCATTGATTCCTACACGATCAGATGGGTCACTACCTGGCTGGAGGGCCGCACCCAGAGGGTGATGGTGGACTGGTGATTTTCTACCTGGAAGGATGTGGGCAGTGGGGTCCCCCAGGGCTCAGTCCTCGGACCTGCGCTGTTCAACATCTTCATCAGCAACTTGGACGGGGGGGTGAAAAGAACACTATTCAAATTCGTGGATGACACCAAGATGTGGGGGGATGTGGGCACGCTAGGAGAGAGGGACAGGCTACAATCGGACCTAAACAGGATACAGGGTTGGCAGATGAGAACAGGATGGGGTTCAATACTGACAAGTGCAAGGTGCTGCACCTGGGGAGGAAGACCCAGCAGCAGACCTACAGGCTGGGAACTCCCTTCTTGTCAGTGCAGAGGCAGAAAAGGATCTTGGAGTCATCATTGATTCCAATATGAACATGGGCCAACAGTGTGGGGATGCGGTCAGGAAGGGCAACCGCACCTTGTCGTGCATCCACAGATGCATCTCGAGCAGGTCCAAGAAGGTGATCATCCCCCTCTATGCGACACTGGTCAGGCCGCAGTTGGAGTACTGCGTCCAGTTCTGGATGCCGCACTTCAGGAGGGATGTGGACAGCATGGAGAGGGTCCAGAGGAGGCCACTCGCATGATCGGGGGGCAGCAGGGCAGGCCCTACGAGGAGAGGCGATGGGACCTGAACCTGCTCAGCCTCCACAAGAGAAGGCTAAGGGAGGACCTGGTGGCCACCTATATATCTACCGGGGGGACCAGTGTGTCTCTAGTGGGTTATGGAATAGAGAAAATCCCACACAATTTACTGATTCGTTTTGATGCACTGGCTGGGGGAGTAGTTAGCTACTTGCACGATTTCACAATGCTTACACACTTAATTCATACAACACAATTTTATTTTAAAACTCTTTGCTACGTATATAACACTGCTTAGCTTTAAGAAACACCACAAACATTAAGAACACAATAATTACATAGATCAGAAACAATGCTCCGAATGCACTTCCTTCCCAAACAATGCTATAAGAATTAGTATTACAAAAACTACAATTACAACTAAAAGTTAAATCTGAATCAATACTATTATTTTCCTAATATACTTACAATCCTAGAATTCCGAGAAGCCAAACACCAAAATATGGTTTCATTCCTCAGTAGTACAATTTAATGGGTTGGCCTCAGTAGTACGGTTCAATGGGCTCGCCTCAGCAATACGATTCAACAGGCTGGCCTCAATACTGATAGGAATAAGTCCCCTTCTTTCAGTCCCTTTCAGGCGCTCTGCAGCTTCAGCGTGAACTAAGAGATTCGTGTTCACGGAGAGGGTGGTTCAGGTGATCAGCCTGATCCGGCCTACACTTGGGATTCTTCCTTCGTTGTTCTGCAAGTGAAGCCACCTCCAAATTGGGACAGTAAGTTACAGTTTTTATTGAGTGAGCTGCCGTCTTGGGCCACTCCTACTCAAACCTGTCATTACCCCCAAATTTGGGCTCGGATCTTACTCAACAGATTCTTTTGCTTAGTAATCAGTTTCTTTTGTTGATCATTTTAATTACTTTGGGGAACTTCCATATCACTGCAAATGACCTTTTCTTACCAATCTGGTCAAAAGGCTCTAGGGTTTGATCTCTCGGAACTCAGGATATTTGCTAAAAGATCATTTTCAGGTTCTCTTTGTTAAAGACTTCTAAAGATAAAATTCAAGAGTTAAAACTTTGAGCAAAGTCTGGATCTTTCGCACGTAGTCCAAAACAATGAGCTAGATAAGGAGATAGATCTTATCTTCTTCCTGAAACTGGCTAATGGGCAACCTTTACAAACATTCAAACTATTTCATTCAATATGACACAGTGGGGCTTGGGGGAGTCCCTGTTCCCCCGAGCACTGCCAGGAGTGACAAGGAATACCGGTCACAAGCTGGCAGAGGGGAGATTCACACTAGACATCAGGAGGCGTTATTTCACTGTCAGGGCGGCTAGGACCTGGCACCAACTTCCAAGAGAAGTGGTGCTGGCTCCTACCCTGGGGGTCTTCCGAAGAGGACTAGATAGACACCTCACCGGGGTCGTTTGACCCCAGCACTCTTTCTTGCCACGGCAGGGGGTCGGACTTGATGATCTGCTCAGGTCCCTTCCGACGCGACCAACCATGAAACTATGAAACCATGATTGCAGAGCGATGTTTGCTTGAGAGCCTTTTCCAAATCACGCCATGACCGTCCACCTCCAGGGCAGGGGGTCTTAGCTCCCCAGGCCAAGCCCTTGCTTCTGCTTAGGCCCTCTCTGCCTTGCTCCAGAAGCCACAAGTGCATGCAGAGCGACCTTGAACGTGCTGCTGAAGTGAAATCCTTCTCTGGCTCAGAGACTCATGTCGAGGATCGGGCCCTAAGGCAGGTCCTACAGCTGACCCCTTTAGCCTGATTCCTCCCTCCAGACTCACACTGAAGCACCAATTCATGGCTAGGCATGAACTTGTGCTGTACTTAATGCCCATTGTGGTAATCACCATTATTTCATGGGCACCCTGTGCCCACCGTTTCTGTCCGTTGCATCTAACTGCCCTCATTTGACACTTCAAATCTGAGCTGTCTGGGAAAAAGAGACTGCCTTATTGCAAGTGTGGATCACCTGCAACCAGTGGGCCCAATCCCTGTCCAAGGCACTGAGGCCATACCTTAATACAAGTTGCAGTATAAATGCCCATTAGTGTGCCTAAGAGGGAAATGTAATGTATGTCAACCAAGGGCCAAACTACTGGACTTTAAACATTAAAACAAGTTACCATTTTCCTAGCTGTAGCCCTCAAGCCGTTCCCCGCAAGCACATGGGATGCCCCTGGCAAACGCTGCTTACAGCCTCAGGTCCGTGTTCAGCTTGGTTGAATTTGAGCCCATTTCTGTGGCAAAACATCAATGCTCCCCTAAGTGCAAGGGAGCCCAGGCCCCTTGGCTGGGCTGGGCACCTCCAATAAGCCTCCACTGCCCGGCCCAGAGTGGTGCAAGGACCTCATGCAGTTGCATGTCTACACGTGCAATTAATGCTATTTGGCTTTACTGCACAGTAAATTTACTGTGTGCATGTGCAGGTAGTAGATTTACTGCACAGTAGACTAATTTACTGCACAATAAACACCTGCACATATGGACAGCGATGCTTTGCTGCACAGTAGATTAGTCTACTGCACAGTAAAGCATCTTGTGTAGACACAGCCAGTGAATAGAAGAGCCCCGCTGTTTTCAAATCACATCTTCCCCAGCCTTGCCCTGCTGAGCGTGCAGAAACAAAACATCCCGATGTGCAGCAAGACTAGTAAGTACGGCAGAAGGCCAGCTTGGTTTAGCAGGGAACTGGGGGTGAGATCCAGGATGGCTGGGAGCCCGGATGCGTGGGCCCTCTGGGAGGGGAGTGGGGTCTGGGAGCACAGATGGGAGGGGTTGCTGGATGTCTCAGGCACAGGCCAGGGAACCGGGCAAGAGGGCTGCTGCGTAGGTTGGCCAGGATGGTTGTCTGCGATGGTTTGGACGGGGTGACCCAGGGGCTGGAGTAGACGTGGACAGTCTGCCGTGAACGATGCAACGGTTTCTTTTCTTTCTCCCTGGTGCCCAGGTGGCGGGAAGAGACACAACGTATTTACCTGGCAACACCCAGTGCCTTCCAATACATCCTTGTTGGCCCAGGTCCCAGTTTGGGCTGAGGTCCGGATAGGGGCGTGTGAGTCCACATCCTTCCCAGGGGAGAGGCAGCTTCCAGCAGTGACCTGTGAGCTCCACAGCCCCCGGCCTGACCCCACCGGGGACCTGGCTCTCACCCTCTGCAGGACACCCACCACGACAAGGTTGTCCCACCTGGCACTGAGGTGCAGCTGCTTCTGGGGTGGGCCAGTGTGTGAACAGGGCTGAATGGGGAACTCGAGGGAGGGGAAAGGCCAAGGACATGGGATGTACACGATGGGATGGGAAGCACTGGGGGGGCCCATGGCCGGGCTGTGGGTCAAGCCACCCGCAAGGACACGGCTGCAATATGAGGGACAGGCTCTGCTAGAGATGAGCCGCACCGGGGCAGGCAGGTGCTCTCCTGAGGGCACGATGGCAGCCAGGGTGGGGGGGTCAGGGGTCAAGGTGAGGGTCCCAAAGGGATCCTAGGGGTGCTGCATGCATGGTGCCTTCTGCTGCCATGCCAGCTGGTGCAGCTGCTCCGTGATGTCACTGCCCGGGCACCTACTACCCTGTGATGTCACCGCCAGGCCACTCCCAGCTCTGTGATGTCACCGGCACAGGACACAGGGCCCGGCAGGGCAGACCAGCACAGCCCAGTCCAGCCCAGGCTGCGCCCAGCTGAGCCTGGTGGTGAGGACTGTCCCGGAGGGGCTGGTAGGGCAGGCGTGGGGGGAACGGGCCGTTCCCGGGGTGTACCTGCAGGCAGGCTCCGTCCTGATGTGTGTTCGCCTGACACGCCTGGCACTTCCCCCATCACACGGGAGTTCGTTAGGCCAGGGGCGCTGCCCCCACATGGGCAAGGGGGAAAATCCCCGTGGGCCTCAGCGCCGTGGCATGGGGGGTGGCTGGCTCCAGCGGGTGACGTCCCGGGCCCACGATCCCTGGGAGCTGGGAGCAGGGGAAGCCCACGTCCGGGTGCTGGGTTCGACGGCAAAACCTCTCAACCAGCCTCTGGTGCCAGGTTGGGCATGAACGCCCCGGGCGGCTGCAGCCTGCCCGCCGCCTGCCACTGCTGCGAGCTGCACATCTACATCCAGGGGCCCGGACCCCAGCGCCTCGGCGGGGAGCCCCGGAGCCCGCTGCACATCCACGTCTCGGGCGGCCCCGGCCCGCCGCCCGCCCGCCACCGCTCCGAGCTGCGGCTCCACGTCGGGGGCCCGGGGCCACCCCCGCTCAGCGCCGAGGCCTGGAGCCACCTGGAGCGCCACGTCCAGCGGCTGCAGCAGCAGCGGCGATGGGGGCTCCCGCAGCGGGTGCAGGAGTCGTGGCGCCTGCTGACCGGCCCAGCCCTGCCGTCGGGCACCCCGCGGCTCCCGCGCCTCGGCCTGCCGGCCACCAGCACCAGCCCCAGCACCGCCGCGGCGTGCGGCCAGGGCCGGGGAGCCGCTCCGGGGGCAGGCTGGGGCCCCGAGCACCTGGCCCCCGAGCTGCGGGCCCATCTGCAGAGCCACACAGCCAAGAAGTGCCTGGAGCTGCGGCTGGGTGCGCCGCCGGCCCCCGTGCGCCGGTCTCAGCAGGCGGCGGCCCGGCAGGGCAAGAGGCGCCTGGCCAGGCCCATCCGCGCCGGACACAAGCGCCCGCAGCCCCGGGCCGGCTCGCTGCTCTTCCTGCCCACGGCCACCCTCCACGCGCTGGACACCAATGTCCGGCACAAGCGGCTGGCCTTCCTCTGGGGGCTGCCGCACCGCTACCTGCAGCTCTGGGCCGCGGCCATCCCCGCAGCCCCAGCCTGGACAGCCCGAGCCCCAAGTGGCCCCATGGCAAGCGGCGTCCCGGCGGCAGAGGCGTCGTGGCTTGGGGCGGCGCAGCGGGAGGCACTGGAGCGGCACGTGCTGAGACGGAGGCTGCAGCACACCTGGGGCCTGCCTGGCACCGCGCAGCGATCCCTGCGCGCCTTCCTGCCCCGCGCCCCACGGCCCGCACCCCCGCGCCCACCCGCGCCAGGCCTGCCCGTGCAGCCTGTGCCACACGCCCTGCCCTTCCTGGCCCCGCACGTGCAGAGCCAGCTGGACGCCCACATCGCGCACCTCCTGACCCAGCAGCACTGGGGCCTCCCCAAGCGCCTGGGCACCGCCGTGCGCGGCTTCCTCGCCTCCGCGCCCCCTGCCCCAGCCCGCACCGCGAAGCTGCCCACCAGCGCAATGCCAGCCCCCGCGACGCTGGGCCAGGGCCAGGGCCGGGACCGGGACCGGGACCAGGACAGGGACTGGGGCCTGGTGAGCGGCGATGCCCGTGAGCGCCTGGAGAGCCATGTGCGGAGCAAGCGGCTGCAACACGCCTGGGGGCTGCCAGCCCTGGTGCAGGGGTCGCTGGGTGCCTTCGCAGCCCCGGCCCCCCGGCCCCCTGCCCCGGCCCTGCCGCGACTCCCGGCCCCAGCCCCGGCAGCGGTGCACGTGCCGGCGCGGAGGCCGGCGGGGCTGAGCGCCGAGGCCTGGCGGCGCCTGGAGGCCCACGTGCAGAGGCAGGCGGCCGAGCGCCGGTGGGGGCTGCCCCGCCGCGTCCAGGAGTCCCTGAGGAAGCTGCGGCCGCCTGGCCCCGCTGCCCCGACCCTGCTCCGCCACGAGACCCCGGCCACGGCAGAGCTCGGGCACGAGCCGGAGGCACCCGGCGGCTGGTGCTGCTGCGCTGAGGCCGGACTCCTGCTGCCCGCCAGCGAGCCCGAGGGGGCCAGCAGCCAGGACCCCTCGCAGCCCAGCAGCGGGGACGAGCTCCTGGGCCCCCCCGGCGCCTTCTACCAGGCCCCCGCGCCGTGGGCAGAGAAGAAGCCTGGCCCAGACCGCAGTCCTGGCGGGGGGTCCTGGCTCGAGCTGCCCCCCGGCCTTTCCAAGACGGCGCTGGGATCCTGCCGGTGCGCGCCGCGGCAGCCCGTGGACGTCCCCTGCCGCCTGCACTGCGGCCCCTGGCCGTGCCTCGCCTGCCCGTGCTGCCAGCTGGCCGGGCTGGGCCGCGCCTGCTGCCGGCGGGCATGGGAGCTGCGGGCCAGCCCGTGCGGGGCGTCCGACGGTGCCACGGCAGACAGCGCTGCGGCGCCCGGGAAGCCGCGGGACCGGCTCAGGGCTCCGCGGGCCACCTCGCGCTGGCTGGACACCCACGTGGCGCAGCGGGCGCTGGGCTGCTTCCTGCTGCCACCGCGCGTCATCGAGTCCCTGTCCCTGTTCGCCGACGCGGCGGCCGCGCAGGCTCGGGGTGCCGCCCGCCAGAGCCGGGCCCAGCTGAGCCAGCGCCTGCACGGCCGTGCCGCCCGCAAGAGCAAGCGTGGAGAGCCGCGGCCCGCGGGACAGCCGGCGCCCTGCCCCTGCGGGTGCCAGACCGAGCCCTGGGCGCTGGGGCCTGTGAAGCGGGCGCCGGACCCCGCGCCCCCGAGGCGGGCGTGCTGCCACCTGTGCGAGACCGGCTGCGGCCCGTGTGCCGCCTGCGAGGAGAAACCGCCAGCGCCTGCCCAGCGCCAGGAGCTGCACGGCACAGGGACGGCCCCTCTCCAGGGCCCACCGGCCCCCGAGGTCCCCAGCACGAGCCGCGGCGTCACCAACATCTTCTGGAGCTTCCTCACGCGCCTGACGCCCTGGTCCACGGCGGCCGGGAGGAGAGGGCAGGGCGAGGGGTAGGCCTGGAGCGCCCCGAGGGCCAATACACCTCTATTTTACTGACCCCGCGCTGCTGCCCTGCTCCCCCATCGGCCGTGGGGGTGGACGGGTTGCCGGCGCCCTGCCCGGGGAGCTGCCGCGTGGCCTGGGGGCTGGTGCTGCAGCTTGCAGGGTCCCTGCTGCCTGGTGAGGGGAAACCCTTGGGGCAAGAGTGTCTGCCCCAGGCTTGGGGGCTCCTGAGCCGGGGTGGCGGCGTTGTCCCCAGGGCCTGCAGCCGCACAGGCTCTGCACAGGCTGCACCGACATGGCACGAGCATCCTGGGCACAGCCATAGCCCTGGGTTGGGGCACGGCAGGATCGGGGCCTCGCCTGGGTCTGCCCGCAGCTGACGGGTGGGCCTGGGGGAAGGGGCAGAGAGGGGTTACAGGAGGACTCTCAGGTGCAGCAGCAGGTCCCCTTTCCCCTGTGCCTGGGTCCTTGCCCCCACACCGGGGTGCAGCGCTGCCGGGGTTGTGCGGACACCCCCGGGCACAGCGGTGAGGGGTGCAGGCTGTGCACGCAGGGCAGCTGAGCATGTAGTGGGATGTGGAGTTCTCCGGGAGGGATGGGGTGGCGTGCCAGCCAGCCCAAGTGGGCACCCTCTCTCTGCCCTTCGATCCACACACACGGGCTGCAGGCTGGGTGCGTGCCCATGGCGGGGGTGACTGATTCTCCATGGAGCAGCCCCCCAGGCTGCTCTCATGGGATCCTGCCCCACTCTTGCATCTCTCCAGGACTCGGGGTGAAGAGCTGCACTCAGCACCCGGCACCAACAGCATCCCCAGAATTAGACACGGGTCCCACAGCTGCACAGGGACCAGCTCCTCCCTGCCCTACATGTCTTGAGCACTCGCCCCTTGTTCCCCCCACTGCCCAAGGCCACCCAGCCAGCAGTCACCCAAATGGTATTTGCATTTATGGTTATTCCTCCCAGGATGCAGCCCCTTGCATTTATGTTTGCACTGAACTCCTCCAGTCGGCTCTGGTCCAGCTCTCCAATCTGTCCAGACGCTTCTGAACTGTGCCCCAACGTGTCTGCAGTTCTTCCCAGGTTCATGCTGTCTGCAGACTTGCCCAGGCAGCTCTCCGTCCCGGTAGCCAGATCACTAATGAGCACGTACAACCGCGCTGGGCCCAGGATACACATGTTCCCTATATTCACATCGCTACCGCCCTCACATCCCTCGGCCCCGCGGTGCCTGCGCAGCACTAGACAGACATGCGAGTCTTGCCATCTGCTGGACATGCCAAGGCTCAGCTCTTCAATGCAAACATTTCCCAGATGGATCGGGATAAGGACCTCCAAGAGCACTTCACTGTGGCTAAGTCAGAAGCGCCGGAGACCTGCAGTTCCCCCACGCTGAGCCGGCGTGGATGAAGGCCCACAGCGGAGCTCCCCAAAGAGCCCGTCTGCTCAGCCCCAACTACACCATCCCAGCCAAGGCTTTGTGTAGCGCCTCCAAGGATGGAGACTCCACAACCCCTCTGGGGATCCTGCTCCAGTGCTTCACCAGCCTCCTCGTGAGGAAGTTTTTCCTAATGTCTAACCTCAACTTCCCTTGCTGCAGCTTGAGCCCATTGCTCCTTGTCCTGTCATCTGCCCCCACTGAGACCAGCCCAGCTCCATCCTCTTTGCAGCCCCCCTGCAGGGAGGTGAAGGCTGCTATCAAACCCCCCACTCTTGTAGCAAACAGCTGGGAAAACCCGCTCAGAGACTGCCTCTTTCCACCTCCTAGCAGCCCCTCCAAACAGAGCAGCCGTGGCATAACTAGGGGTGGGCACGGACCTAGAAAGGACACGCAGACAGTTGCCCCCCGGCCACAGCAGCTGCCACCCCCACCGCTGGCTCTCCGTGCCACCAGTCCCTGTCAGCTCCAGGTGGAGCAGTTCATGCTGGGGCACCAAACCCTGCTCAGGACCCATGCAGATGGCAGGATGATTTAATTGGGGGGGAGGGGGGGTCAAGTCCCCAGCAAGAGCCTCTGCTCCGCAGCCAGGCCAGAGCTGCAGGGCAGGGGGGTTGACAGTCAGCCCCAGCCTGGAGCACACCAGTGACCTGGACCTGGGGCTGGCCAAGTGCGGGCCAAAAATCAGCTGCTCATTTGCTCCGACTATGGCACCTCTCCAGGAGCCCCAAGTGACCCCAAAAATCAGAGCCAGACTGATCAGGGGCTGGCACAAGACTCCACGAGAGTGAGGCAGGAGCCAGCCATCAGCTGACCGTCGGCCCCGATCCTGCAGGCACTTCTCTTTCACCAGGCTGGCACAGAGGGAGCCTGAGCACGCCAAGCCCATGCACGTGTGGTGGGGCAGGAGACGCAGGGATCAGGTCCCGTTGGGCATGCCAGGGGCCTTAACCTGTGCAAAACAAATCGCCCGTGCTCAGGTGGAGCTTCGCCTGGAAGCCGCCATGTAGCATGCCCCTCTCCTCCGTCAATCTAGCCGTGCCCTCCTTCCCTTGTTAGGAAATGATCACAAAATCACAGCATTGCAGAGCCGTGGGGTGGAAGGGACCTGCAGAGTCAAATCTAGTCCAACCCCGGGCTGCAGCAGGATCAGGCCTGTGCAAACCACCCCAGACACATCTGTTGTCCAAACTCCCAGCAAAACTACACGGTCAGCCCGGACCCAGCACTAGACTATGGTACTCTGACCCAATCAGCTCTATAACATATATTTTCCCTTTAGCAAAATGGTACTAATTTCAAATAATGAAAAACGGCCTCCTCCTGGGTGAAGTTTTGAATCTCTCTAATTTCTAGGCTGTAAATTTTAAAGGTCTAAATTGAGCCTTTGGAGAGGTTAATCACAGCTGCTTGTTCAGATGCATTCAGACCCATTTGCCTTCCAAGCACGCCTTGCAGAGCTTTCCCTGCGAGCCCTTTATGGGAAGAAATACCTATAAAACACAAGCTGCATGGAATAGAAGGAAACCCTCTATTATTAATACAACAGCTCTGTCAGTACTGATGTACTTGGTGTTTTACTGCCAATCAAGATATGGTAATCAGGTAAAACAGTGCTTTCAAGTGCTCGCCTACACTGCTATTACCCTGGTGCACCTCTGGATTTCACTGGGGTTGTGTATGCGAGGGAAACGGGGATGCAAATCTGACCCCCATGTCTCTGAGGGACCGCATATTAGCAGGCGGCTTCTACGAACCCTAGGATTTGTGCCATCAGCTTCGACTGTAGCAGCCGACGCAGTGAATCCGTGTGCAATGCAAAACCAAAGCCCGCAGCTTTGCAACGCAAGCTGGATCTCTCAGGGCTCGCCCAGGCCGTTTTTTAGATACGATTCAGTTCCATGTTAGATATCACGGCTGGAAAACCTGCCTGGAAAGCAGCATAAATCCAGTCAGAAACACCCCCCCCCAGAGCTCTCTAGTTTAGAGTTAACTCCGGCACATCTGCAATACCCTGTGGCCACTACTGTAGGCCCTAACATGCTGCCGCTGCCCTGTCATCTGGCCTTGAGGAAGTGCCTGAATATCTGGGCCTCGGTTTACCCATCTATAAAATGGTAATAAAAATATCAAACTTACATGGGCCTTCAGATCTCCAGGGCACGTTCAGCTCCTCAAATTGAAGGTATGACAGAGCACAAGGGGTTAAATCCACAAAGGGATCTGGGCATTTACCTGCCACGTGGCGTGTTCAAGTCGGATATCTCAGTGCCACTGACATGCACTTGTTCAGCTGAAACCTCCCCCTGCAAGCACTGGAAATCCTAGGGGCCCACCTGTCCGGTGGTGGGCATGCATCTAGAAACCACTGCTACATGCTCCTCTGGCTGGCTGTCCTGCAGGGTCTTTCCTCCAGCCATGCCCCCAGACAAGAGGCAGCCAGGGATAAAAACTTTTCCAGGTGTTTTTGCATGTCCCAGGACCTGCACTATGGGCCCAGCAGCCCAGCCTGGAAAGGGACCTCGACCTGGGGCTCCCACAGCCCTGGAGAAGATCTCCTGCAAAGAAAATCTGCCCTCCCTGTATACCAGTACAGCACATGGCAAGCAAAACACCGTCCCTGTCAGCTTTAGTGCCTCTCAGGGGATATTCAACCCCTCTCCAAACAAAGCCCTGATCATGGGGGGATTTGAAGGATGCAGCGCGCCTGAGACCCGTGAAAATCCAAAGCACAATCTCAGAGAGCAGAAGCTGCGGGAACTGCAGTGGTGCCAGCAGGATGATGATATGCCAGGCCTGTTCAGAGCCAGCACTTGCATCTGCCTGATTTATAATGAGTTTGTTAGGTCCTGGCAATGCCCCAGCTGGGAGCTGTCAGTCATTGCTATTCCACCCACAGAAGCAGGCAGGGGGGACAGGTGCTTTTCCATGGGCCTGTCATCCCAGCTTGCTCTGCATTGCCGGATGGACCTCGTCCCCGTTTCCAATTCGCTGCCTGCCACGTTGCAAATGGATTTGAACCATCTCTGGACCAGAGCCCTCAGTAGAGTCCAGTCACCCTACCCTCTCTGTTGCATGACAGACACCATCCCAAACAGGTGTCCCTTCTTTGCTGGGCATCAGGGGCATTGTGCAAGAGGCGGGTCCTGGCGTGCACAGAGGGTGGAGGTGAAAGACCGGTCTGGAGGGCAGTCAGTGCATAAAACACAGTGCAGGTTCCCCCCAGTGCCCAAGCTGCGCAGGCTGCAGGGTGCAACCCCTGGCCCTTGAGTTAAGGGTGCAGACACATGTACTTAGCTCTCAAATTGGAGCCTGCTCTGCGCCTTTCCGGTGGCGGAGGCTGCTTCATGGCTGTAGAGGTGCAGACACCCACCGGCGCACACCCACCCCTGCCAGGTGCCCCTCTCTGCGGTGCTGGCACCAGGGTTTCTTCCTGCAGGTCACAGAGCAGCAGTGGTGCAGGCGTGAGTCCCTGCCCTGGCTCCGCACCGTCTGTGCATGGGCTGCTCAGCTGCAGCCTGGGCAATGGTCCAATATGGACAGAGACCTTTCTTGCAATACGGAGGGTGCTTGACACGCGTCCCCCCGGCACCTGCTGCTCTGCACGGCTCCTATTTGGGACCAAGCTGGCCTGACGAGCCCCCCAGACGGAAATATGCGTGATCCAGGGGTGTCTGGCATGGGACAATTCTGTCCTGCCTGGAAGTCTTCCTCCGTGCCTCTGGGGGAAGAACGCATGGTATGCAGAGGGCTTGGTCAGGGCTCTGGGGCTCTGCACGGCGAGAGAGGAGTGCTCCAAAAACCCCTCTGCTTCTTGTCCAGGACCTGCTCCGAGCCGGCTGCCAGCGTCCACGAGCCAAGTGGGTGAGTTTCAGCGACGAGGGCTGCACTGGAGCCGGTCGCGGGTGCAATGGGGCTACAGCCTGGGGGGGCTCTTGGCAGGGCAGGGGCGGGAGAGGGGGGTGATTTGGGGGCAAACAGGAGGCCAGCAGCTGTGCGGCACCGCGCGTGGGTTCTTCCTGTGATGTCATAGCCCGGTGGCTGGTTCCACGGCTCTGTGATGTCACTGGGCCTCGGCGCAGGGCTGGTGGGGAGAACCTGTGCCGTGCCCAGTGTGCACCGGCCCCCGCGGCAGCGAGGATGGAGACCTGGCTCACCTGGGTGCTGGAGAACATCTTCCTCTGCACCCTCGTGGTCCTTCTGCATCACCTGGCGGTAAGGCCCCTCCTGGGAGGGGGACACGGGGGAGCACGGGGCGCTCCTGGCGTGTAGGTGCAGGGAGGTTCACCCCTGCGGGGCACTTCCCCCCATCATGAGGGGTGTCAGGCCGGGGCACTGCCCCAGACAGGGAGAGGGAGATACTCCAGTGCTGTGGCAAGGGGGTGGTTAGCTCCAGTGGGTCCTGTCCGGCATCTCCAGAGATTTGGGAGCAGGAGGAGCCACGTCTGGGAAGCTCCAAGTGCTGGGTTGCACAGGCAAGACCCTGCTTAGCCAGGCAGAGGGGCAGGGATCAGACCATGGAGAAGGAAACCCTTTCCCCAGGCCCCGGCTGCTCCAGCCAAGCGGGGTGGGAGGGTCCGTGGGGGCACTGGTCTTTACTGGGGCAATGGTGCCCTTGGTTGTGCAGCTGCAGGGGAAGCCCAGGTCCCTTTCCCCTTGGGGCTGCCCCATGCACAGGGTGGGGAAATGGGGGCAGCACCCCCAGACATAAGGGGCCAGGCCGGGCAGGGGCCAGGGCTGGGGCAGGCTGTTTGCTGAGCAGGATCCGTGCGCACGGGCTCACGCTGCTCTCGCTCTGTTTCAGATCTATCTCTGGAGCTGGAGGGCGGGAAAAGGCAAAGGTAACGCGTGCCGTGATCTCCCTGTGGCACCGATGCCTGCCTGGGACAGGCCACGGCCTGGCCCGAGCTCAGGGATGTGGAAGCAGGAGCCGGGGCTGGAGCAGGGGATGGGACACGGCATCATTCACCCCCGTCTCTTTCCGTGTCAGGGCCCAAGGAGCAGCAGGCCCAGGGCACCAGAAGCCGTGGCCTCCACCACCAGCTGTGCTGCCCTGCACATCTGCATGCCCAGGGGCCACACAGAGCCGTGGCAATGCAGCCCCCGCCGCCGGTGCCACCCTCTACATCCCAGCCATGTGGGAGAGATGCCACGAAGCCCCGCCAGCTCCGGCTGCAGCCTGGCGTGCGCACGGCGCTGCGGAGCCACGTGGCCAAGAAGGGCGTGGAGATCCGGCTGGAAGCCCTCCCGGCCATGGCCCGGCGATCGTGGAGGCGGCTGCGGCATCGCTCCTGGCTGGCCCTGCCCAAGCCCATCAGGGCCGGGGCTGGCACCCTCCGGCCGCGAAGCGTCTCCCTGCCCTTCGTGCCGCCCGAGGCCATGGACCGCATCGAGCTGACCATGCAGCGGCAGCGCCTGGACTCCCTCCTGGGCCTCATGATGCTCCACATCGACTCCATCAGCAGTGGGGAACCCCAGGCTCCCTCCGGCCATGCTGAGTCTCCAGAGGCGGGGGTCCCAATCCTGGAGCTGCATGCTCCGACCAAGGGGCAGCGAGAGGCCTGCAATCGGCCAGAGCCCATCGAGACGTCGCGGCAGGGTCCCAAGCGCCTGGCCCCCGAGCTGAGGGCACGTTTGCAAAGCCACGCGGCCAGGAAGTGCCTGGAGCTGAGGCTGGGGGCGCCGCCGGCCCCCGTGCACCGGTCTCGGCAGGCGGTGGCCTGGTGGGAGAGGATCCCCCTGGCCAGGCCCATCCGCGCCAGCAACAAGCCCCCGCAGCCCCGGGCTGGCTCCCTGCTCTTCCTGCCTGCGGCCGCCCTGCATGCCCTGGACACCAATGTCCAGCAAAAGCACCAGGCCTTCCTCTGGGGGCTGCCTTGGTGCTACCTGGGGCCCTGGGCTGCAGCTATCCCCATGCCAGGCCCAGCCCGGACAGCAATTCCCCCATCCCTGGGGGAGACCCTGGAGCAGCAGGAGCTGTGGCAGTGGCTGCAGCAGGATTGGGACCTCCCCAGCGCCGTGCAGAAGTGCCGGTGGAACGACGCCAAGCCCCTGGACCTGCCCCCGCCGGACACCAGCAGCTGCCTGCAACTCCATGTCTTGCCCCACAGCCGCTATTGCACCCAACTGCACGTGCACATCCAGGGCCCGGACCCCATGGGCGGCCCCGCAGCCCCCCCGGCGTCTCGGCGCTCGTCCCTGTACGGCCCGGTGCAGCTCGGCCCTGCTCAGGGCAGCAAGTTGTCCAAGAGGATGGTGCACAAGGTGAAGCTGGCATCGACCCGGTGCCGGGCAGCAGAGGTTGTGGCAGCCCCCGAGACACCGGGCCGGGGCCTGGTGGGCGGCGATGCCCGCAAGCACCTGGAGAGCCACGTGCGCCGCAAGCGGCTGCAGCACGCCTGGGGGCTGCCGGCGCTGGTGCAGGGATCACTGGATGCTTTTGAAGCTCTAGCCCCCCGCACGCCGCCCCAGCCCTTGGCCCCACTGCAGCTCCTGGCCCTGGCGGCGGTGCACGTGCCGGCACGGAGGCCAGCAGGGCTGAGCGCTGAGGCCTGGCAGCGCCTGGAGGCCCACGTGCGGAGGCAGGCGGCCGAGCGCCGGTGGGGGCTGCCCCGCCGTGTCCAGGAGTCCCTGAGGAAGCTGAGGCCGCCTGGCCCCACTGCCCCGACCCTGCTCTGCCAGGAGACCCCGGCCACGGCAGAGCTTGGGCACGAGCCGGAGGCGCCTGGCAGTTGGTGCTGCAGCACTGAGGCCAGACCCCTGACCCCCGCCGGCGAGCCCGATGGGGCCAGCAGCCAGGACGCCTCGCAGCCCAGCAGCAGGGACGAGCTCCTGGCCCCCCCCGGCACCTTCCACCAGGCCCCCGCGCCGTGGGCAGAGAAGGAGGCTGGCCCGGACCCTGCTCACGGCAGGGGCTCCTGCGTGCACCCGGCAGGCTACGGGGAGCTGGACTCTGGCAGCAAGGAGATGGCAGGGGTCCGCATCCTCAGCAGCACACGCTGGCTGGACACCCACGTGGCGCAGCGGGCGCTGGGCTGCTTCGTGCTGCCACCGCGCGTCATCGAGTCCCTGTCCCTGTTCGCCGACACGGCGGCCACGCGGGCCAGGGATGCCGCCCACCAGGGCCGGGCCCAGCTGAGCCGGCGCCTGCACAGCCATGCAGCCAGGAACAGTGATCAGAGTGAGGTCCAGGTTTCGGTGCCTCCTGATGCCCCGGGATGCCGGCACCAGCCGCAGACCACGTGGGAGATGCCAGCCGGAGAGCCCCCAAGCCGGGCGTGCAGCAGCCTGTCTGCCACGAGCGAGGAGAGACCCCCGGGGTCCCCCCAGGAGCTGCCAGGCACGGAGACGGAGAGCCAGGGGGACGAGGAGACCAGCAGCAATGGAGCAGAGCCGGGCACGTCGCTGCCACCCTCCGAGTTCAGCACTGAGAGCGAGTGGGAGAGAGTCGGGGACTGGGACAGGAACGAGGCGGATGCCTGGGGCCGCGGGGGCAGAGAGGAGCTGAGCTCGTCCACCAGCAGGAGCAGCTCGGAGCAGGGGGATGCCCGGGACCCCCGATGGGAACAGGGGGATGCCTGGAGCAGGGACCCCCGGTGGGAGCAAATGACCATCATCCGGCGCATCCTGGAGAAGCGGCTGGGCCTGCAGCACGGGCTCCGCTACTGGGAGCGGAGCCGGGAGCACAGCCAAGCAGTCTGGGCGCACGAGGCCAGAGCAGGAGTTGCTGGGGTCATGCAGCAATAAACTGCTATTTTACTGCATTGCGACTGACCCTGTGCTTCCCCATCAGCCTGCGGGAGGGCAGCGGGGCATGGCAGGGTCGGGGCCACACCTGGGTCTGCACCCAGCACGAGAGCTTGGGACTGGGGAAGGGCAATACTAGGGTGTGGAGCGAGAGAAGGACTCCAAAGCCAGGCCCTGGCTTGCAGGGCTCTTCGGTGCCCTGGGGTGCAGGGGGCTTTTGCATCCCTGGGCCCAGCTCCCCGCCGCAGATGATGCTCGTGCCTTGGGCCGCCAGGGGATTCCCGGGGCGGACGTGGCAGGTCCATCGCCTGCATTGTTCAACTGGGAGCAGGGTTGAGCGGCCGCTGTTGCAATCAGGAGTGTGTTGTTCACCAATCCCCCAGGGAGGCCCAGGCTAATCTCCCAGATTAGCTGCAGAAGGAGCAGCCTGGAAGACCAGATGCACACATGTGGCCCCCCCAGAGCTTCCCCGAAGCCTCCGCACAGGGGCATGCGGTGGCTGCGGACTAGGGAAGCCCTGGGGGTGAGGGTCCCCCGGGCTCGTCTCTGCCCACGCTGTGAGCACGCTGTCTGGGGGCTGGACCCGCGGCTCTGCCCTGGCCCCCGGCTCCGTTTGCCCCGCGAGGGCTGGTGGGGGGAGCGTGGGGCTGGCACCAGCTGTGAAGCCGTTGTGTCCCAGCTGCGTTCCCAGTCCCCACATCAGCCCCGAGGAGGAGTCCGAGCCACAGTGAGCCAGAGAGCCCTGGTCCAGCCGGCCGAGATGGAGCCAGTGCCAGGCGGGGACCCCGAGAGCCCCCAAACCCTGTCTGTGCCCCTCTGGGATCTTATCCCGTGGCTGGGACCTTCCATCACCCGGTGGGATGTGGGCTCCACTTCATGCTCCTGATGCTCAGGAGTCCCCTCTCCGGTCCCCGCGGTGCAGCCGACACGGGCCACGGGACCGAGGGCACAGAGCGAATGGCCCAGGCTGCCACAGTCCCTGCTTGAGAGTCACGGCACTAATGCTTCTGTCCTGTGCGGGGGAAAGCCCAGCGGGGCCCCTCGTACAAGGACACCGAAAGGCTTCCAGCCCAACAGCTGCTCCGGAGGAGGCTAAGCAGCAGTGCGCGGTTAAACATTTTGAAGCCAGCTGTTCTGCACAACCTGCACCCAAGAGTTTTGAAAGAGCTGGCTGAGGTGCCAGTAATGCGGGTGTAAGCCTGTCGGCACACCAGACATCTCACAGACAGGGAGGGATTGGTGGGGAATGTAGTAGTGGATGGCAACTTGGGCAGCAGTGATCACGAGATGATCGGGTTCAGGATCCAAAGGAAAGGAAGGAAGGAGAGCAGCAGAGCATAGACCTTGGACTTTGAGCAAGGTCAAAGCAGACTTTGATTCACTCGGGGAACTGATGGGCAGGATCCCCTGGAAGGCCGGTCTGAGGGGCAGAGGAGCCCAGGAGAGCTGGCTGGACTTTAAAGAAACCTTACTGTGGGTGCAGGAATTAAACCTCCTGATGCACAGGAAGACTTGCAAGTACGGCAGATGACCAGCTTGGCTTAGCAGGGAACTCTTCAGCGTGCTAAATCACAAAAAGGAAGCTTATAAGTGAAAACTTGGACAAACAACTAGGGAGGAGTATAAGAGCATTGCTCAGGCTTGCAGGGCTGGAGTCAGGCAGGCAAAGCACAACTGGAGTTGCAGCTGGCGAGGGACGTGAAGGGGAACAAGAAGGGTTTCTACAAGGATGTCAGTAGCAAGAGGAGGATCAGGGGAAGTGTGGGTCCTTTACTGAATGTGGGGGGGCCTAGTGACAGAGGATGCAGAAAAGACCAAACAGCTCAATGCCTTTTTTGCCTCAGTCTTCACAGGCGAGGGCAGCTCCCAGACTACTGCGCCAGGCAGCCGAGATGGATTAAGATTAATCCCTGGGGCCCTGGGCCCAGTCCTTGCCACAGCCCGAACCCCTCCACCCCCAGCCCCACATACACACACAGTCTGCCCCCCCACCCAACCAGTGCCCTGCCCTGCAGCCAAGGTCTGTGTGCACCCAACCTCCGCTGTTGTGGTCTTTGCAACAACCCAGACTGTAGCTGTGGCAAAATACACACCATGTCTCATATTGTCAATGAGTGTTGCTGACTAAGTTCAGCAGTGGAAGACAGGCGCTGCACATGGCCAGTGAGGACACTATTACATGGCTTGGCAATTATGCACACGGGCTGGGGACAGAAACTCAAAAAGCCTGAGCCTGAATTAATTCAATCTTTGCAGGTTAGTCTAACCTGACTAGGCTGAATCAGTTTGTAAATGCACAGACATCTCCTCTGGACTGAAGAAATGCAGGCACATGCCTGCAGGGGCTCAAGCTAGAAGCCCGGCTGTGCTACAGCAGCCCTCCCTTCCCTTCCACATGGCTGAGCTGAGGGGGGCATGGCCAGGTCTCGGCAGGACACTCTGATTAGGGAAGGGTTCCTGCCCCTTCACTGCTCCTGACCAGTCATAAGGGAGTTACACAGCATTTACTTACACAGCAGGGAGTTACACAGTGTTTATCAGCCATCAAGAAAACAAAAGCCTCTAATTAGTTCCAGCTTTTCTTTTAGCTCCAAAAAGCCCTAAGCAAACACTGTCCTGTCTGCCTTTTCCTGTCTGCCTTACACAGACACCTCTCAGCATTAGCTACCATAGCACTTGCTGACTATGGTCGGTGCTGTGGGAGAGGGGAGGGAGGAATCCCTGCTTGAAGCGGGGAAGCGGGGAGCAGGAGGAAGCCAGGCAGATGGCGCTGCCATCACTGCCCGAGCTCCAGCCAGGAAGCAGCATCTGGGATACTGGAGGACTCTGGTTAAGTTAAACCAGGAAGGGATCTGGGATACACATTGCATAAACCAGTTTGACCCCAATCAGTTAAGTCTGATACTACATTCAACCAGGTTTATTTCAAACCTGTTTCAGCCACTGGTTTATGTGCACTGACTGTCTGTTCCATTACAGGTTTAAACCAGTTTCTGATTACTTAAACCGGTTTATGTGCAATGTCTGTTCCTATCCACGCTGACTGTCTGCATGACTGATCAACCACACGGAAGATGAAATGGATGCACCCTCAGCAAGTTTGCAGATGACGCCAAGCTGTGGGGAGTAGAAGATGCACTGGAGGGTAGGGCTAGGATTCAGAGAGAGCTCAATAAATTGGAGGATTGCGCCAAAAGAAATCTCATGAGGTTCAACAAGGATGAGTGCAAAGCCTTGCATTTAGGAGGGAGCAATCCCATGCACCGGTGCAGGCTGGGGGTGATGGGCTGGGCAGCAGCTCTGCAGACAAGGACCTGGGGGGACAGGGGACAATGAGATGGAGATAAGCCAGCAGCGTGCCCTTGTTGCCCAGGCTATCGGCATCCTGGGTGCATTGGTAGGAGCGTTGTGGCAGATCGAGGGCAGCGATTCATCCCCTCTATTCAGCACTGGGGAGGCCACATCTGGAGTCCTGTGTCCACCTGTGTGGACACATTGGAGAGAGTCCAGTGGAGGCCAACGAAAGTGGTTGTGGGGCTGGGGGACAGGACTGGGGAGGAGCAGCTGAGGGAACTGGGCTGATTGAGTCTGAACCGTAGGTCAGGGCTATAAGGGGGCGTTCAAGGGTGTCAGGAGCACAAGGGATGCGCACAGCGGGGCTCTGGGTGCAGGCTCCAGGGGAGGCCCCCCCAGTGTGGAGCACAGCCAGGGAGACACCGCCCTGGGTGTGCGGGGACCCTCCACCCGGCACAGCCCCAGCGTCGCTGGCTCCTCTTGCAGCTGCTGGCCCTTGCTTTGCTCAAGATCTCCGGCCTGGCAGGACGCAGCCGGGCTGGAGCCCAGACGGAGCGTGAGCTCCTGCGAAAGGCAGCACGCCCCAAACCCCGTGAGAGCAGGGCCCGGGCGGAGGAAGTCCCTGCCCTGGGTGCAGCTCCAGCCCAGCAAACGGTCCCTTCCGGCCGTGGGGCTGAAGTCTCAGCAGCGCCCGTTCCTGCCCCTCAACCCCAGCACTGCCCCCAGCCCTGCCCCGTCCTCTGCCCCGAAGCCCAGTGCCCCATTGCCTGCGCCCGAGGCCGCGGTGCCCCGACCCACTGCAGAGGGGCTTTGCAGGGGTGCTTGTGCGTGCGCCCGTCCCTGCTCTGATGTCCTGGGGGGTTCCCAGCCTGCAGCCCCAGGCTTCATGCTGCCAGTCCTGGTCCTGGTCCTGGTCCTGGTCCTGGTGCTGGTCCTGGACCTGCCCGGGGCCGTGGGGGGGTTCTGTCCCCAGCTCGGCTCCCCCGACGCGCCTCCGGGTACGGCTTGACGCCCCACGCCGGGCCAGGCCCCGGGGCTCCTCCTGCCTGGCCCGTGCCCCGCGCTGGCTGGGTGTCCCCGTGCTTCCCGCATGGGTCGGGGCTTCCCCTGGCTCTGAGCTCTGCCCTGGCGTGTCCAGAGCTTCCCGCCATCCTCCCCCCGGCCCGTGCTGTCTCCCCGGGTGGTCGGCGCTGCCGGGCACGGCGCCCACGGCCCCTCGCTGCGCGGCGCCAGCTGCACCCCATCTGTCGTGGAGAAGGGGTTTGGGCCCCTTTTCTGGGTCTGGACCCTAGCCTCCCCTGCCAGCCCTGGCTCCCCATGGGCAGGACCTCTTTCCCTGAGGCCCGGGCCCCTCGGATGTCCCCCGAGGGTCTGGCTCCGGGCGGCCCTGCTGGTCCGCTCCTGCCCGAGGTCCCCGTCCCCAGGGCCCGCGCAGGACGTGCCGGGGGCTGCGTGCTGGAGCTGGGGGCTGTGCCCGACTGCAGCCCCTCGAGGGCATGGTGAGGGGGTATCCCTGGGGGGGCTTTGCTTTGGCACTGCAGGGGTTAACGCCTGCCCTACATGTGTCTGGGTCAGGGTGGCGACCGGGGGGTGTTTGTGTACGGGGGGCAGACCCCGACCCCAGCCTACCTGGGGTGTCGCGTGAGTGACCCCCAGCCACCCCCTTGCATTTCCCATCATGCCGTGCTGCAGGCGGGACCCCCTGCTCTCCCCATCCCTGCACGAAGAGCTGGGGGGTCGGGGGCGCGCGGAGCCCTGACTTCCAGCACTCCCCCCCATCCCCCATGCCGTTCCCTGCAAGACCATCCTGTCCATGGAGCCTGGGCCTGGGCCAGCCCCGTTCCCGAGCACGGGGGCTTTCCAGGCCCCCGGGGACTGGGATGCAGGAAGGAGGCTGCGGGTCTGCAGCGAGCCGGGGCCGGGGGGGCTGAGGCTGCCAGCGGTTCCTGGATGCATCCTCAGGGAAGCAGGAAACTGGGATGGAAAATCCCCCCTGCCCCTGCCCCTACCCCTGTGCTGCCCCTGCCTGGGGTTAGACACTAGTCTCTGGGCTGATCCCGGGGTACATGGAGCCGAGGTGGCAACATGCAGCCCCTTGCTCAGCTGACAGCCAGGGCACAGCTGGGTGGATTGGGGGCACCCAGCGCTGCTTGTGCCTGGGTTGCAGGGGGTGCCAGTGTCCAGGGCTGGCAGGGAGCTGACAGCATTTGGCATTGGGGTCAGGCCCCCACCGGCATCGCCGCAGCATCATGGAGGTGGCCAGGGACCACAAAGCACCAGGCACCTGAGGGGTGCACAAGAGCCCTGCACCGGGGGACAAACTTCCCCAGATGACCCCTGCCCCTCTGGGGACTCTGGATGACCTCTGACCCTGGGGTGACTTCAGATGCCCCCAGGTCTGGCCTAACAAGGCCGCAGCTTCCCCAGGCAGGAGGCAGCAGGGGGCACGGGGCAGGAGGCAGGTCCCAGCCTTCCTGCACCAGAGCTGGGGCAAGGGGAAGGTGCAGGATGGGTCCGGCAGTGCTGCGGGGGGGAGAGCTCGGCTGCAGCCTTCCAGGCTCCCCTCGGCCCCCGGAGCCGGACAGTGGTGCTCACACTGGTGCATGATATATACACACTTACAAGCCAATGGACATGCGCACATGTACAGTACACACAAACATACAAGCACACACGCACATAAGCACACATACATGCACATGCAGATACACAAATGCATATACGTACACAGGCACACATAGACAAGCATATATGGACACATGCACACATGCACATGCAGGTGTACACACATATGCGCAGACCCAGCATGCGTGTATGTATGCATGCACAACTAGTGAAGAACACACGCACACATTTGCACACACGTGCACACTGCTGCAGGTACCTATACTTGCCCCTATACAGATGCGTATGCGTGCACAGATGCACACAACCTTGCAGTTGCATATCCTGGCGTGTGGGCACAGCCCCTGCTCCCCATGCCCTGGGCACAAGCTGACTTGCAGCCCCACCACCCCACGTGCACCCAGCCGCTCCTCCCCACCAGCCCAGGCGGCTCTGTCTTGGGCCTAGATCTTTGTGTTCACGCTGCCTCTTTGCCCCTGACTCCTCTGCCCCCACAGCCTGCCTCCTGACACCCTGCCTGCGCACGCCTCACGTGCCAGGTGAGAATGGCAAGGCCAGGCCTTTCACACATGCTCAGCACTTCCCTCAGCACTTCCCTCCCGCACGGGCCACGTTCCAGCCGGGCCCAGCGCCAGGCGTGGGTCAGCATGGATGTGCTCCAAGCCACAAGGACACAGCCCCAGCCAGGGGCTTTCCAGGCACGGGACAGCACGGCTTCTCAAGCGGGCATCGTGCAGCTCCTGGCAAGGGGGAGAGCGGGGACAAGGCCAAGTGCTGCAGGCCCATCTGTCTGCTTGTCTCTAGGCCTGTCCACCCATCCACCTCACACACCTCTTCCCCATGGCCCTGCTCCCACCCCAGGAGGGTTGTCTACACTAGGGCAGCCCGGGCTCTGCGCCTGCTCCTGCAGCAGAAGGAGTGGCAGAGCTGGAGCTGGGCAGGGGAGCCGGGTCCCAGGGAGCCTGCAGCCCATGGCCTGGCAGGTTTTAGGGGGAGCTTTGGTGCAGAGCCCAGGACCCGGCTGGCAGGGCCAGCCCTGGGGACAGGAGCCAGGGGAAGGCCAAGGCTGTCTGGACCTGTGCACGGATAAGGCAGCTGGGCACGGGGTTGTTGCACCAGAGGCCTGTGCAGCCGGCGCCAGGCCCTGTACCCAATCCCAGGGGGGGAGGCTGCCATGGGAGAGCCTGGCTGGGTGCAGGAGACATGCCCAGGGCCGGGGTAGCGGGCCTGTGCCCAGGGCTCCCCGAGGGGTCTCCAGCCTCTGGCCCAGCCTGGCATGGAGATGCAGCTCCTGCACCTGACTCCTGGGTCCACGGGGCTGAGGCTGGGCTCCGCTCCGGGGGACACGAAGCTCCAGGCGTGCAAAGGGGGCTCTACTCCTGCCCCCCACTCTCGCAGGCTGCAGGGCCTGGGGGGCTGGATCCTCCCTTGGCCCGGCCCCTTGAGCCTCCCTCGTACGGCTCTGGGCTGTTTGCCCCTCGGTGTGCAGGGAGCTCGTGCAAAGGGGAATCCCAGCCCCTGACCCCCCCACTGCAACCAGGAAGAGGTCAGTGGGAGGAGGGGAGAGGGGCTGGGGCCTCATGCTCTGGCCCAGCATAAATACCAGCACAGGAGGGCCAGGGCCAGAACTGTGTCCTGACTGCTCTCAGCTGCACCATGGATCCTCGCCTCCTCCTGCCCCTGCTGCTGCTGGCTGTCCTCGGCCTCCACACCCAGGGTAAGCAGGGCACAACGCCACCAGGCCCCACAGGGCTTGGGGTGATGGCTGGGGGTCCGGGGGGCTCCAACCACTGTTCCTGCTGGGGCAACACGTCAACTGGCCTGGCCTCCGCCACTGGCGCTGCATGGACCCGGTCACATCCCCCGTCCAGGTGCTGACAAAGGGGCTGCAGTCACGGAGCCCCAAGGCTGCTGTGTGTCCAGCGGGGCTGGGGCTGGGAAGCAGGGGCAGAAGTGCGTCCCCTTCCCTGCATCTAACCGAGCCCCCCGGCCCCTCTGTTTGCCCCCAGGCTCTGAACCTGCAGCCGACTGCTGCCTGAAGCTTGGCCTGAAGGCCATCCCGAACCGGATCGTGAAGTCCTACCGCATCCAGACCCCCGAGTCTGGGTGCTCCGTCCGGGCTGTGGTGTGAGTACCGGGGGCACCGTGCAGAAAGGGGAGACCTGACCTGGGGCTCAGCCCTGGGCAGTGGAGCAGGGAAAGGCTCTGGGTCCCTGGTCCTCATCACCACTGTCCTTCTGCCTCCGCACAGGTTCACCACCTACAAGGACAAGAATCTGTGTGCCCCTCCGGACGCACCCTGGGTCACTGACCTGATGAAGAAGCTGGATGGGAAGCCGCAGTCCCTTCGCCGGCTCAGGAAGCAGAAGGGGGGCAACAAGTCCCGGGGGAAGCAGAACAGGGTGTGAGAGGTGGGCACAGCTGAGCTGGGGCGGTGGGGTGGAAGTGGTGGGGGGACTCAGCACTTGGTCCCCAGTACTGGGAGGGGAGGGGGCACCTGGCCGGGGTCTCGGACCAGCCCTGCGGCCCCTTGCTGGTGCTGGGGCCGGCACCTGCGAGCAGGGCTCGAGGGGGGCATCTCCTGTACCTGTCATCCTGGCCCGGGGCTCATGTCGTGGGATGCAGGGTGGGTATCTGGGGGAAGTCGCGGCACCCCTGTAACCCCTCCCTGCTCTTCTCCTCCCCCCAGGACACTTCCCCCCGCCCCACGGAGCCAGGCCGGCAGTGAACGTCTGTGACCTGTGCCACATCCTCTGCCTGATCTCTGCCTGCCCCACGCCACGACTGCATCTCCCGCCGTGCCCTGAAGCCTCCTGCACCTGCCCCCAGATCTCCCGCTCAAAGCCCCCAGACCCTCTGCGTTGCACACCCAGGATGGAGGCAGCACCGTGGAGGCATGGGCATCCCCAGTCCAGCGTGGCGTCTGACCCTGGCAAGACGGGCCCCGATCCCTGCAGACAGGCCCCGGTGGAGCTGAACCAGGCACCTTCCCGCTTGCCGCGGGGCTCGTGAGCGCAGGGTCCTTGTGGCGGACACTTAGCACCAGGTCCTCGCCGAGCGCTCCGGGGCTACTGGCCCCCTTTGCCGCCCTGCCCAACCCAGCACGGGGTTGCAAAGTCTCCGATCAGGCTGGAAGACCTGCAGCCAGCGGGAGCAGGGACCACGCGGGGAGTCATCAGCCCCGGGCCGGGGGACCAGGCTGTGCTGCCCTCCGAGCCGTGGCCGTCGGAGCCGGGGGCCGGGACCAGGCCTGTCCGTGCAGCTCCCAGCACCAAACGCCTCCTCGCTCCCTTGCTCCCAGGTCACTGCCTCTCCCAGGACTGTTTGCAAACCTCCACTGAGACTGTGAAGCTGCTGCCATGCCCCGAGCTCCCCGGAGCCGCCCGCTGCGGCCCGGCCCGCGCTCTGCCTGCAAGGTTCAGCCAATAAACGGGTTGTACAAACCAACGCAGACTCGTGCTGGTGCCTGGGGACGGGCAGGTGGGCTGGGGGTGAGGGGGCCTGGGCTGGGGATGAAGACCCTGCTCCGGCTGAGCCGCGGTCTGGGTGTCTATATCACAGAGCTCCTGTCCTCAGCAGCTATCACAGAGATCAGGGTTGTTGTACCCCTTGTGCAGATGGGCAAACTGAGGCACAAGGAGGGAAAGGGACTTGCCAGAGGAGACCTGAAAGATCGGTGGTGGAGTCAGGATGAGATCCTAGCTCACCCACCACTAGTCCATGCAGCCTCCCTGCCAGCCCCTGGCCTCGGCGCTGTGGGGGAGCCTGGGTCCAAGTGGGGGCTCACTGCTCACCCTTGGCCTTGACCCCCGCCGAGCCGTGCACCAGTTCAGCAGGCGCCTGCTCCGGCTTGCTCCCAGCAAGGTGGCGAGTGCCAGGTCCCAGGTGCAGGTGCTGGTGCTCACGAGCCCCTCAGCACCTCCTGGGAAGGATGCGTTCGACCCTGTGACCCCAATGCCTCCTCCAGCGCTTGAGGAGGGCTCACTGATGCACCTTGAGCCAGAGTGTATGCAGCCGGCGCCAGGCCCTGCACACATCGGCAGCAGGGGAGGCTGGCACAGGAGAGCCCGGCTCGGCTGGGGAGACATGCCCAGGGCTGGGGCAGGGAAGCTGTGCCCAGGGCTCCCCATGCCCAGACTCCTCCACATCAGGTGACCTTTCCTAACTCAGCACCTGGGACACCTGTAGCCTGCCCCAAATTGTCCCCAGATCACCCACCGTCCACAAGAATAGTTGTTAATGGCTCCCTGCTGCAACCACCCTGATGCCGCTTGAAGGGAATTGCAACTGGCCCTTCAAGCACCCCCCCCCCCCAACACTGTCCTACCTATCAGTCACTCAGCTGTGCTCCCGGGGGATATTTGGTCTGGGGGTGGGGGGGAATCGGGGTTCATCCATTCAGTCTTCTTCTCAGCACCTGCCTTTTATCCGCTGAGCGTGCATCATCCAAAACCAGGTGTAAGAGATGTTGGGCATTTGTGACTGCAATATTACTCGGTGGCCCTTGTCATATTGAATGTACTAGTCTGAATGTTTGTTAGCCAGTTTAGGAAGAAGACAAGATTTATCTTCTTATCTAGACCATTGGTGTGGACTACGTGCGGAAGGTCCTGACTTTGCTCAAAGTCTTAACTCTTAAATTTTATCTTTAGAGACCTTTAACAAAGTTAACATAAAAATGACCCTTAAGCAAATATCCCATATTCCGAGAGATCAAACCCTAGGGCCTTTGACAAGATTGGAAACAAAAGTCATTTCAGTGATATGGAAATTCCCCAAAGTAATTAGAATAGTCAAGAAAAGAAACTGATTGCCAAGCAAAAGAATCTGTTAAGTAAGACCCGAGCCCAAATTTGGGAGTAGTGACAGGTTTGGGTAGGAGAGGCCCAAGACGGCAATACTACTGTCCCAGTTTGGAGGTAACCTCACTTGCAGAATATCGAAGGAAGAATCGCAAGCGTAGGCCGGATCAGACTGATCATCTGAACCACCTTCTCTGGGAACACGAATCTCTTAGTTCACGCTGAAGCCGCGGAGCACCCGAAAGGGATTGAAGGAAGGGGACTTGTTCCTATCACTGCTGAGGCCAGCCCATTGAACCGTACTACAGAGGCCAACCCTTTAAATTGTACTACTGAGAAATGAAAGCATATCTAGGTGTTTGGCTTCTCGGAATTCTAGGATTGTAAGTATATTATAAAAATAATAGTATTGATTCAAATGTAACTTTTAGTTGTAATTGTAGTTGTTTTTGTAATACTAATTCTTATAGCATTGTTGGGGAAGGAAGTGCATTCGGAGCATTGTTTCTGATCTATGTAGTTCTTGTTTCTTAATGGTTGTGGTATTTCTTAAAGCTAAGCAGTGTTATATGCGCAGCAAAGAATTTTAAAATAACATTGTGTTGTATGAATTAAGTGTGCAATCGTTGTGAAATCGTGCAAGTAGCTAAAAATTGCCCCAGCCAGTGCATCAAACGAATCAGTAAGTTGTGTGGGATTTTCTCTATTCCATAACCCACTAGAGACGTGGCGTCACGAACAGGATGCGCTGGTTGCCCATTTCAAACTGGGGTGAATGTGTTGCAGCATTGCACGCTCCACAGTGATAATGGGGGAACTTGGAAGGTAAATATAAGGGATCTTAATAATGAGGATGAAACAATCACGTATAGTTTTGTGTTTACACAAGAAAGTTTAAGATGCTGTTTGGGAGAAATTCAGAAATCGTATGGTCCACAAGATTGGAGCTTAGAAAACAAGGAAGTAAAGCCAGAAATAAAGGTGTGCAGGAAGAAAGAAAGTAGAAAAGAAGAGGGAGGTTTTCGAGAGATAATGCGAAAGGTGTTAGGGAAAGGAGTTTACGATCAGATAAAATTGCCACTAGCAAGGGAATTAACACGTTCACCGGCAGGAGAGATACTAAGAGAGTTAGAAGTAAGTTGGAAACAAGCATCAGGAGGTCCTTTGAAAAAACCTAATTACCCGTCCCTCTTAGGAGAGGCAGCTCGGGGAATCATTCACTTATTGCATGAGGTAGAAAATTTAGTGGCAGAGAATAATGCTTTAAAATTGGTGATGAACCAGAGTAAAGTGAATGAAACAGGGGAGCACGGGGAGAAACCAAGTAAAATATCTGTGCCACCTACTTCACCCTCTCCAATTGCTCCATCTGCTCCACCCCCGTATGGAGAAGTTACAGCAGCATTGAAAGAATTAAAAGGTGACTATGAGGTAGGAGAAGTAGCTAAAGGTAGAGCAGAGCCAATACAGGAGGCATGTCCTATAGTAACTACTACCTGGAAACAACAAGGGACAAATCCTGCGATTAGGCAGAATATCTATAGAGAAAGGAACAGGGAGGAAATAGAGGATTTGGCTAGGAGAACAGCACGACGTACTACTGAAAATTGCTATGTCTGGCTAGGAAGGATTATAGAAGAAGAAAACGGAATAGGGACCCTATTAAGTCCAGAGAAGGCCCTTCCACTAATGAGAAATTCGGGATAGAGTAAGGGGGCAATCCTCATAAATACCATGAATATAATTCTGGGAGGCATGTATCCCATAACCTTAGCTGGATTATTTGCCACCGGGGTAAAAAATCACTTGGGAGCGCTAAATTTTCCCCAAAATTTAGAAGGGGGTATGAATAACATCAGGTACATAATTTGGGGAATTAGTTTTGCCCACTGGACAGCACCCCCAAACACCCTAACGGGGGTACAACAGAGATTAAGGAATGACTATTTATCAGCACGCCTGAACAAGTAATTTGCAACAGGATGTCGTTAGAGGTAGCAGCAAATGTACTGCAAACCCCAGAAGTAAAAGCCTGGTTACTGCCACTGGTGGGGCAGCACCCTGGGAGGTAGCTGATCTAATAGGAACCACAGTGCAGGAGGAAGAAATGAAGAAAAAGCCCAAATTAATAATAGAGAACACCATGTGCACACTCCTTATCATCCACAATCTAATGGGGTTGTGGAAGGACACATTGGTATTTTGAAGACACAACTGAAAACAAATTTAAAATCAATTTCCTTTAAAAACTGGGATGCAGTATTGCATGTCACCTTAATTCAGTGCAATAATGATAAGACCATGTGGTTGAAACACGAAAAGAAAGAGTTTCCACTGTGGACATATAAGTATAACGAAGGTGATAAAGTGTGGATACACCTACCCAAAGAAGGAAAAGTAACAAAAGGTGGAATCGATCAATTGGGGAAACATCCCAACACTTATTTGTGTTTCACTGAGGAAAATCAGACAATATTAGTACACCAAAGTTGGTTAACCTCACAAAGCTAGGTCTCACAAGGACCTAAGCAATCATTTCATTTTGTTACAGGTGTCAAGGATTGACGTGGCGGCAGTGGGAGATCAAGGATGAAAATGATCCCAGAGATGAAAACTGGATGTGGCTAACCAATGCAACATTATGCAGACCAGTACCTAGACCCCCCAACGTGATTCTGGGATATAATGCTGATGTATGGACTCTCACAATACCAGGTTATTCCCTTAAATGTAATATTCCTTGGGAAGGACCATGGAACCCCTCCAAATTATTAAATCCTCGTGATATAATTAATGGATCATATCCATATGGCATTAAATTAACAGAAGCAGGGATAAATGAAACTGAGTACTATCCAACACCATGGGGTTTTGTGAGAACACACCCAGAAAAGAGTGTATTTGGGGTAAAATTAACTATTATCCCAGTAGGGTTATTTGAAAATGCTACAGTAGACCCCTATGGTATCATCCCATGTAAGTGGAATAAACTTTTCTGGAAACCTAACACTGTCCAGAACAGTGGCGGGCTTACCACTAGCACTTGGTGTCGGACTATAGTACATACTAGAAAAGGGATATTACCTTATCTCTTAATTATAAGGGATCCACCGCACCAAGAACAAAGCACAGTAGCCTGGCATTTAAAATCTCCTGAATATTCCCGCACTGCCATGCGCATTACATATAACATTAACTGCACACAACCACAAAGAAAGCGCAGGTCAGTCTGGACAGACTGGGCACAGCAAAACCAAGATAAAGAATGGGAAGAAACAGTAAAACCTGAATTCATGTCACTTTTAGGATTTGCCACTACACACGTGACCATTACAAAAAACATTACACACAGAATGCAAAATTTCGTAACATTAACTGAACAAAATGAAAATATCACTAATTCTAACATGAGACAAATCCAAGCGAGATTACAGTTCATCACCTGTACACAGTTTCATGAATCCAGCACCTTTGAACAACTTATTGTAACGAATTTAAAGAAGAAATTCACAGATGCTGGACATACACCTTATGTAGAATGTCATAGTCAAATAATTATGCTATTTAGTCACGAAAATCAGGGAAGTGTACAATGGCTTTGTTCAGTGAACCCACTAACGGGTTGGACAGTACATACCCGCATTGGAGGGAAACATACAGGTACATTACCCACCATGCGGTGTACCAAGCATCATTGCACGCAAGTAAACACCAACCAAGTAAAATTACATGATAAATGTTCTGAATTGGAAGCGTGGAATCAAACCCATATTGTGCAATGTGCTGATTGCAAATGCAAAATCTACACCAAAACTGTTCAAGTAAACATATTAAACTATGATCATGCTTTTGACTTAACCCCCCAAGATGAAGCAACCCAGTATTATGAAATAGCAGAAATGGGATATGATATTCCTCAACTCCAGCCCTGTAAGCAAGAGGGTCAGTTCTGGAGAGATACAGGGGAAATGATGGAAATAAAATATAATATCCCTCAAGTCTCACCCTGTGAGCCTGGAGCTCAGTTATGGAGAAACATGTTTACAAGGAAATGTGTGTGCATAATAGAGCCAAAAATTAATGACCTACACTCCAGTATGGGGGTGGTACTTTGGTCCAAAACAGGTATCCCATGGATCGCCGCAGATCATTGGAGCATGACTGAGGAGATTAAGGTGCATTCCCAACTATCTGCGTGGGACATTGACTTGCATTAAATTTGACTCATATATCGTTTAACTTGGAAACTGGACAATTAGTGATGTTGTCAAAGGACTATGGAGAACACATTACTTACCTGAAATTACTCAACGCCAGCAAGGTCCTCAATGCACCATCAGCTTCGGTGTTAGAAGGACTAGCCACGATTGGAAATGCCGTGGGGAATGGTGTTAAATCTACTATACACGAAATAGGATCGATAGGACAACAACTATGGAACACTATAAAGACTGTCTTTTCGGGAAAATGGGTGATATATGTTATAATAAGCATCACAGGATTGTTTGGGTTAATCATTTTAGGAAAATTAATTTTGTGTGTGTTGTCATGGAATTACCGTAATACGTTTGCAAGGCTTAGTAATGAAATATAATTGTAATTGAACCGCCTAACGGGCACGGGGGGATGCCATATTGAATGTAATAGTTTGAATGTTTGTAATAGTTGCCCATTAGCCAGTTTAGGAAGAAGACAGGCCCCCGCCCTGCCCTGCCTCCCCGACCCCTTCCCCTTCCCCCAGAGCAGGGGCTGCGCTGACACAGAGGCAGGGCCTGGGTTCGAGTCCTGCTCTGCCCTGCAGGAAGGGCTGGGGGCTGTGCTCCCAGAGCTGGGGTGTCCAAAGCTGGCGAGGACCAGGCCAGGCGAGGGAGGGGAGGGGAGCCCTGTGGGTCCTGATCCTGCAGCTCCTTGCCCGTTGGATTTGCAGCGCTGGAGCGTGTAGAGCCGGCAGGGCGCTGCAGCCGGTGCTGCCTGGATGGAGGAGCCTCACCCGGAGCCATTGGGACGTCCAGCTGCAGTGTCTCCCCCAGCACCGACTCCTCGCCCTGCCCCTCCTGCTCTCCACCCTGGGACCTTGTCCAGGGGGATGGCGGGACCTGGGCAGAGCACCCCTGGCTGCTCCCCGATGGCACCGCACCGGCCTGGCCCGGCAGCCCCTCGTGCAGTAGGCCGTGGGTGTCTGCGCTCACACCCTGCGCCGTGGGGCTGGGGGCAGCCCAGGGGGTCGGTCCCTGCCCCTCCCTGCCCCTGCACCCCGCGCTGCTCTGCTCCGCGCCGTGGAAATAAAGGAACAGGAATACACGTGTCTGCTCACGTCTAACGCTCGGGCCCAGCTCTGGGACCCCTGGGAGGGGCTGTGGTGGGGGCTTCCAGCTGGGCTGGCACTGGGCTCCTGCGGCTGGTGCCCGTGCCTGGGGCAGGCCGGGCCCTGTCTGCATTTGGCTGTGAGAGTCCCGGGCAGCTTGGAGCTCCCCCAGACCCCTCGGCAAGACCCCAGCGCTGTGCAGCCTGGTGGGGAGGAAAGGTTGAGCTGAAGGCTCTTGGGGCGGATGGGTAAACTGAGGCCCGCAGCAGTGTGGCCAGTGAATCTCCCTCCAGCCCCCTGCACAGTGGTGCAGCGGAGCCCCTGGTGCAGGACCACGCATGGGGCTCCGCACAAGGTGGACAGCAGGACGGAGGCAGGGCACAAAGGGTCTTGTCCCTGGGGCCGAGCCAGGCTGCACGTGCTGGGCATTGGCACAGATGGCTCCACTCCTGGTTCGCCCGGCAACCTGGCCACAGCACAGCCCCCAGGCCTTGGCGCCTTGCAGCAGAGCTGCCCTCCAGGGCAGTCGTGTGGCTCCCTGTGGCACCTTCCAGGGGGACCCATGTCCCCGCAATGTGCCCAGGGTGCTGGCATCCACCGGGGACTGAGCCCACTCCCTCCAGGACCAAGGACATGCCAGGGCCCCGCTGCACCGTGCCATGTGGAACCTGCCCCTGGGTGCCACGCAGCGGGTCACAGCAGCCACTCTCCCCTGGCCGTGGGCTGCAGCGGCGTCACCCTGCTGCACCACATCCTGACTAGTCCTGGAGCTGCCCCAGGCTCCGTCATGCCCTGGGCAAGCCCTGCTTCTCCTGCTACACCCCGTTCCTCCAGCCCCGGGCAGCCTCAGCCTTGCTGCTCGCCCACACTGGCCCCCCGGGATTCCCACAGCCTCCCTCTGGGCAGCTCCCAGCCTCCAGCCCCGAGGGGCAGCCCCCGCCCCAGGCAAGGACCATGCCCAGAGCACGGGGGACTTGACCAGGGCTCCAAGATGCAGGCAGTGGCAGAGGCGGGCTCTCGCATCTGGCAGCAGGATGCCCCTGCCATGCGGGGGCTGCTCACACCCGGGGGGAGTCGCTGGGGGCAGTTGATGCGCAGGGGACGGGGCAGTGGAAGGGGCAGGAAGGCACCAGGCGCAGGTGCTCTTTGTCCCCGGTTGCAGAAAGTCCCCTGGTTCGCACAAAGAGGAAGCGAAGAGCGGGCGGCCGGGCAGGGCTGGGCTCAAGCCAGCGAGCAGAGGCTCTGGCCTGCGGCCGCCCCGCCAGGAGTGACCGCAGCTGCTCCCGGCACAAAGCCGACGGGGGGAAGCAGCGGGGCAGGAGCAGGTGGGGCTGGGCTGCAGCGTGGCAGCCGGCCAAGGCTGGGGGACGGGTTCACACTCTGGCCGCAGGCCCTGGCCCACCCGTGCGAGGCTGCAGGGGTGGCCGGACCCACCGGGTTCCCCCGACACGGCCCACGGGCGCTGTACACCACCCCGCTCGGGGCCGATGGCAAGCAGCTGCTCGGGGCTGCGCGGCTCTGCAGGGCTCTGGCCCCTGCTCTGCAGCTGCTGCGGACGAGGCTGGCGTGGGGGGCGGACGACACCGGCCCAGGGCTGGCAGCATTGTCCTCCCGGGGACTCGGCCTCCTCTCCTGCGCCACGAGTGCCCCGGGCCGGGCTGCGGCCGTGGGACCGGAGCAGACGGGGCGGCTGGCACAGACCGCGCCGCCCTGGCTCCCAGCGCTGCCTGCAGTCGCCCTCGCCGGCGTCGTCCGGCCGGGCGCCCGGCGGGATGGCAGTGACCTTGGAGAGGCCCCTCTCCCACGACTCCCTGTTCAGCCTCGGTCCCCCCACGTTGCTCCCATGTCAGAGCTCGGCCGGGGCAGCCGGGGCGGGCAGGCTGGTCCTGTCCCGGTGCTGCTACCTGCACCGCTGCCTCCACCTCAGCCCCGCCGGCACTTCCAGCGCCCCGTACGCCTCCCGGCACGACCTGACTGCACCAGCATTGCTCGGGGGACCTGCACATCCCCGGCAGCGATGCCTCGCTCGTGGCGGCTCCTCCGGCCATGTAGAGCAGAGCTGGAGTCCCCGGGCTGGGGTCTCCCTCCAGGGCCAGGGGAGCAGCTCAGCCCCTTCCCCGGGATGCCCGGTCACAGCCCGGTGCCGCCCCGAGCAGCGAGACAGGATTCGGTCTCCAGGACCCGCAAACATTGGTGCCTCTGCTGAGTCTCGGGGGCTCGTGGCTCTGCCGCCCCCGGGACCCCCAGCCGAGTGCTGCTAACTCGTGTCCCAGGGGCAGAGGCTGGGGCAAGGGGGCTAGGCCATGCCTCCACCGTGGGCGGGTGGGCGCCGGGCCCCTGGGCTGAAAGCCGCGGCCCCAGCCCTCTGTAGCTATAGTTGCCCTTCGCACTTGCCTTCTTGCGACCGGGGCTCGGGTGGGAAAGGTCTGGCCTCGGCACAGGGGCGCGGGGAGACCGGGATGCCGCTCCCCAGGGAAGTTGGCCCAAGCCCCTCCTGCCTCCAGAGCGCCCGGGACCAGCCCCCCGGTGCCCAGCCCCCCCCGGCGCAGGTCCCTGCAGAGACCGGTCCCTTCGGCACGGTCCGTCCGGGAGGCCGTCGGGGCCCTGGCAGAGGACGGGGCCAAGGGGCGGCTGGCAGGTGCCGTACCTGCTCCGGCAGCGCAGGCTGTCCCCGGGCCGCGGGGTGCATCCCCCAGCACCCAAAACCGAAACCGCCGGGCCAGGAGCGGCTCGGTGGGGCGGGGGCTTCCCAGCAGCAGCTAGTTCTGCTTCTGCCCTGGCTCCGTTTTGCTTTCGGCTTCTCGCTGTGCCCCGCTGACTGGGCAGTGCCACCTCGGCAGGGGCTTCCCGGTCCCGGCACTGAGCCCCAGGGCAAAGGCTCCCAGCACCATGGCTGGGCAAGCGGGTGGCGAAGGGGCTGCTCCCGTGGGCTCTGTGCCCTGCGAGTCCCAGCCTGGGGTCTTGCATTGCCCGGTGCATGGGCGGGGCCGCGGGGCTCTCCCCCTCCGCTGCCAAGGAGGGGAGGAGCGGGGAGCTGAGTGCGCCTTTGGCCGCCCGCACAGCTGCAAGGTGGGGCAAGCTGCTGGGGTGCGGGGCTGTACTGGGAGATGCTGGTTGGAGGGGCTGGGCCCCCCAGGCTGGGCTGGGGACCCTCTTTGCAGTGGGTTGGGGGGCTGTAGGGGACAGCGCAGCCCGGGAGCTGCCTGGAAGCCCCTGGGGCCCCGGGAGAGCGACCCAGCCGGCCTCCGCGGCACAGGGGCAATTCCTGGCTGGGACCTAGAGGCACGATCAAGGTCAAAGTCCTCCGAACCAAGCAGCTCTTGGGCCAGCTCAGCTACAGCACCCCCAGTCCACGGCCCCCACGGCCAGCATCACCCCCAGCACTGTCACCTCCCTCCCTGACAGCCCTTTCCAGCAGGGTCGGTGCAGTCCCGAGCACGGCTCCGTCACCCCTGCGGCCCATGAGACGTCAGCTGCACCCTGTCGCAGCCCTGCATCTCCTCCGCACTGCAAAGATCCCTTGCCCGGGCCCCGACAGCCAGCTCGGAGCCGTGACCCTGGGGCTGGCACTGCTCCGGGAGCCCCGCAGCCCGGAGCACGGAGGAGTCGAGCACCAGGACCCCTCACGCATCCCCCCGTTCTCCCACGCAGGCGGGTTTGCCGTGCCTCACCGGTCCGGGCCCTGCCTGCCCCATCGCTGCCGGGGGAAAGCAGGGCAGCCCCACGGCACCACTGACTCTGGGGCTGCAGCTCTGCGTGCGTCGGGCCGGTCCAGGCCCCTATCGCGTGCAGCGGGCAGTTGTGACCCCTTTGCAATTCAGGAGGAAGCCGGGCGGGTCGGAGGTGGGGGCGTCAGAGACCGGCGCAGCGGCCGGCAGGATGTTCCCCAGGTCTGGCTCTGCTCAGGCGGGACCTCGGGAAGGACAGTCTGGGACACTGGGGTCACCTTCCCTCATCCAGCTTCCCCTCCCTCTCCCTTTGACCTGGGGAAGGGGCAGGAGCCCAGGAAGGGAGGAAGGCTGGACAGACAGACAGATGAGTCAGCTGCCAGGGATCAACGTCTTTGGGCTGTAATGAATTGCACCTAAGAGTCCTAAGGGAACTGGCCGAGGAGGTCTCTGCTCTCTGGCAGCTTTGTAATGAGTCCTGCAACAGCGGGGCCCTGCAGCCATGCGGCACTGCTATTCAGACAGGACGAGGAAGGCCAGGCAGGTCCTTCTGGCCAGTGCTCATTTCTGTCTCTCACCCAAAAGCCTCATTCCCGAGGCGCCGGCCAAGAGCCTGCCCTGGCTGGCGGGGTGGTGACGGGGACAGGCTGCAGCTCACGTCCCCTCCCCGACGCAGCCCCGGCCGGCGACACGGCTCCCTGCACCGCAGCGTGTCATGACCCCGGGCTGGGAGCATCTCCGTGTCGCAGAAGCTCCCGACACAGTCGGCGACGCCTGGCACTAGCGTGTGGGTCCACGGGGGAGGCAGGCTGTGGACGTGGTCGTGAGGGGGCCAAGGAGGTGGCACCAAGCCGGGGTCGGCTGGATCCAGGGGGACCTCCTTGCTGCTGGCGGCACTGCCCGCCCCGGGAGTGTGGAGACTGGTGCAATGCAGGGGTGACGGGCGGCTGCGGGGACCGCTCGCGGAGGGCTGGGCAGCAGCATCCCGCACTGCAGCAGGGGCTGGGCCCCGCGACCCTCCAGCCCCTTCCAGCCCCGCGAGGCCCGGATCCAGGACCGGGTCCCCCCGGGCGGTGCCAGCAGAGAGCCCGGCGTCCAGGCATGTGCTGCCTGAGAGGGCAGCGACGCAATGGCGGGGTAGCGGGCACTGCCTGGGCCTTGCAGGTGGCAGACCGGTGGTTTGGAGGCTGCCAGAGCTCCCCCTCCCCGGTGCCGCAGGCAGGGTTGATGTGCTGGGACAGGCCCGGGGGCCCAGGTCCCGCGTGGCTGGGAGCGAGGGCCAGCCCCGGGTCTGGCGGTCACGGTGTCTGCGGTCGGTTCTGGCTGGTTTGCTCCCCGACCATCCATCATCCCCAGCCTTGTGGGAGGGAAACAGTGATCTGCACACGCAGTCACAGAGGCGTCACCCCCAGGAGAGCACCAGGGCAGCCTCCCGGGCACAGCCCTAGTGTAGACAGCGCGCGGGCGCTGGGGCACTGTGCGCTCTCCCTGGGCCAGCGCAGGTCCAGACCTGGGGGAGGAGTGATCCCGGTCTCACGCGCACGGCTGTGAAGGGAGCTGCTGTGACCCAGGACAGGCCTCTGAACAGCTCCTGGCGCTGCGCCGGGCTGAGCCTGAGCCTGCCCTAGGAGGGGAACGGGGGCGTGAGCATGTGGGGATGCTCATGGAGCACTGTAGTTGTGCCTCCATCCCTCCAGCTTCAGGCTCAGGTGGGCACTTGCACATCTGGCACTGCCAGGCCCATCTCCAGCCTGCTATCACTCCTGGGGCAGCTCCCCGCTCTCTGCAGGGGCCGGCACCATCTCCCCGGCGGGCCCAGGGAAGGGAGCGCCTGGGAACGTGATGTCCCAGCCTCACTGCGTCGGAGGGCACCGGGCATGGGAGGAGACCAGCGGAAAGTCCCTGGCCGGCTCTGCTCTCTGTTTATCAGGAGGGGCACGGCCCGGGCGAGACGCCGCTGGCTCTGTGCCTGGCAGGGAGGGGCCGCTGTGAGGAGCCTGGGACAGGGAGCGGAGGAGAGGGGCCAGGTGGTGGAACAGCAGCAGGGACAAGTGCAAGCGGCCGCTGGGCCCGCAGGGTCCTGCTCCTTCCCCGTGGGCAGCCCGGCCCCCAGAGTCCTTGCACGGCCTTGTCTCCACTTCCAATGCCCTCATGAGCGATTGCAGGTGCAGAAGTGATACAGGTTTATTGGGTGCAAGATAGGCACCGTGCCCGGGCACAGGGCCAGGGGCTCAGCCTGCTATCAGGGCTTGATAGCCGGGCAGGGCTGCGGTGCCAGCGCCGTGCAAGCCCTGCAATCCAGCGCCAGGGCCAGGACAGAGCGCCTGCTCGCTGCTTCGTGCGTCAGGAAGGGACAGCACTGCCCTGCGTCTCCCACCTCGACCGGCTCAGACGGGCCATCCTGGATGAGATGAGGGCCGGGGGCACCTTCTGCATGGAGCAGGGCGCTGACCTGCCATGAGCTCCAGAGTGTCCTGCCGGCCCAGCTGTCCGGAGAGCCTGCGATGCCCTGGCCCAGCGATGTGCACCAAGGGAAGCACGACAGGCATCTTGTGCCCCAATCCTTCTCCTCCCATCCCAGCAACACCAGCAAAAGAGACGAGCCCATGTCACAAAGGCAGTGATTCCCGAGCAGGGGCCAGCAGACTGCTTCAAGAGGCCGTGGGCACCACATGGCACTGGCCCCATCCAGGGTGCAAACACGATGCACAGAGGCACCCGGAGACTTCAGATGAAAACCCGCCGTGCCGGACCCCGCGGACCCGCTGGGATCTCTCGCAGCTCTGGTGGGGCCGGACTCTGCTGCCAGAGCGTGTCCCATGTCCACAGCTTGTGGCTGGTCCAGACACGAGGGGGCCAAGCGGCTAAGGGGTCTCGCTGTGGCTCCAGGGGTGACTGTGATCCTGGCTCCGGGCTGTTCCCAGCCTGTCCGGCTGCCCGCAGCTCCCGGTCACTTGTGCCGTGGCCTCCGCAGCGGCTGGACGCGGTGGTGCTGGTGCATCGCACCCTGCAACCCCCGGCACCCTTCACCCTGGGCTGGGCACCCTTTCAGGACAGGCCGGGGGCTCCCCCAGAAGATGCTGGAGCCCAGAAAGCTGCCTGCAAGCGTGCAGAGAGCAGGGACTTTACAAGTTGCAGGCTGTCCTGGGAAACCCGCAGGCAGCTCAGGGGCCTTGACCTCCCGTCCCGGGCCCAGGCTTCGGGGCAGCCGCATCGTGCAACCCATGGGACCGGGGCCCCGGCATTTCCATGCCAGGAGGTTCCCTGCATTGCCTGGAAGCAGCTTCCCCTGCCAGGGGCCTGGGAGCGGGCCAGGTGTCGGAGCAAACCCACGCTGTGCAATCTCCGAATTCCCCGTGAACCCCCTCGCCGGCTTGGGGGACAAGCTGGCTCTCCGGTGGTGTGCGGACAGGCCGAGCGGGGTCTGCACAGGGGCAGGGACGATGCTAGGGTGGGGTTCGGGCAGACACCCCAATGCCAGCTGGCTTGAGCGTTGGTGCCACGGTGAAGCGCTCCCCTTCCCGCTGCACTGCGGCCTCTCCGGGGCTCAGCCGGGGCGTTCAGCAAGACGGCCGCCCTGCTCCTGGGGGGTGCTGTGGTCCAGGGCTAGTCACAATCCAAGCAGCGGGGCTGGCAGGGACCTGCAGAGCTCACACCCAGTCCAACCCCTGCCCGAGGCAGGATCACCCCTGTGCAAACCATCCTGCACAAACCCCTTGTCTAATATCAATGTGCACCGTAGTTTTTTCCCATTCTCTTGCTGTGCTGGGCTGCAGCGCTGGGTGACGTCTCCCTCCTTTGCCTCGCCTTATAGAGGTGACTGTCACCCCTCTCTGCCCCTTCCCCCAGGCCCACCCGTCAGCTGCGGGCAGACCCAGGCGAGGCCCCGATACTGCCATGCCCCAACCCAGGGCTATGGCTGTGCCCAGGATGCTCGTGCCATGTCGGTGCAGCCTGTGCAGAGCCCGTGCGGCTGCAGGCCCTGGGGACAACGCCGCCACCCCGGCTCAGGACCCCCCAAGCCTGGGGGAGACACTATTGCCCCAAGGGTTTCCCCTTGCCAGGCAGCAGGGACCCTGCAAGCGGCAGCACCAGCCCCCAGGCCACGCGGCAGCTCCCCGGGCAGGGCGCCGGCAACCCGTCCACCCCCACGGCCGATGGGGGAGCAGGGCAGCAGCGCGGGGTCAGTAAAATAGAGGTGTATTGGCCCTCGGGGCGCTCCAGGCCTACCCCTCGCCCTGCCCTCTCCTCCCGGCCGCCGTGGACCAGGGCGTCAGGCGCGTGAGGAAGCTCCAGAAGATGTTGGTGACACCGCGGCTCGTGCCGGGGACCTCGGGGGCCGGCGGGCCCTGGAGCGGGGCTGTCCCCATGCCGTGCAGCTCCTGGCGCTGGGCAGGCGCTGGTGGTTTCTCCTCGCAGGCGGCACACGGGCCGCAGCCGGTCTCGCACAGGTGGCAGCACGCCCGCCTCGGGGGCGCGGGGTCCGGCGCCCGCTTCACAGGCCCCAGCGCCCAGGGCTCGGTCTGGCACCCGCAGGGGCAGGGCGCCGGCTGTCCCGCGGGCCGCGGCTCTCCACGCTTGCTCTTGCGGGCGGCACGGCCGTGCAGGCGCTGGCTCAGCTGGGCCCGGCTCTGGCGGGCGGCACCCCGAGCCTGCGCGGCCGCTGCGTCGGCGAACAGGGACAGGGACTCGATGACGCGCGGTGGCAGCAGGAAGCAGCCCAGCGCCCGCTGCGCCACGTGGGTGTCCAGCCAGCGCGAGGTGGCCCGCGGAGCCCTGAGCCGGTCCCGCGGCTTCCCGGGCGCCGCACCGCTGTCTGCCGTGGCACCGTCGGACGCCCCGCACGGGCTGGCCCGCAGCTCCCATGCCCGCCGGCAGCAGGCGCGGCCCAGCCCGGCCAGCTGGCAGCACGGGCAGGCGAGGCACGGCCAGGGGCCGCAGTGCAGGCAGCAGGGGACGTCCACGGGCTGCCGCGGCACGCACCGGCAGGATCCCAGCGCCGTCTTGGAAAGGCCGGACGGCAGCTTGAGCCAGGACCCCCTGCCAGGACTGCGGTCTGGGCCAGGCTTCTTCTCTGCCCACGGCACGGGGGCCTGGTAGAAGGCGCCGGGGGGGCCCAGGAGCTCGTCCCCGCTGCTGGGCTGCGAGGGGTCCTGGCTGCTGGCCCCCTCGGGCTCGCTGGCGGGCAGCGGGAGTCCGGCCTCAGCGCAGCAGCACCAGCCGCCGGGTGCCTCCGGCTCGTGCCCGAGCTCTGCCGTGGCCGGTGCCGTTATCCACATCGGCCGCCAAAACCGGGGCGGCCCCCAGCTCTCGACATCATAAGAGACTAATTAACTAACAATAGTCCCGAGCTCTGCCGTGGCCGGGGTCTCGTGGCGGAGCAGGGTCGGGGCAGCGGGGCCAGGCGGCCGCAGCTTCCTCAGGGACTCCTGGACGCGGCGGGGCAGCCCCCACCGGCGCTCGGCCGCCTGCCTCTGCACGTGGGCCTCCAGGCGCTGCCAGGCCTCGGCGCTCAGCCCCGCCGGCCTCCGCGCCGGCACGTGCACCGCTGCCGGGGCTGGGGCCGGGAGTCGCGGCAGGGCCGGGGCAGGGGGCCGGGGGGCCGGGGCTGCGAAGGCACCCAGCGACCCCTGCACCAGGGCTGGCAGCCCCCAGGCGTGCTGCAGCTGCTTGCTCCGCACATGGCTCTCCAGGCGCTCACGGGCATCGCCATTCATCAGGCCCCGGTCCCTGTCCTGGTCCCGGTCCTGGTCCCGGTCCTGGCCCCGGCCCCGGCCCCGGCCCAGTGTCGCGGGGGCTGGCATTGTGCCAGTGGGCAGCTTCGCGACACAGGCCACAGCAGGGGGTGCGGAGGCGAGGAAGCCGCGCACGGCGGTGCCCAGGCGCTTGGGGAGGCCCCAGTGCTGCTGGGTCAGGAGGTGCGCGACGTGGGCGTCCAGCTGGCTCTGCACGTGCGGGGCCAGGAAGGGCAGGGCGTGTGGCACAGGCTGCACGGGCAGGCCTGGCGCGGGTGGGCGCGGGGGTGCGGGCCGTGGGGCGCGGGGCAGGAAGGCGCGCAGGGATCGCTGCGCGGTGCCAGGCAGGCCCCAGGTGTGCTGCAGCCTCCGTTTCAGCACGTGCCGCTCCAGTGCCTCCCGCTGCGCCGCCCCAAGCCACGACGCCTCTGCCGCCGGGACGCCGCTTGCCATGGGGCCACTTGGGGCTCGGGCTGTCCAGGCTGGGGCTGCGGGGATGGCCGCGGCCCAGGGCTGCAGGTAGCGGTGCGGCAGCCCCCAGAGGAAGGCCAGCCGCTTGTGCCGGACGTTGGTGTCCAGCGCGTGGAGGGTGGCCGTGGGCAGGAAGAGCAGCGAGCTGGCCCGGGGCTGCGGGCGCTTGTGTCCGGCGTGGATGGGCCTGGCCAGGCGCCTCCTGCCCCGCCGGGCCGCCGCCTGCTGAGACCGGCGCACGGGGGCCGGCGGCGCGCCCAGCCGCAGCTCCAGGCACTTCTTGGCCGCGTGGCTCTGCAGATGGGCCCGCAGCTCGGGGGCCAGGTGCTCGGGGCCCCAGCCTGCCCCCGGAGCGGCTCCCCGGCCCTGGCCGCACGCCGCGGCGGTGCTGGGGCTGGTGCTGGTGGCCGGCAGGCCGAGGCGCGGGAGCCGCGGGGTGCCCGACGGCAGGGCTGGGCCGGTCAGCAGGCGCCACGACTCCTGCACCCGCTGCGGGAGCCCCCATCGCCGCTGCTGCTGCAGCCGCTGGACGTGGCGCTCCAGGTGGCTCCAGGCCTCGGCGCTGAGCGGGGGTGGCCCCGGGCCCCCGACGTGGAGCCGCAGCTCGGAGCGGTGGCGGGCGGGCGGCGGGCCGGGGCCGCCTGAGACGTGGATGTGCAGCGGGCTCCGGGGCTTCCCGCCGAGGCGCTGGGGTCCGGGCCCCTGGATGTAGATGTGCAGCTCGCAGCAGTGGCAGGCGGCGGGCAGGCTGCAGCCGCCCGGGGCGTTCATGCCCAACCTGGCACCAGAGGCTGGTTGAGAGGTTTTGCCGTCGAACCCAGCACCCGGACGTGGGCTTCCCCTGCTCCCAGCTCCCAGGGATCGTGGGCCCGGGACGTCACTCACTGGAGCCAGTCACCCCCCATGCCACGGCACTGAGGCCCACGGGGATTTTCCCCCTTGCCCATGTGGGGGCAGCGCCCCTGGCCTAACGAACTCCCGTGTGACGGGGGAAGTGCCAGGCGTGTCGGGCAAACACACGCCAGGACGGAGCCTGCCTGCAGCCGCACCCCGGGAACGGCCCGTTCCCCCCACGCCTGCCCTACCAGCCCCTCCGGGACAGTCCTCACCACCAGGCTCAGCTGGGCGCAGCCTGGGCTGGACTGGGCTGTACTGGTCTGCCCTGCCAGGCCCTGTGTCCTGTGCCGGTGACATCACAGAGCTGGGAGTGGCCTGGCGGTGACATCACAGGGCAGTAGGTGCCCGGGCAGTGACATCACGGACCAGCTGCACCAGCTGGCATGGCAGAGGAAGGCACCATGCATGCAGCACCCCTAGGATCCCTTTGGGACCCTCACCTTGACCCCTGACCCCCCCACCCTGGCTGCCATCGTGCCCTCAGGAAAGCACCTGCCTGCCCCGCTGCGGCTCATCTCTAGCAGAGCCTGTCCCTCATATTGCAGCCGTGGCCCTTCCCTTCCCTTCCCACATCTTCCCCTTTCAGCCCTGTTCACACACTGCCACACCCCAGAAACAGCTGCATCGCAGTGCCAGGTTGGACAACCTTGTCCTCACAGGTGTCCTGAGGAGGCCCCCGGTGGGGTTGGGCTGGGGCCGTGGGGCTCCTGGGTCCCTGCAGAAAGGCACCGCTCCCCCAGGAATGCACACTGGGAAGGACGTGTATTCACACAGCCCAACCGAGGCTGGCCCCGGCTACGTGGGGGACACCCCATCCAATGCACACGCCAGGAACATGCTAGGATCATGCAGCAACCCTCCAGCCACCCTGCTGGCCCCAGAGCCAGCCCACTGGGCAGTGCCCATAATGAACCTCCATGCCCGGGCAGTGAGAAGTGCTGCCCCGTGGGCGCTGCGTGGATGGGCAGGTGACGGGAGCATCAGCCACAGAGCAGTGCCCCGGGCTGGCGGACCGCAGCATCTCTGCCCCTGCCTGGTGCCAGGGGAGGGGGCGGCTGCCAGCTCCAGGGGGGTCTGGAGCCCAGCTCCACCGTGGAGCAGCGCCAGTGCCGGAGCGGGGGAAACGCGTCCTGCCGATGCTGCAGCTTCTGGGGAAGCTGTCCCCAAATCCCCGGCCGTGAGTGACAAGCCCTGGTTTCCAAGGCTGCGTGCGGTTGCTAAGTGACAGCCATGCACGTACCCAGCACATCGCTCATCCCCCCCCCACACACACACACATCATGAAAGTGGATGCCCCCCCCAACCCAACACCCCCTCTGAAACACGGGATCTGACGTTGCGGGGCTCAGCACTCCCTGCACACGCCAAGATATGTGCGTGGCTCCTACCGCCCCGGGCCCAGAGCAAGGGCTGGCAGGATCCCTGGGGCATCGCAGCTGGGACAACTGCTGCTTGCAGTTGCAACCAGGCTCATCCCAACACCCCCATGGTAGGAGGAAGGACCCTGCCTGGTGCCTTTTTAGGCGCTTCAGGAGCCCAGACCCTAGGGGGATGGGCACAGCGGGAAGTCCCAGACAGAGAGACATGAAGGCAGGGGTGGGCAGGGTGTCCTGCTCCTGCTCCCCCATCCCCTCCGCCCCCGCGGCTGCCAGGCACAGTCCAGCTGGAGATGGTGATTAAGGCCACGAGGACGTCAGGCTCCAGCTCATGAAGTTTTTATTGGCTGCTGGGGGGGTTCGGGGAGCTGCTGGGACAGCAGCGCTGAGAGACAGGCTAGTGCTCAGGCTGCAATGTGCTACCCCCCCGCCCCACGGGGCCGAGATACAGGGATGTGTCACTGCGCCGGTGCCGCCTGCTCCTTTCCCGGAGGCAGCCAGGACAGGCTGATGGAGCCCAGTTGCGCTCTCCGACCACGCGCTCCCCCTCTCCAGGCCTCCCCGAGCCCTGCGGTGGGTGCCCCCACACAGGAGAGGAGGGCCTGGGGGGTCCCCCTCAGCTACTAACGTGCCCATCCCCATGGACTCAGGCCACGCTGCCCCCTGCTCACTCTCCCTGCATCCTTGCCATCTGCTTATCCCCATGCCAGGCCAGCTGGGCTGTGGTCCCTGTTGGAAAGGGATGGATATGCCTGGGGCACTCGGTTGTTCCCATCCCTGTCCTACTGTTATACCCTTATCCGCTGGACGGGGCCCGGGGGCTGGACATGGAGAGTCTGACCTCTATGCAAAACTAGTCCCCCTGACACAGCCCAGGCATCACCCCTGCCCCTGCCCCAGGGAAAGCAGGGGGCCCGCAGCTGCCAAAGTCCTGCTGTTGCAAAGGTTGCTCATAGACGCTCCGGAGACCCCAGGCAGAGCCGTGCCCCCGCTGCAGGGGAAGGCAAATCCCCCAGTCTGGACCCGTCTGAGCAGGGGGGAAATCCCTTCCTGAGCCCAGCGCAGGGTTGGGCTGACCCTGAGCGCAGGGGCAAGACCCTGTAGCCAGGGCCCTGCAGGGTTGGTGCCAGCAGGAGCATTGGCACAGCCTGGTCCCATCCCTAGCCTCGGCTGCAGCACCCAGCGCTTCTCGAGGAAGCTTCAAACCCCCTGACACATGGAGCAGAAAGCGGCAAGGGTGGGCACCCAGCAAATCCCAGGCTCCCTCCATCCCACCCTGCCCTGAATGACCTCACAGTTGCCTGATGCCTCCAAGGATGACAAATCAGGGGGATTTCTAAGGTCCCTACAAGCCCCTGGGGCAAAGGGAGGAGGGCAGGGCATGCAGCCAGGCCAGCAGGGAGGGGACGTGGCCAGGCTCCCTACCCCTTGCCCTCAACCTCTCGCAGCTGATGCAGGGAGGCCGAGGCTCTGCTCCCCCAGCCCACCGCCTGCATTCGTCCCTGCAACAGACACAATCCCGCCGCAGAGCCCCTGGGTCCCGGCGAGGGGCTTCCATCTGCACGGGAATGGACGGCCGCCTGCCTCCCCGCCCCAGCCGTCTGCCTCTGGGCTGCTCCGAGCTGCCTGCCAGGGCTTCGGGGATGCGGTTGTCAAGGCAACACCTGCTTGAACCCCCCCCAGTGCGTGATGCATGGAGCAGCAGCAGGGAAACCGGGGCCCCGATCCTGCCTTTGGGGTCACACGGGTCCCCAGCCAGCTGGCTTTTCCTCTGAACCACCCGGATCTCTGGGGTGAGCCAAGGTGAGCTGGAAACGGCTTGGTCCAGCATTTCCAGGCATCGCTGCTTTGGGGGGAAATCAGGGATATGCCCCATGCAGCAGAGCCAGAGGGTTGCAAAAGGGGCTCCAATGAGGTCCTGTAGGGAAGTCCTCAACGGAGCAAAGAGTTCAGCCCTTCGGGGGCTCTGGGTCCGGCTCCCAAAGGGCTGGCGCTGCCCCTGCCCCTAACCCCAGATCTGAGCAGCTGAAGGATTCATGGCAGGGGGGAGTGAGGGGCATCGAGCCAACACAGGCATCCAGCTCGGGGTTCAGTCAGGGATGTAGCTGCGGAGATGACGGCAGGGACTGCGGGCTGGATGCAACGTCCAGGACTCCCTGGAGCAGGCAGGACCCCGTCCCGCCCTGCTGCCCCCACACTGGGGAACAAAGCCCGGGGCCTGCCCCAAAGCGGTGAGGACACGGGATGCACCATGCCGGGAGGTGGACAGGAGCAGCATGGACAGGAACAGGTGGATTCTCCATCACACGCAGCCTTTACATTGAGCGCACGCGTGTCCTGCCAACAGAAGCTGTCGCTCACCCGGCGCTCGTGGGCCTGGGCTCCGTGGTCTGGGGCTAATCCACAGGACCAGGCACGGTCGCAGCCAGCATGAGCCTGTCAAAGCAGGGTTGGGAGGAGGTGGAGGCTGGAGGCCAGGATGAGGGGCACAGTGGCTGGTTCGCACACCCACATGTGGCACCCAGCCCTAGGATGATGCCCCTTGCATTCATACAGCATGGGATGAGCATCGCCCATCTAGTCCCTGGCTCTCCCCTGCACCAGGGACACCCACTGCCCCTCGTGTAACTGCTGTGACTTGACCCCATGCACAAGCGCCGTGGGGGCGAGCAACCCCTGCTCACGCCTGACTGGATCCATGTGGCAACCAAGAGCTGCACAGGCCCCGTGGCCAGCTTCTGCAATGCGGGACAGTTGGTCCCATCCCTCGTGAGGCCGGCTGGTTGCAGGGCGGCTGCATGAGGGAGATGGTGAATGCAGAGATCCAGCACCGCATGCGGTGGAGAAGCTGGGTGGATGTGACCTGTGGAGGGAGAGGGGGAACAAGGGGACGTGCAGGGAGAAAGGAGCAGCCTGGGGCAGTCACGCATCGGCAGCCGCATGCAGGCAGGCGGCCAGCAGCCCAGCTCCGTAACCTACTTTCCTGCCTTCCCCGTTGCATTCACAGCCTGCGGTGCTGGGCCTGATGCTGCCCCAGGCTGAGACCTCTGAACTGACCCCCCTGCGTCGGGCCTCAGTTTCCCCTCCGGGCCTGGCAGAAAACTCGGAGTCACATGTGCTGGGCCCCTCCTGCCTGGCCTTCCCGCAGGCAGCCCGTATCCAGCAGAGCCACACGCGTGTGCACAGGCATGCACACGCACACACAAGCACACACAGAACATGGCAGCAGGCTGCAATGCAGGGCTTTGCTCATCCAGGGACTGGTGCCTTCCCAGTCATTATACCCAGGGAAACTGAGGCACGGGCAGAACAAGTGGCTTTCCCCAGGGGCTTTTTGGGGACATGGTCAAAGTGACATAGAGGGGGAAGGTAGAGTAGAGGAGACGCAATGCCCCTGCATCAGCCGGCCAGGCCAGGCAGGTGGTGGCATCATGAGGAGGGAGATAACGAAGCTAATTAACCACTCTTTCATCCTCTGTGCCCCCGAGGCTTTGTGGAGGTTGGCAGTTTTGGTCTCCCGGGGTGCTCTGTCTGCCCACTCTCCCCCTGCTCGCTGATGCAGCACACGGAGCCGGGCGGGGCTGTGGAGGTGGCACGTGTGGCCAGCTCACCAGGAGCCTGCCACGGCTCGGCCTCTGGCACCCCTCTGCCAGCTCCAGGACCCACTAGAGGCTCGAGGAAACCTCAAGGCTTTGCATGGCTAAGCTGCTGGACTCCCCCACCCCGTGCCTGCCAGCAGAGTCCAAGCCCGGGTGCACCCGGGAGGGTGCTCGCCAGCCCCGGGTCTCCTGCACCGGTGCCCCCAGAGCTGGCATGGAAAACTCCCCACAGGGATCCCAAAACCAGTCTGCACTTTGCTGGCACCGGCTGAGCTGGACAGGACCCCCGCCTTGCCCACCGCTGTGCCGCTGGCGGTCCGGCTCTGAGCATCTGCGCTGGATAGGGCAGGCTCTGGGGAGCTCCCTATGACAAGCCGCTGGCCCAGAACCAGGAGCGCTCCGGAGACATGCACCCACGGGGTGAATCTCTCCCGCAGCTCTGCCGTGACGCCGGGCTTGCAGCTCCGTGCGGGGGCCGCGCCGCGGCCCTGTCGTTCTCAGCGTCACGCGGCACTGAGGCGAATGCCACCCGCGGAGCCGACAGCGATGCCGGCTCTGCACCGACCCAGCCCGTCGCGGTGGGGCGAGAGCCAGGCAGCTGATGCGATGAGCTCTAGCTGCCACCAGCCCCTGCTGCTTGGCACCCGTTGCACGGCACCGTCTGGAGCCCCTTCTCCGCCAGGAGAGCGCCCGGCCCAGATGGCGAGCCCACGTTCCCGCGGGCGGAGGCGCCACGGGACGGGGGCGGGGGGCCTGGAAGCAGCTTGACAATGCAGCTTCGCATCCAAAAAGCCCAGCACGACCCTTCCCTCCACCCCCCCAGCGCCAGCCAGCATCCGTCGCTCTTTGCCCCATCGCCCTATGCATGCCCCACATGCGCCCTGCACTGCACTGCATCACACGTGTGTGTTGCAGCGTGCCAGCACCCCTCTGTGCATGCACATGGCAGGCCCCAGAGCTCCTTGCTACCGTCAGCTGCCCCATGCCAGCCAGGCCTGGAGCAGCAAAGGGCCCTGGGGAATTGCCCCTGGGGCAGAAGGGGTGCTGGGGGTTGATGAATATCTGCCCTTCTAGCTCCCTTGAGGCTGGGCTGGATTTGGGGTGGAAAAGCTTCCCCCCGGAGCTGCCAGGGAGCATGGACAGACTGCACAGCCCTTCTTAGGAAGGGCCCTGGCTCCACCTTGCTGCTTGGACAATCACTTCCCCCTCCAGCTTTGCTCCCAAGAAAGCGTGTGCCAGTGCACACACCCCAATGCACACACACACACACATGCACACCCACACAGGGATTCATACCAATACACATGCACACACGAATCCCCTTTCCCCAGTGCCTGTGCACGTACACCCTGGCAGCCAGGCCCGTCCTGGCAGTATCCCAGAGACGTCCCCCCACCCCATCCCCAGCACACAGGGCCAGGGTGGCAGGTCCTCCTCAGGCTGGACGTGCAGGCATAGTGGGGCACAAAGTCCCACAGCCTGGTGCCAGGTCCGTGCCACAGGCAGCCCCAGTCCCCGCCAAGGGGAAGCCAAGGGGTGATAGTTTTAGAGGAATCATAGTCCACGGGACCCCGGGCACCAGCCAGGGCTGCACTGCGCCAGGCACTGTATGTATGAGACAAGAGAGAGAAGATGGTGACACTGAGGCAGGGGCAGGGGGGCTTGATGGACACCCCTGCCCCTTCAGCTCTGGGATGAGGCCATGTGCAGGGCGCTGGCACCAGCCTAGCACTGGCAAGAGGCTCAGGAGGGGGCATTGCATTCCCCATGCAGTGCTGGGGTGCTGCACTGCAGGCACTGGAGTGGAGGGGGCACAGTGCATAGGTCTGTGTGTGCTGGGGTGCAGGGGCCACCTGTCCCAGGGGATCCAAACCCAGTGGCTGTTTCTGGAGTGCAGCAGGGACAGGCCCAGCCAACTGCGCTGAGGCATGAGAGGCTTCTACCCAGCCAGGCCTCAGTTGCCCCCTTCCACCCCAGAAGCAGACGTAGGGCAGCGGTTGGGAGCTCGGGGTGTACCACTGGGGATCCAGCTGCCCCCAGCCACAGCCCGGGCAGAAATAAGCCTTCCCACCACTCCCTGATGTATGGACGTGTGTCAGTGTGCGCATGCCTGTGCACACATGCATTAGCGTGTACATGCACTGGTGCATGCGTATATGTGTGTCCCTGTGCATGCACATGTGTGAGTGTGTGCATGTGCATCTGTGCACGCATGTGTGTGCATTGATATGCATCTGTGCATATGTGTGCGTGCCTTTGTGAGTACATGTACTGCTGTGTGCGCAGTGGCATGTTTGTGCACATACATATGTGCATAAATCTCTGTGCGGGCGCACATGTGTGCGTGCATTGCCCTGGTCAGTCTCATGCATCTCCTGTCCCAGCCTCACTCAGGATCCCCACACCTTGCTCCACCCCTGCCCACGGCCCTCCTCCTCCTCAGCCAGCCCTTCCTCCCAGGCGGTTGTGCCAATGCCTACCCAGAAGGCTGAGCATGCACCAAACTCATTGTACGTGTGCCCCTCCCCTGCAGTCGCTCTCCTGGGCACACCCGGCTCCTCTGGCTGGCACGGAGAGAGCCCACCCCAGCTCAGCAGGCATTGCCTCTTGGCCAGGAAGAGGTTAAAGCTCTTCCCCCTCCCCAGAGGGGGGGTGCATGTGGCCGGGGGTGCACGGGGCTGGGGGTGCGCGGGGTGGGCTGCGAGGGACCAGCCTGACCTTGCTGCCTGGCCGCAGTCCCTGCTCTCTGCAGTGCTGCAGGCGGCTGGGCCCAGAAGCAGCTGAGCCGGGTGGAGGGAGGGGGATTTGGGGGGGGGGCAGGATGTCGCAGGTGTCTCCCAGCCCACGTCACCCCTTTGGTCCCCCACGGGGAGGCGGGGAGGGCAGGGGGGTGGGCACGGCAGGCGGCACCCGCTCCGCTCCAGAGCCCTCGCTCCTCACTGTACGTGTCTGTGTGTGTGTGTGTGTGTGTGTGTGTGCACACACGCCAGACGCAGGCACCGCTCAGCATCCTCCTCCCGCATCCCTCCTCCTGCTGCATCCATTCTCTGGGTACCACGGCCCTGGGTGCGCCGTCCCCGGCGGGGCAAGCCAGGGGCCAGACGAGGGCATCCGCCTGGACAAGAGGATGGCCCCATAGGTCTCTGCCTGGCAGCGTCCGGATCCTGACAGGTGAGGGGCCGGGGGTACGGCGGTCCCTGCATGTGCATGCACCCGGGGGGGCAGGGGAGACTGCAGGGAGAGGTCACTTTGCCCCCAGCCGGGTGGTGGGGGGGAACTCCAGTGCTTCCTTGCGGCTGCAAAGATTGCAGAGGGGCTCGGTGCGAGGGCTGGAGGCAGCCGCAGCGGTGTCTGCACCCCTGGGCAGGGTCCCCCGGCCCCTCTCCTCGCGCCGCATCGCCTCCCGGGAGCCCAGCGGAGCAGCCAGCGCCCCGGCGCCAGGCAGGGTGTGGCTGCCTGGTGGTGCTACCCCCCCCTCCCGCCAGCATCCCCCCACCCCGGCCCCAGCCCTAGTGCCCCATGGGGCAGGTGCAGAGGACTCTGGGATGGCTCCAGAGGCCTTTCTATAAGCCCTTAGCATCCCACCTGCTTTAACCCCTTTTTGCCCGCAGGCCACGTCTGCTCCCGGCACAGCTTCTCGGGGCGTAGCCGGGTGATGCATCCCCAGCCCAGCCGGGCCAGACCCCCCTCAGACCCCAGGGAGGTCTTCCAGTCTCACCTCCCCTGCAGCCACCGTCCCCAGAGCCTCTCGGGGCTGGGCCAGCCGTGGGGTCGCAGGGCTGGAAAGGGCGTGCGAGGCAGGGAGCAGGGCGGGTGGTAGCTATTCTCCCCACCACGCTCCCACTGCTTGCTGGGGGTCCACATAGGGCAGCCTGGGGGGAGCCAAGGGGTTTTAACCCCCCCCCCCCCAGGAAAGGGCAAGAAGCTCCTCCAGTTGCAGGATGTGGATGACACATATGGGACCTGCTCCTGCCCCGAAGCAGACCCCCGCATCACCAGCCAGGCCCCTGGGGCACAGAGCAGGCCCCCAGCCCAGGCACGGAGCCGCCCGGCTGCAGGGGCCATCAGCCTCTGCCCAGAGCCACCGGCTCTTTGCACCCCGGGGCAATCCCAGCGGGGAGGGCCGGTGGGGTGAAGCCTGCAGCCCCCCCACGCTCCCAGCCCTGGAGACGCCCGTCACGTTGCTCGGTGCCTGACGGGGAGCAGACAACCCGAGCCGAGCAAAAAGGGATAGAGCCAAGCCAGCCCCAGCCCCAGCCAGCTGCACCCCGGCCCCCTGCGCCCCACAAAGCCCCCTGGTTATAAGGAATCCCCGTGGCAGGTGGGGCAAGGAGGCAGTAGGGGGTCGGCGCTGTGCATGGGCCGGGGCAGGGGTGGGGGGCTCTGGCTGTACAAATGCAACGTGGGGCAGGACAGCTCCAAGCCCCAGGGTCTGTGCCGCACCCAGCCCTGGGTCCTCTGCCTGGGCAGCAGCTCAGCTCCCCCGCTCCCCCTAGATGTGGCCTGGGGCTGGGGGTCCCAAGGGGACCAGACCCCTGGGTGCCCGGCACGGTGCAGATGGACGGACAGACAGACCGCCTACAGCACACGGCACCGGGACAGGGACCGGGCCCTGCCCGTGACTCTGCAGACAGACACATAGCAGCGGGGGAACGGGGGGAGGACCTGCAGCCTGGGCTGGCTGCATGCAGGGCCCGATGCCGATGCAGGGGGGGGGGCAGGGATAGGAGTACTGGCATATGCAGGCTCAGGGAGCCCCCAGCCCCTCTCTGTGCCTCAGTTTCCCCTCTGTGGTATGGGGCGGGGGAAAGGGAGAGACAGGATCCAGCCTGAGCCCATGGGGAGAGCTCCCAGCCTCTGTTCGGCTTTGCCCCATCCACCTTAGGGCATTGCATGGAGCTAGGCAAAAGGGGCATTGAGCCAGGCCCCCACAGATGCAATCCCTGGGGATGCCCCGTCCCACCCGGCTGGCCGGAGTCCAGGGGCTGCAATGCTGAGCTGGGCGGGGGCTGCTCCCGGCCTGGGGCTCTCCCCGCACCCAGGACCTGCCCAGCTGCGGCCTGGCCGGGCCCTGGGGAGAGGAGAGGAGCTCAGCTGGGATGCACTTAGAAGATGCAACCCGCTAAGTGCTTCTAATCCCCGGGGAGGGAAGGGATGGAGCCGCCCTCATCCCGGCCCAGCAGCCAGGGGAAATGGCGTCGTCGGGAGGGGATGGGCAGGAGCTGGGGGGAGGGGGCCGGACGCCTGCACCATCTGCTGCTAAGAGCCTCGCGCCCGGCTGAGCGCAACCTTGGACAAGCCCTGCCACGGCACCAGCCCATGCCCAAATTTACCCCGAGGGGTGATCTAAAATTAGCCCCTGCCCCGTGCCAAGGACGAGGCGGCCGTGCCCACGCCAAGGTGAGCAGAGGGTACTGGGCCCAGTCTGGTATCTGCCGGCTGGCACCGAGGGCCCACTCCTCTGGCACAGCTGGGTCAGGGCTTGGCTCTTCCCTGGCCTTTTGCTGTCGCTCGGTCTCAAGGCACCTCGCCCTGGAGGCCGCGGTCACTGAGAGCAAGGAAATGGAGGCATGGGGTGGCAAAGTGAGTTGACCGGGGGCACGCAGCACATCAGTGGCAGAGCTGGGATGAGCCCGCTGGTCTCCAAGCCAGTGCTCTAGTCTCTCTGTCTCCTCAGGTGCAGTGAGAGGAGTCTCGAGTCCGGTGAAGGGGGCTCAGGTCCAGGTTGGTTGGGAACCGCTGGCGGCTGGGCCAGGCACGGGGCATGGAGGGAGCCCCTTCCCCCGGGGCACTGCCTGTGTTACTCGGGGCACCGCTCAGTGGGGGCCCATTGCTCTGATTCAGAGGGCTGGGAGGAGGGGTCCTGTCACCTTCCTCGGCGATACTGCTGGGGTACTGCTGCTGGGACTAGTGTTGCTGCCACGTGAGGGCCCATCGCTGTTCCCAGGGGCACTGTTACCCCAGTACTCTTGCCCGGGGCCGTGGTACTGCAGCACTCTGGCGTCGTACAGGGCCCTGTTCCTGCTGGTCTGGGTACCGGTGCTGTTGTTCAGAGCACCAGGGCCGTCGTGCAGGGTGCTGGGGCCGTGCCTCTGGTACTGGTGCTGCTACACTGCATGTTTGTGCTGCTCCTCAGAGTATAAGTGCCATGAGTCCAAGTGCTGGTGCCGTTACTCATGATGCTGGTGCCGTTGTTCGGCGTGCTGGTGCTGTTACCAAGAATACTGGTGCCATTACTCGGTGTGCTGGTGCCAGGATTCAGAGTCCTGGTGCCACCGATTGGGTGCTGTGCATCGCTCCGAGCACTGGTACTGCTACCGGGAGTACTGATGCGGTTACCTGGAGTAGCAGTGCTGTTACTCACAGAACTGGTGCTGTTACCAGTGCCATTACCTAGAGTACCAATGCCATTCCTTGGAGTACTGGTGCTGTTCCTTTGGGTCCTGGTGCTGTTGCTCAGAGTACTGGTGCTCTTCCTTGGATGCTGGTGTCGTCGCTCAGAGTACCGGTGCCATTGCTTGGGGTGCTGGTGCTGTTATTCCGGGTGCTGGTGCCATTACTCAGCGTGTATGGTACTGTTACTCGAGGTGCTGGTGCTGTTACTCAGAGCACCGGCACTGGTACTTACAGTGCTGGTGCTGTTACTCAGGGTGCTGGTGCTATTACTTGAAGTATTTGAAATACTGGTGCTGTTCCTCGGGATGCTGGTGCCGTTACTCAGGGTGCTGGTGCCATTTTTGGGGGTGCTGGTACTCAGTGTCTGGCACCGTTACTCAAGGTGCTGCTGCCATTACTTGGGGTGCTAGTGCTGTTGCTCGGGGTGTTGGTGTCATTACTTGGGGTGCTGGCACTGGTCCTCAGAGCACTAGTACTTGGGGTGCTGGTGCTGTTACTCAGGTACTGGTGCCATTACTCGGGGTGCTGGCACTTTGGGGTGCTGCTGCTCCCACCTCTCCCTGCTCCAGCGCCCAGGACCCAAGTAATACACAACCTCCTGGTGCAACACAGCCTAAACCACCTCTGAGACCCTGCCCATACATGTGTGTATGTGTGTGGGTGCACACCCATCATGCACGCCCCATGGTGGTACACAGGCCTACACACCCCTGTGTATGATGGTGCACTCACAATACACATGTGCTCACGTGTTGCATATGCCCTGACAGGTGTGTGAGTATATATTCACACATGCAGGTATATTCTGGAGGAATAGACATGTGTGCAAATACACCCGGGTGGGCGTGTGACTATACATGCCTCAGTTTGCAGTAAGGCATGAACCCGCACGAACAGCTGTGTGTGTGGATCCATGCCCATGCACCTGTGTGTGTGTGTGTTCACACGTGTGCATGTGCAGCCATGTGCTAGAGAACATGTGCATACGTTTGTGTGGGCATGAGATGCTGCTTCTCTGCACGTGTCCCTACAGGGCTGGAAGTCTCTGTGCACGTGTGTGTGTGCATGGGTGTGCATGTATGTGCATGTATGTTGGGGGGGTTCTCCACCCACAGCGCGTTGGACCCTCACATCTTGCTTCAGGAGACACTTCCATCCGCAAAGCAGGGATAAAAGGTGCAGCCGCTGCCCTCAGACGCCCCATGCTCCGTCACGAGTCCTGCGGCTGCTTCCAGGACAGCGCCGTGGTGCATTTCAGCCGCTAACGGTGTCCGGCTAATGGCCCAGCTATGGGCTCTCCCGGCTCATCCTCCCACAAGGGGCCTTTGGGCTGCCGGGGCCAGCTTCCCAGAGCCGTGATGACCCAGGCCCCGCGCTGGTGGACTTGGGGGGACAGCAGCTGAGGCACTTTGCTCTGGAGGCTGCTTTAGACTGGTCATCCCAGTTTCCCCAGCCGTGTACGGGCCCCCGGGCCAGAAGCCTGCGGAGTCAGCGTGGGAGAGATGGGCTTCGGTTGGGCGCAGTCGCCAGCGCTGGGTTCAAGTGTCGTGAGACGTGCAGGGAGCGGGTCCATTCGCACGGTTTCCAGCCCCAGCTCTTGCTCTGACTGCCCAAACCAGGGGCCTGGGTGCACGCGGCGGCTTCTCCCCATGCAAAGTGCTTTCACCATGCAAAGGAGCTGCCTTTGTGCCGTGGGGGGAAAAATAGCCCAAGCTCTCAGCCACCCTGGTCCTTCTTCGATATCCCAGCCTCCTCGTCTGCAGGGGTCCAGCACAGGTCTCACCGGAGCTGTAAGCTGGGGCAATTCCCCTCCCTGCTCCCCTGTATCCCTGCAGGAGCCATCAGCCCTTCTTGCTGCACCATCACCCGGGGCTCAGGTCTGCTCTGACCCCCACAGAGCCACTCTCCCCAGCTCCCTGTCCTGTCCTACTTGTGAAGTTAGGGGTGTGGAAGTGCATTGGGCTGGGGTGGTCCTGAGCTCCCAGCGAGCCCTCCTTGGCCCCCTCCAGCAGCCTCGGTGCCAGCCGCCCTGCCTCCCATGGAGGTTCCCTGTTGCCAGCAACTGTTCGAGGGCTGCATTGCCCCCCTCCAGCAGCTCCTAATCCGTCCAGCTGTGCTCTGCACCGGACGGCGCCGCTCGTTACTGGGAACATCTGTGCACTGCAGCTCTTAGACCACGGCGGAGCGGGCACCGGGATGCGACTCTCCCGGCGCGGCCCTGAGCCGGGGGGATTAGCAGGGCACAGATCAGGGTGGCTCTGATCCGGAGTGGGAGCAGGCATATGCAAGGGCATGTGCGTGCGGGTGTGCGGTGTGGGGTTTAGCGTGGCACCTTGCTCGGCGTGTGCGTGTGTTTGCGTGTATCTGGGTTTGCACGTTACCATGTGTGTGCGTGCATGCACGTGTGAGTTTGTATGTTGCCTTTCATGTGTGTTTCGTGTGTTGCATTTGGGTTTGCACATTTCCTTGCTCTGTATGTGTGTGTGCATGTGTGCATGTGCACGCGTGCGTGTGCATCTGGGTTTATATGTTGCCGGGGGGGGGGGGTTAAACATTGCCTTATATGCATGTGTGTACATATGGGTTTGCATGTTACCTTGCTCTGTGCATTTCTGGGTTGGCATGTTGCCGTGTGTGTGTGTGTGTGAGTGTACATGTGTGCACATGTCTGGATTTCTGCATGGCCTTGTTGTGCACACGTCTCCCTCAGTGTGTTCGTCTACCTGCAGCTGTGTTTCCCATGTGTTACACAAGCCCATGTGCAAAGGTGTGTGGACACGTGGGCCTTTCTGGGCCCGGTGGCTGTGTGCAGTGTGGCTGCGGGTGTGCTTGGGAGCAGCAGCCTGTGAGCGTTGAGGTGCATCTGTGCGGGACACAGACACACCTGTGGTACCTCTTGCACGCACGCCTGGGATCCCTCAGACACTCCTGGTTGTGGGGATGGGGGCAATGGGCCCTTTGGGGGGTCCTGGCCCGAGGCAGGCTGCATTCTCCAGGCCATGGGGTGCCATTTTAGTTGCTCCTGCCCTCCATCTCCCCCAACCACCACTGGAGTCAGTGCAGAGCCCGGCAGGGCCCCAGCGCATCGCTCACCTGCTAGATCCACGGCTGGGATTTGGGGTTTCCCTGGCAACGGGAGAGGAAATCGATAGCACCCACAAGCAGAGCCGAGAGCACAGGAAGCGGGCAGTGCTCCTGGGGTGCGCCGCAGCCTGGCAGCAGAGGGGTGGAGGACCGCATGTGCATGCACGTGTGAGCGTGTGGCTGTGCACACAGGTAGGTGTGTGCCTGGGTGCATGTTTGCCTATGTGTTCATATGCGGGCATGCACACACGTGTGCAAGTGCACCAGTTCATGCATGCAGGATCTGTGCATGGCATGGCTGCATGGTTTTAAGCATTGCCAGGCCTTGGCCGCATTTTGGGGTGGGGAGAGCAACTCCTGTCTAAAGAGCATGCCCCAGAGCTGGCTGCATTTCAGAGCATAATGGGTGACACCTGTCCAGATAGCTGGTGGAGCCCACCCCAGAGCTGGCTGCAATTCAGGATGGGGAGAGGGACTCCTATCTAAATAGCTGGTGGAGCAAACCCCAGAGCTGGCTGCATTTTCGAGCTGGGTGCAGGGTCCGTGCGTGGCACTGCTGTGCAGAGTGAAGCACTGCTGGGGCTTTGCTGGTGACAGCACGGGGAGGACTCCTCCCTACAGAGCTGAGATAGCGCACCCCAGAGCTGGCTGCTTCTTGAGCCGGTGCCCTCTCCCCGCAGAGCCATGGGGGTGCTGATGTCACGGCGGCAGACGGTGGAGCAGGTACAGAAGGTCAGCCTGGCCGTGTCGGCCTTCAAGGACGGGCTGCGAGAGCGGCCGGCCGCCAAGCGCAAGGGGGAGGCGGTGGCAGGGCCACAGCGGGGCACGCCGGAGCACGCCGTGCAGGAGGTGACTGAGGACGAGGCCGCCGGACCCTCACCGCGGCCCGAGGCCAGCGCCAACCGGGCGGCCTGGGAGCGGCTGCGGGACGGGCGAGGCGTGGAGCCCGAGGAGTTCGACCGCGCCAACCGCTTCACGCCGCCTGCCTTCGTCCGGCCCACGCGGGAGCTGGGGGACGACGAGCCGCCCGACATCAGCCTAGAGCGCCGGGAGCAGGTGGGCTGTGGTGGGCGAGGGCACGGGGTGGGGACCCGAGGATGGAGCCCAGCATGTGGGGAGGGCAGCGGGGTCAGCCAGCCAGGGGCATGACCCAGCTCTGCTCGCACCTGGAGGCTGCTGCACCTCCCCTGCAGCTGCTTTGCCCGGGATGGGGGCTGCTTTGAGCCCATGCATGCAGGCAAAGCCTGGCACTGCCCGCAGGAGACATTCCTGCTTGGAGAGGCTCTTCCGCCGGTGACAGGCGCCTGGATGGATGGCCGGCGTGGAGGGCTCCCCGGGGGCTGTCGTGCCTTGCTATGATCCAGTGCCTGGGCAGAGCTGGGACAGTCCCAGCGGCGTCCTGCCAGGCTCCCCCAAATGTGGAGCTGGAGGGGGGCGCCTGCGGCATGGGCCCAGGCGGTGACACCCCCCATGCCCACCCGCGGCAGGTCACCAATGACGAGATGTGCGAGATCTGTGAAGTGTGGACGGCCGAGAGCCTGTTCCCCTGCCGGGTGTGCACGCGCGTCTACCACGACGGCTGCCTGCGCCGCATGGGCTACCTGCCCCAAGGCAGCGCCACCGAGCTCACCGAGACGGCTCACACCGAGACCGGCTGGAGCTGCTACTACTGCGTGAGTGCTGCACCCCATGGGGCACCCCCACCCGCCCTGGGGGATCCCCCCGGGCTGTGCCAGGCCGAGGGCAGCAGGAGCCCTAGTGTAGACAGTGCTCTGTGGCTTTCCCTGGCTCTGCTGCGGGGGTGCTATGGGGACGGAGACGGACACCCCAGCCCCCAAGGGATCCCCTGGTCTCTCAACACTTTCCGGCTCCAGACCCCTGGCCATGACAGTGGTGGAGAGGCAGCCCCCGAGTCCCTGGCCCACGGCTGGTGCCTGGGGGCAAAGAGCCATGGGGGGGTAGGGGCGGCTGCTGCCCCACACTTCTTCACCCCCGTGCCCCCTCTCTGCCCCATTCAGGACAACCTCAACCTGCTGCTGACCGAGGAGGAGATGTACAGCCTCATGGAGACCTTCCGGCAGTGCCACATCATCCCGGGTGAGTGCCGCCCCCGTGACCCCGTCCCCCTCAGCTCCAAAGCTGGGCACCTGCCTGCCCTGCCTGGCATGGCCCTGGTGGGTGCATGGAGCTGCAACCCCCACTCAGACCCTAGATAAAAGGTCTCCTAGTGCTGACAGCCGCGGGGAGCGTCTCCTCTCCCTCCAGGGCTCTGGAGCACGGCAGCCAGGCCCTGCATGCGTGCCCATGCTGCATGCACGTGTCACGCGTCTGCAATACGTAGAGGGGAGAGAAGCAGGTGGGAGGGTGTCTCCAAGGAAGCCTCCAGGGCTCAGCTTTTCCAGCCCCCCATCAGCCTGCACAAAAGGGGGGTCCCCAAAGCTCCTCTCTGCAGCGGAGGTGCCCAAGGGCGTGGATGGTCTTGAGGGGAGCAGGGCACTGGTCCCAGCCAAGGGTGCTGACGGAGCCCGGCGGCTGTTGCAGACACCTGCCTGACGCTGGACGACTTCCTGGCCTACAAGCACCTGGTGCACAAGCGCCAGTTCGAGCGGCCCATGGGGGAAGCCCAGGAGGAGCGTGCCACCCTGCAGTTCGGCGCCCTGGACCCCGACAAGCGGGGCCACGTCGAGTGGGCCGACTTCCTGTCCCACGAGTCAATCCAGCTGCTCCAGAAGCTCCGGCCGCAGGTACAGGGCAGGGGCACAGGGCTGGGGGTGCCTTGGGGAGTCCCGGGGCTAGGGAGGGAGCCCCAAGGGGCTCAGCTGGGGACCCGGCTCCTCTGCTGATGGGCACAGATGCCAGCAAGCTGGGTCTGCCCCAGGATTGGTGGATCCCTGGCATGAGATAACTGCCTACTATTGCCACCCACCAGCCCAGGCCTCTCCTCCTCATGGCTCTGGTGCTGGGGCCCTGTGTATGGACATGTCTGGGTTTGCACGCTGCCTTGCTCTGTGTGTGCTCACGTGTGCGCGTGTTGCCTTATTCCTTTTGTTGGTGTCTGGGCTTGCAAGTTGCCCTGTGTGTGAATGGCTGCCTTCCTCCGTGTGTGCATATGTGTGCACATCTGGGTGTGCATGCTGCCCTTTGTGTCCGTGTGTCTACATCTGGGTTTGCACATTACCTGGCTCTGAGTGTATGTGTGTGTCTTTTTGCATGTTGCCTTGCTCTGTGTGTAGGATTCTGGGTTTGCATGTTGCTTTGTGCATGCATGAGTGTACATCTGGGTTTACATGTATCCTTGCTTTGTGTGTGTGCACATCTCTGCACGTGTGTACATGTGTGTATGCATCTGGGTGTGTATGTGTGCGTGTGTATGTCTGGGTTTGCATGTAACATGGCTCTCTGTGTGCATATCTCTGCATGCTGCCTTGCTGTGCGTGTGTATGTATATGAATGTGTGTGCGTGTCTAAGTTTTCATGATGCCTTGCTCTGTGCACTCATGTGTGTGCATGTCTGCATGCTCATGTTGCCTTGCCCTGTGCATGTGTGAGTGTGTGCATCTGGGTTTGCATGCTGCCTTGCTCTCTGCGTGCGTGTCTCAGTGAGCCCGTCTACCTGCACCGGCTACCCATGCGTGGGTGCGGAGGCGTGGGGACAGGTGTGCCTTTCCAGGCCTGAGTGGTATGTTCACGTGTGCACAGTGTGACTGTGAGCATGCTTGAATGCAACCGCCTGTGAGCCAGGGGGTGCATCCGGATGGGAGACAGACACTCACGCGGTGCCTCTGGCACACGCACCTGCCAGACCCTCCCGGAGGCACCATGGGCCTGGAGGTGTGAAATAATACCCCTCAGGCCCCGTCTCTGTGGCATGGCATGGTAGGGGGCCCCAGGAGCCCCCGCCAGCACCCACCCTGCCCTCTGCACCTTGCAGAACTCGTTGCTGCACCTGCTGACAGCCAAGGAGCGGGAGCGGGCACGTGCCGCCTTCCTGGCCCTGCCCCGGGACCCCGACGGGAGGGTCAGCCAGGCCGAGTGTCGCCGCGCCCAGCTCGCCTGGTTCCGCAAGCATCCCCCCGATGCCCCGTCCTGCAACGTCAGGTCAGTGCCGGAGCGCCGTGACCCCCCCTGCCCCCCCCTGCCCCCCCTGCATGTCCACCTGTGCCATCCTCCCTGGTGCGGCTGGGTAGGAGCCGGCGCATTGCCGTGCATGGGCATTTGCTGCAATGCTGCCATCCCAGCCTGGCACCGGGTGCATGTCCTGTAGTTGCAACGTACCCTGTTCTCTGCAGCATCAGCCACGTGGGGCCCATGTCAGAGAGCAGCCCCAGCAGCGCAAGCAGCAAGAGCCAGGACAAGGCCCCGGAGCAGGAGGAGCCCAGGTGAGTGCAGCCGGGGTCGGAGGCAGGGGAAGGGGGAAGCAGGTGTTCCCTCTGGAAGATGGGCCTGGCCCCTTGCAGTCGTGACACTGCCAACCTCACAGCCCTGCCGTGTGCAGCAATTTGCAGTCACCAGCCTAACCCTGGGGAAACAGAGGCATGGCGCCATTCCCTGGGGAAACTGAGGCATGGCGCCATTCTCTGCAGCCAATGGAGCACCTGAGGACTGTGCAGGGCCTGATGGCTGGTGCTGTAGCCGCCCGGCCCATACAGCCGTGGCTGGTGCCCGTCAAGGCAACTCGCCCAGTGGGATGTGGCCGCATCCAGCTGTGCCCTGGGGCTGCCTGTCCGGACACCTGGGTTCCAACCCCTGCCCCGACACTCACCCACTCTGATGACCTCGACCACATCCCTTTGCCCACCCGTGCCTCGGTTTCCCCATCCGTGCTGATGATGGTGGAGGGCAGGGGCCAGAGCCACTGCTGCATGCATGCTCCCTGCATGACCCGCTCTGCCGGCCACGATCCTGGGGACGGAGCCGTGGGCTTCAGGCTGAGCCGTCGGGACGGGGGCCGTGTGGACCGGGAGCCTGACCTCCTGTGCTCTCCGCAGCAGGCTCGTGGACTGGCCGTCCTTCCTGAGGGAGAACGTGGCGTACATCCTGGCCGCCCGCCCCAACAGCCCTGCCGTCCACCTGAAGCCGCAGGTGTAGAGGCTGCCGGGGAGCGGGACGTCCCCCCAGCCCCGGACGTCGAGGCCAGGCCAGCGCCCAGCCTGGGACGAGCCCGTTTTGTATTAGCCACGCTCGCGGCCGGCCGGCCGGACAGATGGACGGCTTCACCCTGGACCGGGCAGGGCACAGCCTCCTACCCTGATGCCCGCCGGGCTGGGGCATTTGGACCAGGCCCCTGTTCCCCCCTGCACACACGTCAGCAGACTCCTGATTGGCTGACAGATGGCCACGCCCCCACCCCACAAGCACATGGCCATGCACACAGCCCTGCTGCGTGCTGCTTTCTGATTGGCTGGGGGGAAACCGACCCATGCCGTTCATCTGACTTCTGATTGGGTGCCAGAGGGTAGGACGCTTATGGTTTTACAGTGTTCTAGTTTCTGATTGGCTGGGAAAGGATCGAACGCAGACAGTCTTGCAGGTTTCTGGCTTCGGATTGGCTGGGAGAGGACTGAACGCATATATCTTGCAGCATGCTGGTTTCTGATTGGCTGGGAAAGGATCGAACACACGGACTTGCAGCTTCCTGGTTTTTGATTGGCTGGGAGGAAACCATCACATCCATACAGTTCATCAGACTTCTGATTGGCTGAGAGAAGGCAGGAAGCTTACGGTTTTGCAGCATTCTGGTGTGTCATTGGCTGAGAGAGGACTGAACACATGTGGTCTTCCAGCGTTCTGCGTTCTGATTGGCTGGGAGAGGACTGGACCCGTAAATCTTGCGGCATTCTGGCTTCTGATTGGCTGGGAATGCCGATGTGGCCCCATCACCTTGCCGCGCTTCTTGGTCTCCAGTATAGCCATACCCCGTGCCGTGCCATTGCTGTCGGACAAGCAGCCGTGTCACGATGTCCTGGCCGGACGCTGCTGGTTGCTGGGGCTGACTGGTACCGGGGCGCCGTGCCCCCGCCCCACTTGCCCCCTGGCCACCTAGCCGCTCTGCCGGGGGCTGTTTCTATCACTCCTTCCCCCGGGACTTGTGCAGACACCCCAGGACAGGCCCCACAGCAGGAGGGGGATGCTCTCCATCTCCATCTCCATCCTCTCCCTCATTGCCCTTTGGGTTTTATCAACCCCGCCAGTCTTCTCTCCTCCAGGCTAAATAACCCGGGCTCTTTCGGCCTCTCTTCATCAGTCTTGCCCCCCCAGACTCCTAATCGTGCTTGTCGCCCTGCGCCGGGCTCTTCCCAATCTGTCCTTCTTGAAGTGCAGCACCCAACACGGGACCCAGGGCTCCAGAGCGGGAGACTCACGTCCTTCGATTGCACGTGACGAATGCAGCCCCGTGCACCGCTGGCATCTGCTGCTAATATCCCAGGACTGTTTGGGACCCCGCAAGTGGTCCTGGGGCAGGGTTATGCTCTCAGCTCTGCATGGTGGATCTCAGGTCTCCTGTCTTTATATCCACGCTTCCCAGTGTGAGCGCTAGATCTGCCCTGTGAGGGCCAGCCCTGCCCGGTGCAGTTCGGCACCCCCTACCCCAGTGCCCGGCACCCCAGGCAAATGCTTGGCAGAGGCCAGAGCCATCCCTGCCAGCAGCCCCCAGCAGCCCCAGGGCAAGGCAGCTACCAGGGGGGCATCGGCAGCGGGGAGCCGTACCCCTTTGTTCACCCCCATCTTGCCCTGGTGTAGAAGGGGAGAAGGCAAGAGCTCCAGGCTCCTACAGACGGCTGGACACCTGGGCTCTTCCTAGGAGACTTGGGGCCACAGCCCTGGGTCGCGGGTCTCAGGTCTGTGCCCAACCGCGGCCCCAGTCCAGGGCTTTGGGATCTTGCAAGGCCGGTGTCTTCTTGGGGGAGCAGGGCCTTGCCCCCATGTAGCCCCTGCTCTGGCAACCCCACATATCTCATGAGTGATGCCAATGGGGAATCCTCTTCTGCTGCAGCAGTGCAGGGGCTGGGACACATGGCTCAGCAGCCCCCTGCGCCCAATGCTCGACAGCCCCACCAGTAACCTTCTGCCTGTCCCCACGGGCCCCGTGCTGGGAGACCAGCCACCAAATTTGAAGGTGCTCGTGTGTGTCCTGATTTCTGGCACCCCAGGCGGAGAGCTCGGGGAGCCCATTGCCACCGGCACGGGGGTGGCACAGAGCGTGGAAGATACCCGAGCCAGGAGCTCTGCAGTGTCCAGCCCCGTCCCCTACAGCCCGTGCCCAGCTGCAAAGCCCCAGCTCCGGGGCTTGCACCGCTCCTAAGGGCAAGCATAAAGCCATTGAATCCCATGGATGCCAGAGCCATGCCAGGTGCCCCGGGAAGCAGGATCCAGGTCAGGGTCAGTCATCAAATCATGGAAATCCTAGAGCAGCGGGGCTGGAAGGGACCCGTGGGGGTCACAGCTAGTCTGAGCCCTGCCTAGGGAAGGATCAGCCCTGTGCAAAGCAGCCCAGACAAATCCACTGTGCAACCTCCGAGCAGCACGGCACTGTCACCCTGACATAGCACCAGGCCCTAGTGCTGCAATGCCAGCCACCCACCCACCCTCCAGCTGCCCACGTCCACCCAGGGGCCTGCACTCAGCTGGGGATGGGAGCAGGGCTTGTGCACTGTCAGCAGGGGCAGCGTGTGCTTGGCCCTGCAAGCTGCACCCATGGTGGGCACAGAGCATGGAGCTGCCATGCAGACCCTGGGGGAAGCGGTCTCCGTGCACAGGGGCAGGGTCCAGGCATGTCCCAGGGAGCCTGGGACTCAGAGCATGCACCCACAATGTCCCAGCACACTCAGCACCTCGTCTGCTCAGGACCTGCACACTTGTGCCACGTGCAAGGGGCTGTACGGCAGGCAGGGCAGTGGGGACACAGGGCTTGGAGGGAGGAGGGAGAGCCAGGGAGACCCCAAAGCCATGCACAAGACCCAGGGTGCATGCTCAGCACCTGCTTTGGACAGGTGGAAATCACTGCCCCAAGCTGGCAGGGAGGGGGGCATCCGGGGGCTGTGCTACATAACGAGCGACGTCCATTAAACAGCTGTATCTGACTTCACCGACCCAGCGTGCTCAGGGTGCAGCATCCATGGGCTAAGCGGCCTCTTTGCAGGGCTCCAGGAGAGGTGGGGGCTCCATCCCAGGCCCCCAAGCTGTCAGGCTGAGCCTCTCAGGGCCCCTGGCCACCCCAAACCCAGGCTCCCTTTGCTCTGGGAAGGGGGCTGAGGGGGGATGGGAGTCGAGGGGGGCAGGAGTGAACTCCCAGATCCATTCCCCGGGCCATGCGGGAGCCTGGGGGGGCCGTGCCCAGCCACGCTCTCTGGAGCTGCGGGATGCAGCAAGAGAGCCCGTGCCGTGCTGAGTCACAGCCGCTGGTGCATCCGGCCCCAAAAGCACTGCATCTCCCCAGGGCAGCAGGGTACCACCAGGTACCAAGAACCAGAGGGAGCTCCCGGGGGCCTGGCACCACAGCACGGGTGAGCCATGCACTGCAGGGGACTGCACCCCATGGAAAGAAGAGGGGCTGGGAAAAATGCTCCGATGGAAGCTCTGGGAGAGCCCAGAGCCTGCAGCCTGCCCATGCCCTCCAGCTGTGCCATGTCCTGGGGCCACAGGCTGGGGCTGGGGGCAGGATGCCACTGGGCGCTGAGTGCTGGGGGACCCTTCCCAGAGCCCTTGGAGCGCCCAGATGTGGAAGCATAGGGCAGCTTCTGAGCGAGTCAGGCCAGGGGCTCTGGCTAGTCCGCACCCCTCTGTGCACATCTGCTGCATGCAACCGGGGTTGGGCTCGGTCCTGGGGACCCCCTGCAGCCCCAAAACTGAGGCTGGGGCAGCAGGCCGTGTCCACAAGGAAGCATGGCTTTGTCCCGGTGAGTCGGCAGCTGCAGGGCAGAGGATGCCAGGCCAGGAGCACAGCTCCAAGGATGGCCTGGACTGCATGCAGCGACAGGCTGGGGGCAGCTTGCTTACCCTGCAAGCAACCCCGGGACAAAGAAGGAGAGAGACTGCCATCCCATCAGCTTCCCAGTGCAGCCCAGTCCAACTGGCTGCACTGCCAGAGTCCACAGCCTTGCTCCACGCACCCCATCAGGCATGGGAAGGTAAGTGGGGTCCAACGGGGTCCCATGAGGGTGGGAGACCCCAGGGCCCAGTCCTGCAGCAGGGTATCCTTGTCCACCTCCTGGAGAATGAGCAAACAGGCTCTGGGAATACCAGGCTCCATGTGTGCACGCTTGGCTCCCTCCCCTGGCCAGCCTCTGAAACGTCCATGGGCCGCAGCTCAGGGAGCGTTTCAAGGGCTCAGGCTCAGGAGAGAAGGGCTGTGCTTCTTCTGCAGCCCCAGACGCATGCTGTGCTGCCCCGGGAGAAGCCCTGGAGGATAACTCCCTTCAGCTGTCAGCTGAAATTCGGGAGCAACACCACCTATATCTGCCCGCCAGCCCCACTGCACACAGGGTAACAGCATGACTCATAGATTCATAGATGTTAGGGTCGGAAGGGACCTCAATAGATCATCGAGTCCGACCCCCTGCATAGGCAGGAAAGAGTGCTGGGTCTAGATGACCCCAGCTAGATGCCTATCCAACCTCCTCTTGAAGACCCCCAGGGTAGGGGACAGCACCACCTCCCTTGGGAGCCCGTTCCAGACCTTGGCCACTCGAACTGTGAAGAAGTTCTTCCTAATGTCCAATCTAAATCTGCTGTCTGCTAGCTTGTGGCCATTGTTTCTTGTAACCCCCGGGGGCGCCTTGGTGAATAAAACCTCACCAATTCCCTTCTGTGCCCCCGTGATGAACTTATAGGCAGCCACAAGGTCGCCTCTCAGCCTTCTCTTGCGGAGGCTGAAAAGATCCAGTTTCTCTAGTCTCTCCTCGTAGGGCTTGGCCTGCAGGCCCTTGACCATACGAGTGGCCCTTCTCTGGACCCTCTCCAGGTTATCCGCATCCCTCTTGAAGTGCGGTGCCCAGAATTGCACGCAGTACTCCAACTGCGGTCTGACCAGCGCCCGATAGAGGGGAAGTATCACCTCCCTGGACCTATTTGTCATGCATCTGCTGATGCACGATAAAGTGCCATTGGCTTTTCTGATGGCTTCGTCACACTGCCGGCTCATGTTCATCTTGGAGTCCACTAGGACTCCAAGATCCCTTTCCACCTCTGTGCCACCCAGCAGGTCATTCCCTAGGCTGTAGGTGTGCTGGACATTTTTCCTCCCTAGGTGCAGCACTTTGCATTTCTCCTTGTTGAACTGCATCCTGTTGTTTTCTGCCCATTTGTCCAACCTATCCAGGTCTGCCTGCAGCTGTTCCCTGCCCTCCGGCGTGTCCACTTCTCCCCATAGCTTTGTGTCATCTGCAAACTTGGACAGAGTACATTTCACTCCCTCGTCCAAGTCGCTGATGAAGACATTAAAGAGTATCGGTCCAAGGACCGAGCCCTGCGGGACCCCACTGCCCACACCCTTCCAGGTCGAGACCGACCCATCCACCACGACTCTCTGGGTGCGACCCTCTAGCCAATTCGCCACCCACCGGACTGTGCAGTCATCCACATCACAGCCTCTTAACTTGTTCACCAGTATGGGGTGGGATACCGTATCGAAGGCCTTCCTGAAGTCTAAGTATACGACATCCACCCCTCCTCCTGTGTCCAGGCGTTTCGTAACCTGGTCATAGAAAGAGACTAGATTGGTCAGGCACGATCTGCCCGCCACAAACCCGTGCTGGTTTCCCCTCAGCATAATTTGTCCTGCTGGGCTCTCACAAATGTGAGCCTTGATAATTTTTTCAAAGACTTTACCAAGGATGGAGGTGAGATGACGGCAGAGGCAGCTTCCCGACAAAGCCGGCGGGGACATGGGAACAGGGGTACCCATGTCTGGAGGTCCAACAAGGCTTTCTAAAACACATAGTGAGAAGGCAGGTTGCCCCTTGTTGCCAACCCCCTCCCAAGCAGAGCACCCCCAAGGCTGCTCCAACTGAAGCCTGGCTGCCCCAGCGCCCACAGAGGTCTGCAGCGTGGGGTGCTCCAGCTGTGTCCGCCCAGATGCACCAAGAGAGGAGGCATCAGAGCAGCATTGGGGGGTCTCCCCAGCACAAGGGGAGTAAAACCCCTTGCCTGGATGTAGCCCCCTGCCTCCCAGCCCTGCCGGTGCCCCTCACTCCCGACCTGCAGCGCCCTGCTCCCCACAACCCTGCCAGTGCCCCTCACTCCTGACCCACAGGACCCTGCCCCCCCCAGCCCTGCTGCCCAAGCAGTTCCCGTGCACACATGCATGCATGCACACACACACACAAACACGTGCACACACACACAAACACATGCACACAGTGTCTCTTTACCTGGGAGCAGCTTGGCACCCGGTGCACAGCCAGTCACCTTGCCTGCTGCTCCCAGCCCCAAGCAGCCAGCTCGGGAAAGCGGAGGCAAACACATTAGCTTGGATTTTAAAAACCTGCCCAGACTCAAGGACAGGGGGCCAAAAAAAGAAGACATGTCTGGGAAAACCCAGACTATGGTCACCCTAGTCACCACCCCCCAGGGACACACTCACTGTGATGAAATCCCCCTCTCTCTACCCTTCACGTGGGCAAAACCAGGTGATCTCTCTTTCTCCTGGCTTTCTTCTTGGTACAGGTTGGTCCATCAGGTGACTTGGCCAGATAAATCCCTACGGGGAGCAGGGAGTGTCCTTTTTCTGCCATCAGGCATTTTGAAACCACCAAGCAAAGACCCCAAGCTGCTGCCTGAAGATTTTCTGTAAGCAAAAACCTGGACGCTAGCCTGGAGTTAGGAATTACGTGTAGGCCAGACGTGTCTTAAAAGAATCGTTGCATCCAATTTTGGTAAAGACTCATGTGCTCATGTTTGCTCAAAGTGTATTCTGACTTCCTCTTACTCCCCCCCGTCTCCCTTTCTCCCTCCAATCAATAAAAGTGTTGGGTTACAACGTGCCTTGCTGTGTTAGCCTGTAGAGGGAGAGAAAACAGGCTTTCTGCACCTTTGCTTGCCCGGCAAAGTTTGGCTTTTTATTTTCCCTCAGTTATCTGTGGATGCTTTGGGCTGGAAGAGGCACCCAGAAATATTACAGTGGGCAAAGCACCCCCAAAGTCCACAGGGTCTGTGCACCCCAGGCTGCACAGAGCCCTACCAGAGACCAGTGCCCGGGTGGTGGCAGCGTCACCCCAGTTTTGAGGGTGTTCTCCCAAAAGCGGGGCAGATGGCTGTAGGCTCCCCGAGGGAGACTCCTGAAGTGAGGTTTTGGGCTTGGTACAGTGAGGCAGGTGGCTCTGCATAGTAGCATCCCCACTTTGTCGCCACACTCACTGCCTCTCTCCTGGCCCCGGGGCAAGGGGGAGTGCACACTGCCTGGGTGGGGGGAACAGACCACTGAGGGGAAGTCAGCCTGGCTGCAATAGCTTTCCCCCCACACACTCCCTGGGCATGAAGGAGTCCATTGCCTCTTTGGGAAGGAGCAAGAGGCAGGTGTTGGCAAGCTGGAGCAGCAAGTGTCTTGAATGAGCTACCAGGCTCTGGCCAGGTACGGGGTTACTCATAGGGACTGAAGATTGCAGCTTGCAGGGAGCCTTGAGCAGGGGTGGATGGGGCAGGAACACCCTTGGGGAAGCCGGGTCACAGGGCATGGGGCTTATGCTGCATTTGCTTGCATGGCAGGGCAGCAGCTCGAGCTTCAGGGCAGGGGCACATCAGCCAGTTGCTGGCTGCAGAAATAGGGGGGGTAGCAGGTGGCCTGGGAAGCATCTTGCACACTCCCAGCTGTAGGAGCTGCAGGTTGGCAGGGGCTATAGCCCAGCTGAGGGCAGTAAGCACTGATTGCAGGCAGATTAGGAGAAGCGGAGCTCACATGAGATAGAGGAGGACGAGGACTGCTCTACAGCACTGAGGGAGTAGCATGAAGCTGGCAGCACCTTCCTGGGGTTTGGGAAGAGCCCTTAGGACTGTGTCACCCTTTATGAACTGTGTTTATGGACCGTTTGAGCTGGCAATAACTCTGTACCTGCTACAGGGAGTTTCAATTGCTGGGCTGGTGAGATGAAGGGAAGCCTGGGGCTTCTCCCAGAGCAGGGACTGTCAGGCAGAGGCCTGTGGGTGAGGTTGTGGGGCTCCTTGTGTCTGCCTAGCAAAGCCGAGCTGTAGCACGTGCGAGCTGGAGCTCAATGGCAGGGGTTTGCATGGAGGTAGAGCCAGCTGCCAGCATGGCAGGACCCTGGCGCCTGCCCAGGCTGAAACCAGCAGGGTCACGGTGGCCAGGGGTTGGTTGCACCTGCTGCAATCTCCATGCTGGACAGATGGAGCCAAGATCAGCTGCTCTTCTACCGGTGGTGCTTGCTCTCTCCTGCCTTGCTGCCCCAGGAGCCCCTTCCTCAGGTCCCACCGGGCCCCTCCAGGCACCCACCCCCCCATGTGCCACTCTGAATCATAGGACCCGAGAGCAGTGGGGCTGGCAGGGAGCTCCAGAGGTCACATCTAATCCAACCCCTGCCTGAGGCAGGATCAGCCCTGTGCAAACCAGCCCAGAAAAACCAACCGTTATCCGACCTCTGAGCAACACGACACAGTCACCCTGACACAGACCCAGGCGTTGCACCCGACCCTTCCCCATGTTACCGTGCACCTCTGGGAGAGGCTTCAAATCCCCCAACATGTAGAGAAGAAAGAGGTGAGCACCCGAGAAAAGTTGAGAAACCTGGGAAATCCCTACAGTGTAACACAGGCATCGGTGCACCTAATTCATCCGTGCCCAACCTCTCCTTGACGCCCCCAGTGACAGAGAGCTCAGTTTCCCCAGAGTCCATCCCACGGCCTCCCTGCTCTGACGGTGAAGAAACATCTCCTGAGATCCAACTAAAATCTGTGTTTCTGCAACTTCCAGCCATTGCTCCACATCCTTCTGTCTGCAGCAAGACCAAAATGGTGTTTTTCCTCTCCCTTACGGCAGCCCTTCAGGTGTACAGGGCAGGGGGCAGAAAGCAGAGCAGCAGATCTGGCAGGGGAAGAGCATTTGGAGGGCATGGGCAAAAAGGCTGGCCCGCTCTGGTGAATGAGATAATGAAGGGCAGCAGAATGGAGCAGTGTGTGAGGAGCAAAACCCCCTCGGGGTAGGAGGTGCAGGCTGTGGCTGGGCTCCTTTACCTCCCAGCACGAAGCTGTAGCCCCTCAGGGTCAGGGCCGGATGTAGACAGAGCTCTCTTATGGCCCCAAACAGCCACATGGCTGGGAATGGTGTCTTCCTGGGAGATGCTAGCTCCCCAAAGAAGGGGACCAGGCCTGAGAGACCAGGCAGTGTGGGGAGAACTGGCAAACGCCCAGCGGAGTGAGGGCCTGCAGAGGAGACTAAAGCAACCAGCAAGCAACTTTCTTCCAGCTCTACCTATAAGCGGGGACCAAGGAAGAAAGAAGTGGGGCTATGTGCCCTGCACCTGGGGTACAAACTAGAGCCGGTCTCCGCACGGCTCCAGCATGAGATGGGAGCTTTGCCTCGCTTTTCACCAAGGAGGGTGTTGGAAGTGGAAAGGCAGGACAGCTCTGGGACAGTCACGGCATGCAGGCGTAGAGCCGTGGGGCTGGAAGGGAGCTCCAGGGGTCACGTCTAGTCCAGCCCCGGCCTGAGGCAGGATCAGCCCTGTGCAAGCCAGCCCGGACACATGCACTGTCCAAACTCAACACAACACCATCACCCCAACACAGCCCCAGGCATCACCCCCGACCCTGCCCCAGGTAAAGCAGGGGGACCACAGCTGCCAACATCCTGCTGCTGCAAGGGGGTTCATAGATGCTCCAGAGACCCCACGCAGAGGCCGTGCCCTTGCTGCAGAGGGAGGCAAAACCCCCCAGTCTGGACCAGTCTGAGCAGGGGGGAAATCCCTTCCTGCCCCCAGTGCAGCATTGGTGTGAGTCTGAGCGCAGGGGCAAGACCCTCCAGCCAGGACCCTGCAGGGTTGGTGCCAGCAGGAGCATTGGCACAGCCCAGCCCCATCCCCACCTGGGCTGCAGCAGCACCGGCACCTCTGGGGGAGGCTTCAAACCCCAACACGTGGAGCAGAAAAGGAGTGGGGGGACAAGCAGCACAGCCCCAAAGCCTGGGAAACCCCCATAGCAATGCACAGGCATGACTGCACCTAGATCATCCCTGACCAGTGGCTGCCCCCCCTCTCCTTGACACCTCCAGCGCTGGAGAGCCCACAGCTGCACCCAGGGGCCCTGTGCTTGCAAGGATGCAGGTCACCACTGGGCGTCACTGCTGTACCGTGCTGGGGCAGCGCCAGCCCCCCGCCCCGGCTGCACAGCCCCTCCGTGCTGCGAAGAAGTGGGGGCTTTGCACGCTCAGAGCCGGGGCGGACTGGTGGTCACTGCCATCCTGCAGCGGAGCTCCAGGTTGCAGGCTCTGCATCACGGCCCACCTTCCCCTGGCTGCATTACCCCTTGGGGCAGCCTCAGGGCTCAGCCCGTACGAGCCCCTCCATGCAGAGGCAGTATCCCCAGGGGGCTGCTATGTGGACACAGGCTGCCAGCATCCAGGGCAGGGGCCACTGGGTGTCTCTGTAGAGGGGAAGCCCCCAGCCCCGCAGAACCAGGAGAACTGCGGTTCTGTCCTGGACACATCCTGCCCTGACCCTGACGCTCCTCTCAGCCGCTCCACCTGTAGCAGCAACTGCATTTGCACAGCCTCGGTGGGGAAACTCGCCCCTGCGGCAATGCCCGGGGCACTGCATGAGATCAAAGGAGCTCACATAGGGGTGCACACGCACACAGAGGCATGCACTCCCACACGACCAGCCCCGGGCGTGCTCACACAACATGCATGCACCCACAGGGGCACATCCATGCCAGGTGCATTTGCATGCACACAGGGTCAAGCTCATGTACCACGGGGTGCTACTAGAACAGCTCAGTCTGCAGCTGGACACATGTGTTTCTATCCCAGAGAGCCCGTGCCCAGCCCTGTGGCTCCCTGATTTCTTCTCTGTGCTCCCTTAAGCAGCCATTATCCCTGCTTTCCAGGTGGGGAAACTGAGGCAGCTGGGAGCAGGAGTGACTTGGCCAGGCCCAGCCAGCCAACCTGTGGCTGTGCCCCTGGCTGCGCCCCCAGTGCTGTTCACAGCTCCCAGCCCGGGAGACGGGTTGTGGTGCTTCATCCTCTCCTGCAAACATTGTCCCCCGGCCAATGTCCCCCTTTTATCTCTGGCACGTGTGAACTGCAGAGCTGCTCCCCTGCGGGGCCGTGAGAGCCTGATTTTGCTTTCTAGCATGCCAGTTAGCCACACTTGTATTGAATATATTGAATAATAAGCACTAAATAAGCACTACGATACTAACAATTTGAAATTTTAGGCATCACCATCTCCCTGGGCAGGTCGGTGGGTGCCACGCTGAGCCAGCCTCCTCTGCAAGCGTGGGCTCTCCATTGCTGGAGGCACCAAGGAGAGGCTGGGCAGCCACCGGTCAGGGATGATTTGGTGCAGCAATGCCTGTGCTCTGCTATGGGATTTCCCAGGCTGCTGGGCTGTGCAGGTTGACCTCTTCCCCCCTTTCTGCTCCATGTGTCAGGGGGTTTTGAAGCCTCCCCCAGAGGCGCCGGGTGCTGCAGCCCTGGCTGGGGATGGAGATGGGGCTGTGCCAATGCTCCTGCTGGCACCAACCCCACAGGGTCCTGGCCGGAGGGTCTTTCCCCTGCGCTCAGGGTCAGACCGATGCTGCATTGGGGGCAGGAAGGGATTTCCACCCTGCTCAGACTGGTCTGGACTGGGGGGGTTTTGCCTTCCTCTGCAGCCTCAGCCTGGGGTCTCTGGAGCATCTTTGAACCCCCTTTGCAGCAGCAGGACGTTGGCAGCCGCGGCCCCCCTGCTTTCCCTGGGGCAGGGGTGATGCTTGGTGCTGTGTCAGGGGTTTGTCCAGACTGGTTTGCACAGGGCTGGGCTGGGATTAGACGTGACCTCCACAGCTCTACGCCAGCCCCACTGCTCCGGGATTTCCAAGAACGCTGCGCAGCGGCTTGGGCTGAGATGGGGAATTGCAAAGGGAACAAGCCCGCCCAGGCCCAGGGCGCTCACAAAGGCTCTGCAGACTCCCGTGGAGGGGACCGCAGAGGGAACAAAGCCCGGCCAGGCCCCAGCTGGCACAGGCACAATACCCCGCGCAGAACCATTCACCAGAGCCCACCCGCAGGCTCCTTTGTCCGGAAGCGATGCGTCCCTGTCCCTGGCAGCCGAAACCGGGTGGGCAGCAGGAGCCGGGCCCCGCCGGGGAGGCGGGTGGGATGGGGCGCGGAGGAGGCCCACGCGCGGCGTTCCAGCATCGCTTTCCCACCGCGCTGTCTGTGCCGCCAGCTTCCGCCTCCCACGCTCTCCCCGTCCTCGCCGGCCTGACACAGCGCCGCGCTGCCAGACACCTCCTTCTGCTCCCCGCGCGCGCCGGCTCCGCGGCTCGCTCCCCTTCTGTCTGCGCGCTGCCGGCACCGCCGCGCCACGGCCCGCGGCCATGCGTGCTCTGCCCATGCTGCTCCTTGTCGTCCCCCACGGGGGGTTCGCCCCTCGGTAAAGAGCTGGGGATACAACCTCGTGGCATAAGAACAGGAGAGATGCCGTGGACCGGGACAGACGCTCGTCCGTCTTGCCCATCTCATGTCACCGGTTTGTTTTAAGCTGACTGCTGCTGGTTTCATGTGGTGCCCCCTCATTCTTGTCTGATGAGAGATAGTCAGTAATAAACTTTCTCATTTAGTACGTTGTAAACTCTTCTCCTGGTCCCCCCTCAAGCACTTCTTGTCTAAGCCGACCAGGCCTGGCCTCGTTCGTCTCTGCTTGCATGGAAGCCCCATCCTTGCTGTCAGTCTCTGCATGGCCATGGCCGAGGGGTCTGGCCAGCTGGGACACTGCATTGCAGCCCACATTCAGCTTCCTGACCTCTGCCCGCACAACCCTGGGGGAAGGCACCTCCCGGTCGCGCGGCACGTGGGGCAACCGTGCAGCCTGGGGCATTGCTACCCTATTCCATCCCAGGCTCCTCCACGGTGATCAGGATGGACTTCAATAGTGAAGGGATGGAGGGATGCCTCGGCCAGGCAGCTTAGGGCTGCTGGGGGCATTTTGCAGCATGCACCCTCCTGCGCTGTGGCTCCCTTTTCCCATTGCATCTGCTGCAAGGGAGCAAGGGAAGGTGGCGACAGCACTCTGGGCCCCCGTGGGCAGCCAGGTGTTCGTACTCAGCCCCTTGGGGGGGATTTCCCCCCCTGATCATATTGGTCTGCACTGTGGGGTTTTGCCTTGCTCTGCAGCAGGGGCACGGCCTCTGCTTGGAGTCTCTCGAGTGCATATTAACCCCCTTTGCAGCAGCAGGACATTGCCGGGTGTGATGCTCGGTGCTGTGCCTGGGGGACAATGGATGTGTCTGGGCTGGTTTGCACAGGGCTGATCCTGCCTCAGGCAGGGCTTGGAGTAGATGCGACTGGAGCTCCCCGCCAGCCCCATTTCTCTAGGACTGTGTGGTTCTGTAAGAAAGTGGACACCTGCATAAATATCCCACTCAGAAGCAGGCATGCACACACATCCACATGCACACACCCCTCTCTGGGTTCAGTGTCCACACTGACACATGCACCTATAGTCGTGCAACCAGACACCCCCGGCAGGCTTTGCTGCACAGCCAGCTCACGGTCCCCCGGCTGCTACTCCTTGCTGGGTCTGGGCACACGGGCAGCTGCTGAGCGCATGTCCTCCACCAAACCCAGCGGGACGTGGAAACCGGCTGCATGCTCTGTAGCATAGCCAGGGCCCTGGGACACAGTGCTTTTGGACACCCTCGCGGGACACGGTGTAGCCCTTGCCGGCACACGTGACATGCAGCTCTGGCGTATGCCCGGTCGGACCAAGTGGAAGACAATCTAGGCTCGCCAGAGGAGGGAGAGGGGAACCAGGGCTCCCAAGTGACCTGACAAACCCCCTGGGGTTCAGTCACAGCCACCCCCCAAGCCCCAGTGCAACGCGTGGGCTCTTCCTTCAGAGGTGCCACATCCCGGAGCAGGGAGGGCACAGGTGGTGCATTTGGATCAGCAAGCCTGATGCTCTCATGCTCCTTGTGTTGGAGGTGGGGATGAAGTGGCCGATCACAGGTTGAAGCCCATGAAGGACGGAGTCTGGCCCTCTGCAAGTCGGAGTGGCCTCAGGGCTGCTCTATGTCCACAGCTCCAAATGGACCCCGGGAAGCAGAGAATAGCCACAGCCTAATGCTGTAACCAGGCCAACTCCAGCCAGCCTGGGAAGCTCCGGATCAGACCAATGCTGGGATTTCCCCCCTGCCCAGACTGGTCTGGACTGGGGTGGGATTTGCCTTCCTCTGCAGCAGGAGCACAGCCTCTGCCTGGAGGATCCTCCGCCCCTTGGAGACCTCTCGATGCTGCCAACACCTCGTCAGAGGTGCCGGAGTAACAGGATCCGTCCCTTTGTGTTCGGCTCTGGGCACCTTGTTACCCAAAAGAGACGCAGAGACAAGCTGCAAAACGATCTGGGGGCTGGAGTGATTGATTTATAAGGAGCTACTAAGAGCTATATCCGTCTAGCTTGGCTAAGCGATGACTAAGGGAGGGACATGATAGCAGTCTGCAAATATGGAGAGTGTAAACAGCCAGGCAGAGGAGGAATTATTTAGGCTGGAGCGTGGGGGTGGCAGGTGGAGGATTGTAATGAAATGAATAAAGGGAAGATGTGGGCAGAGGGACCTGAGCTGGCAGTGCCTCCCTCCCACCTGGCCCTGGCTTTACCCAGGTATGAATGATGGCACCAGGGGCCTGGCAGGGCAGAGGCAGACCCCAGGGCTCCTGGAGAGGGGCTGGGTGCACCTGTGGTGTGTGGCCCCCCCGGGCACCGCTGGGCTCGCTGGCACGGGGCCATCAATGTACCCCGAAGGGACAGGCTGGGAGAGACCCGGACCTTGCCTGTCCCCAGCTCTGCTGGCTCCGAGCCTGTTAGTATCAGCGTGGAGCGGTTGCCTTGCCTCTCGTCCACCTTTCTGGGTGGGAGGACTGTGCCGCTGAGCGGGGCTTCGCTGGGCTTCCCAGCAACGGTCCCCGTGGGCAGACGAGCCCCAGGCCGCGAGCGCGGCGCGCAGCTTGCAGAGACTCACGTCAGCACTCGCGGCAGCCGGCGCGCGGTAGCGGGTGGGTGTCAGCCCTCGGGAGACACGGAGCAATCGATTTTGTGGCTCTCCGAGTGCTTACGTCAGGCTGTGAACTGCCTCCAGCCTTGGGGATCCCAGTAGCTGCTTATGGGAAGCCGGGCGTCTGGTATCCCAGCAAAGCTGGATGCTTCTCCCCCGCTGCCCATCCCGCCAATGCTCCCATGCCCTGGGTGTTGGCTTAGGTGTCAGGTTATATCCCTCTACTTCCCCTTGAAAGGATGATCAATGCAAGAGCATTGCCCGGGCGTGGAGGATGGTGAGATGGAGCCGGCAGCCTGCAATGGGTTGGGTTTAACTGCCCTTCCCGAAGCTCAGCCCTTTGCAATGCCGGAGGACTCGTGGCTGCCCACCCCTTCTCGGTGCCTGCAGTGAGAGGGGAAAATGACTCCCTGAATGCCCTGCAGCAAGGAGCGTCCTCGTGGAGAGCAGACTCCCCTGCCAGACCCCTGGCAGGAGCATCCTAGTGCACCCGGGGAAGCATTATCCACCCCCCCAAGTCACTGAGGCCCAAGGTTATGGGAATAAAGAGCATCAATGGCTAGCACATCCCCGCTAGACTTGGGCATGATGTTTGTGGGAGCTATTTCTGTGCCTCTGTTTCCCCTCCCAGGGCTGCCCTTTGGGGGCCAGCCCACGGTCTCCCAAACCAGCTGCAGATCTGGGAAAGCTGGCGGGTGCTGAAGGAGCTTGGCAGCAGCGGTGCAGGCAGGAGGATGGCCCGGGCAGTCCCAGGTTATTGTCCTGCGGGTGCAGAGGGGTGCAGGGTTGTCTCGGGTTGAATTCGCCCTGCTCCCAGCAGCTGCGGTGTCACTTATTACCAGAGCTATAAGTGGCTGCTCCGTCCCATGCAGAAGCCGGGATGCTAAGTGCTTCCAGAGGATATTGTTCCCCACTCCAAGTGAGCCCTGGGGTGATACAGGCGTCCCCCAGGTTGATGCTGGCATCGGTATTTATTCAGTGTGAAGCTGCTTATTTGGACAAAGTGCCTTTTCCCCGAACTCAGCAGGAATCAAACAGTGAGCAGCTGCTTTTTTGTTTGCAGCCTGTTTTTTGGCCGCAGCTCCCGGCCTCTTTCAGCCCAGCACTACCCTAAATGCTCTTACTAGGCTTTTCCTCGGATATGCAGAGTGGTTGTTCTGGCTGTTTCGGGGGCAGCGTGGATACGCATACAGAAATGCACGTGTGTGTGTATACACACTCACACACCGCTGCAACCCAGCTAACCTCCTCTTTACGTCTGGTGTCAGAAAACCCCTTAGACTGCAGCCCAGTCTCTTCCCGGGCTTGCAGGTTCATGCCTCTGGCATCTGACAGTCACTGGGATGCACTGGTCTTGCATTTCCTTCCAGCCTTTTGAGTCTTCTCGTGCTTTGTGGGGGGACAGGCCATGGCTGACAAAAGCAGCTCCATCTCCTGAACTGATGCTCTCCCTCAGGTCTGGCGTGGGGGGAACTTGTTGCCAACTTAGCCTGAAGGTCTAGTCCTGGCCTTGCCAACTGGCTTCTTTCCGGGGCCTTGCCAAGTCACACAAGCCACGGCAGTCAGAAACCGCTCCAGTTCGGGGTGGTTCAGCTTTGGTGAGCGCGGACAAGGGGCTGCCCAGGGCAGCGGGTCCCAAAACCAAGTGAGCTGGGACCATTTCTAAAAATGTGGCTAAAGCTAAGTGGTGTGAACAATGCAGGGTGCACAGAGAGAAGCATCGGTAGGAGCGTTGCGATGGAGGGCAGTGATCTTCCCCTCTGTTCAGCACTGGGGAGGCCACATCTGGAGCCCTGTGTCCAGTTGTGGGCCCCCACTACAGAAAGGATGTGGACACACTGGAGAGAGTCCAGTGGAGGGCAAAGAAAATGGTTGTGGGGCTGGGGGACAGGACTGGTGAGGAGAGGAGAAGGGAACTGGGCTGATTGAGTTTGCAGAAGAGAAGACCGAGGGGGATTGAATAGCAGCCTTCACCTCCCTGCAGGGGGGCTGCAAAGAGGATGGAGCTGGGCTGCTCTCAGTGGGGGCAGATGACAGGACAAGGAGCAATGGGCTCAAGCTGCAGCAAGAAGGGAAGGTGAGGTTGGATATTAGGAAAAACTTTTTCGCTAGGACAGTGGTGAAATCAGCTCCCTGGAGAGGTGGTGGACTCTCCATCCTTGGAGGTGTTGAAGACCTGGCTAGAGAAACCTTGTCTGGGATGATGGAGCTGGGGCTGGTCCTGCTTGGAGCAGGGGGTTGGACTACATGTGATGTCCTGAGCTCCCTTCCAACCTCATTGTCTATAATATCACACACCAGGCTGCAGGCTCTTTCTAATGTTTCCTTTCATCTTCCCAGCCCAAGAGAGCACCTCAGGCACATGCTAGAAACAGCAGGAGGGAGCTGATGTGTCCTCTGATGCTCAAAATGCTTCTGCTGGCAGCTCAATTTTCCCTTCTTTAGCAACATCCAGCAGAGCAAGTGGTGCAAAGAGTGAGAAGGCCCAGCAGGCTCTAACTCGCCTGGTATGAGCCGCAGGGGACTATGCTGAGTACCGTGACCCACCAATCCAGGCAATGAGGTGACTCACGATCATGAAAGAGGAAAACTTTGCTTTGAAAACTTTTGGGTTCAGAGGTGAAACAAAGACAGCAATTCAAACAGCCAAAAAAACCCGTGAAATAGATAGCAGTCAGTGTAAATGAGAAGCCAGGGTGCATAGAGAGGTGATAATGAAAGCGAAAAACACGTTTAAAACATCAGGACATGACAAGAAACTTTTCTGCGTATTAGGAACAAAACCAATTCTATAATGGGCATATGCTGATTAGCAAATGGGGACAGGAACTTGGCTAACGGCGGTGCAGAAATGGTAGAAGCATAATGAATATTTTCATTCTGAATTTGGTGGGAAGCAGGATGGCGTTCATGTGTCCCAGAAGAATGATAAAGTACTAAGCATCTACTATAGTTAAATGTTTTGTAAAGAGTTTTAAAAGAGCTGGCTGAGGAGGTCTCTGGCCCACTGCTACCGGTATAAGTAAAAAGTGGAGTATCAAGGAAATTCCACATGACTTGGACCATGCTATGCTATGCCAATCCTCCAAAGGACAGTCAGGGTGACTTCAGTCCAAGGAAAGGAATGGAAAAGCAGTCTAATCAAATTATAGAATAGGAACGCGGCCTTATTGAAACCAGGCCTTGCCATACACATCTGATTTAGTTATCTGATGAGTCTGCAGATTTGGTTGATGGAGATAGCTGTGGGGGATGCCACAGGTTTTTGTAAGAGGCTTCACTGACGACCACAGGATCATGCAATTCAAACAATTAGCAGTTAATGGGATCAATAAAGTGCAGCTTACATGGATTAAGAACTGGCTGGCTGACAGCGCGGGGGAGCTTTTGTCACTGGGGAATGTGCCCATGAAGGACTGCGGACTCCAGCACTCATCAGCACTTTCCCCAGTGATCTCGAAGTAAATGAATAAAGCTTGTGGCGCTCCCAATGGGATGCGGTAGCAAAGTACTCATGCCACCCTTGGATCTTGAGGAAGGGAGCAAGGCCTAGAAGCGGGGGGCGGGGGTGATATTGCCTCCAGATACAACCTGGGTGAGGCTGGTACTGGAGTTACCATGTCCATATTTCATAGAAATTAGGATCGTAGAAAATGAGGGTTGGAAGGGACTTCAGGAGGTCAACCCCTGCTCACAGCACTTAAAAAAAGCTGTTGGAGCATCGGAGGAAATGCAGGTCGGAGCCACCAAAAGGTCTTTGAGAACTAGAAAAAATTGCTTGCAGGGAGAGACTTGAGAGCTCGGTCCGCTAGTGCATGAAAAGCCCACCGAAAGGCGACTTTATTTCAGTCCATAAATAGACTGTGGAGAAAATACTTGGTACTAAAAGGGTTTTTTTATCTTATGTATAGGTGAAAAGACCATTTTTTTGCTCTAGTTTGCACAAATCCAATCCAGGTGAGAGCACGACAGCCCTATAAACCCAAGTGTAGCGGTATCTCACGGAGCCGCGGGCAAGCAGCTGGCAAGGACTCGTTGCAAGGTTTAGAGGAAGCAATGGCTATGGAGGAAGTCATCGGTTTTTAATAGCGAGGGTGAGTAAGCATGGGGACAAACTCATGGGAGGTTGGAGCTTGTCCATCTCCTGACATGGGGGTCAAGGCCGGACGCCTTCTGGAAGGGGTGCCCACCCCAAACACCAGCTGTTGTGCTCGAGCTGGGCACTGCACAGGACGGTGATGTTCAGGAGGTCAGATTAGATACTCAGCTAATCCCTTCTGGCTTTCATGCTCTGAGCTGAATGAACGAAGGTCTCCACCCATCACGTTAACCTAACGCCCTGTGCTGACACGCACCGTGTAGCATGGCAACAGCGAGGATGGCATGGCAACAGCGGGGATGCCATGGCAACGGCTGAAATGGCATGACAACGGCTTCTGCTAAAGGAGAAAGCAAATGCCAGGTATTCGTTTCAGATCTGGAGATGCTCTTGCAGGCCTCTGTGATTCCCGGGGAGAGGGCTGCTGCTCCCAGCGAGATGCCCCATGCCCTCCAGAGGGAAGAGGTCTCTTGCCCCGGGCCCTTCCCGCTGCTGACCTACAGGATGGAGGATCCCTGTCCCCTGCCTTACCCCTTCTGCTGCTGGACCCTTTCTAGCGCGGCAACCATCCACTCACATCCCTAATTACCGCCCCGTCTTGGATGGCTTAGCTCAGAAAGCTAGGAGAATCAACCATCTAAACCAGAGGCCACAAGTTGTCCCCATCCTCCAGGCTACTCGATCCGGGGTGGGGGTCTCAGTCCAGTTTTAGGGGCATTTCACAGGCTCCTTGCCGGCAGCCTCAGCAGAGAGGTCAAAGACCAAATGGGCCACGGAGACCAAACCTTGCAAAGAGTCCTTGCCAGCTGCTTGCCTGCGGCTCTGTGATGTGCTGGCACACTTGTGCTTATAGGGCTGCTGTGCTCTCCCCTGGATGTGACCTGTGCAAACTATAGCAAAAACCGGTGTCTTTTCACCTATACATACCTCAGAGGGACTCTTCTCCTCCAGAAAGACCTACCTGCACAAGAAAGAGCCATTCAGGTGTGCCAGGAGGGAAAAGCACCGGCAGCGACAGTCACACTGCGGCAGTGCGAATGGTTGTGCCAAGGACATGAGTAGTGAATGTCAGTGTTGTGCCTTCCACCACCTATGAGGCAATCGGAGAAATGTGAGTAGTAGGTGGTGTCGTGCCGGGAACGCTGAGCGGCGCAGGTGTTCGGTGGAGCACCCCCCGGGCTGTAGGTGTTGGGTTGATCGGGGCACGGGGGCTGGTCTCGGCATGGGGCGGGATGTCTGTGCGAGGGGCAGGACCAGAAAGCAGTGCTGGGCTGGGCACCGCAGCTTTAAAGCTACACGCTTGCGTCTCCGGGGGTTGCCAAAATCCTTCCAAGATAGAGATCGCAAACTGCCTGTTCCTAGCAGAGAGCGCAGGCGGTCTTGTGCCCAGGTAGCAAATCACCTCCAGTGCTCTGTCTGTCTCAGGACCTGAATGGGCATGGGAGTGAGGGGCATGGCTTCTGGTCAGACCTTCAATGCTGGAGGCTGCAAGGGGGAGAGGAAAAGGGGGAAAAGCCCTCATCAGATGCAGGCCACGTTCCCGTCCAGCCTCCTCTCTCTGCCGCCGTGTGACATGAGACACTTGCAGTCTGAGCCAGGGAATGGCAGCTCCTGTGCTTTTGTGACCTGCCCCAGTGCCTCTCCTTGGCAAACTTGAGTTGGGGGATCAGGGAATGTCCTCCCTCTTCTTAGGTAAGACAAGCAAGCTGGCATCTCCTCTGCCTTGCTGTCCCTCCCTGCAACAACTGCCCCTTCTGACCACAGTCATAAAATCATAGAAAACGAGGGCTGGCAGGGAGCTCAGGAGGTCACATCTAGTGCAACCCCCTGCTCAAAGCAGGACCAGCCCCAACTGCATCATCCCAGCCACGGCTTTGTCTACCCGGGGCTTCAAAACCTCCAAGGATGGAGACCACCACCTCTCTGGGGAGCCTGGTCCAGTGCTTCACCACCCTCCTCATGAGAAAGTTTTTCCTAATATCCAACCTCAGCTTCCCTTGCTGCAGCTTGAGCCCATTGCTCCTTGTCCTGTCATCTGCCCCCACTGAGACCAGTCCAGCTCCGTCCTCTTTGCAGCCCCCCGGCAGGGAGGTGAAAGCTGCTATTAAATCATAGGATCATAGACAACGAAGGATGTGAAGGGACCTCAGGGGGTCACACCTAGCGCAACCCCCTGCCAGCCCCAGCTATAACATCCACAACCATCCAAAATCCTTATGGCAGAAGACGGTACATAGCATAAAGCAAACCACAGCCTGATTTCTGAATGACTCTTGATACAAACCCCGCTTCATTCAGGGAAGTCATGGAAGAGGGGATACATTGGATTGCCCTAAGACGCCCGGGATTTTTCTGGCTGTAATATGGCCAGTGGCCCTCCTGCCCCCTCGCCCAGTCTAGGGAGCCCTATTTGAACAGCTGGAGCACAGCTGTGCAGGCAGCCAGCAGCCTTACACACTTGTGTCTCTAACAACTCCTCATGCTGTCGACCGTACAGCCGGCAAGAGGCAGGGATGCTGTGTGCTTCGGCAGTGCCAGTGCCTGGCAACACGCGCTTCTGATGGGGAAGAAGCGAGCCAGTGCCGCTCCTGGGGAGGGGGGAGTTTTCAACCCGCCCCCCAGCCCGTCTCGGAGGGGGACTGTCATCCCTCCATCTGCCAGGGCTCGCTGCCGTTCCCTGCAGAGGGAGCAAGGCTCTTCTCCCCGTGGGAGGACATCCGGGCGGGGGTGTCGGAAGTTATACAACACTGTTCTGTACAATGCACCGTGCAGACAAGGGAGCGAGCGCTGTGGGGGCGAGAGAGACCCTGAAGTGAATTCCCTGACGTGGCAAACATCTCCCAAACCCCCTCCCTACCCACATTCACACGCAGACACAAACCCACGCGCATACGCACACTTGCGCCCACACACCCAGATAGCTAGCTACACGCCTTCCTCCAAACCCGACCACGGCTCGCGCTGCAGGAGCGAATCTCCTCATTCATTAAACTTCTCCGGGAGGCTCCCACCCCCAGGCGCACATGCAGGGGGCAAACACGTGCCTTGCGAGGCCTGAGCACGTCCGTGGGCACGCGCATATATGCGTGCACATGTCCACGCGCATATACGTGCGCACACGTCCACGCGCTCCTCTGCTGGCAAGGGTTGTGATCGTCTCCTGACGCTTTGTCCCGAGTGCAAATGAGATGCCCCCCGCCACATCCCTGCACATGCACCCCCATGCACTCACCAAGGGATGCGTGTACATCTCATCCTTGCTGATGTTGGCGTGGTTTTCCAGGAGGCAGTGAATTTCTTCCGCAGCTCCCTCCGCAAAAAACCTCGTTAATACGCTCACACGGATGTGCGATCCCCCCATTCCTCCAGTAAGAAAAGCCCACCGATGGGCAGCATTTCTGCAGTTGGTTTCTTGAGGTCCTGGGCTTCTTCAGAAAGCCCATCCCTAAGCAGATACCAACAGCGTGTACCAGGAGGCGTGTGCCCATACGTGCACACTCGTTCCATAGTAGAGCATTGCTGGTGGTAGCAAATCCCTGGGTGCAGCAAGCTTCCCCTCTCTATTTGTGCCAATATACCGCTCCAAACACGCAAACACCTGGACCAATATAAACCCATGTGTCCCACCAGCAAAGCTAAGCTAAACCACCCCCGCCAGCAACTCCTTGCAGGTCCCCCCATCTCCATCCCTGTTGGCTTTCCCAACCATATTTCCTACCGACTCTCTTGCCATTTGTTCGGCCACCCCATCCTGCACGCAAAGCAGACGGAGCCAGGGTTCGATGCAGAGTCTGAGCGGGACCGTGGTTTCAATGGGGAGGTGTTTTGTCCGACAGCCCAGCAAAAGCTCTCGGGTTCAGCTGGACCTAGCGGCCCAGATGCAGGCAAGAGAACGTCATCTGCTAAGGACATGTCAAGAAAGGGATTCCCTTCCCTCCCCAAATGTCCCCATAACGAGGAAGACCTGTGACTCTCCTAGCAGGGGACCTGCTCCTCTGCTTGCAAATGGGCATGCGGAGGGGGAAAATGAGGCTTGCAGGTGAGGGGTCTTGAAGTACAAGGCTAAAAATGGCATGTCAAGGCCCAGAACCAGCCTAACATTTTGCAGTCTTTTGTCCCCAGCTCACCCCAAGTATGTGCTAAGAAGAGGAGGAGAGCTGACACCTCTGGAGGATCCCCCTCCCCAGAGCTGGGTGCCTCCTCCTTGTCTTTCTCCTCCATGTGTCAGGCGGGTTTTGAAGCCTCCCCCAAAGACACTGGGTGCTGCAGCCCAGGCTGGGGATGGGGCTGGGCTGTGCCAATGCTCCTGCTGGCACCAACCCCGTCGGGTCCTGGCTGGAGGGTCTTGCCCCCGTGCTCAGGCTCAGACCGATGTTGCATTTGCAGTCAGGAAGGGATTTTGCCCCCTGGTCAGATTGGTATGGATTGGGGAGGGGTTTTGCCCTCCTCCTCCACCTGGGATCTCTTGTGCATCTATTAACAACCTTTACAGCAGCAGGACATTGGCCCACTGCGGTCCCGCTGCTTTCCCTGCGGCCGGGTCAGGGGCGATGCCTGGGGCTGTGCCAGGGTGATGGTGGTGTTGTGCTCAAAGGCTGGACAATGGGGTTGTCTGGGCTGGTTTGCACTGGGCTGCTCCTGCCCCAGGCAGGGGTTGGACTGGATGCGACCGCTGGAGCTCTCTCTTTCAGCTCCACTTCTCTCTGATCTGTGGTGTAACAAGCAAAACCCCGTGCATGAGGGCCAACATGAAGAACAAGTCAAGTCATGTGAAGGTGGGAAATGGATAGACAATGAAATGCATCTTTCAAATGCAAGCACCCTTTGGCTCGTCCTCAGTGATCGTACATGTGGACCACTTCTCCGGTGCTCTGCTGTGCATCGTACAAGGGGCAAACCTCCCAGGTAAACGCGATCATCATCATGCAGACACCGATGCTGGTCCACAGCCTCTGACCGAGGGCAATGCCCCCAGGCCTCTCCTTCAGGGAAACCTAACGTGCATGTACACTCGCCTTTTCTGCACGCGCGCATGGACGTGACGCACAAGCGGATGCAGCACCCATACTTAACACTGAAAGGAAGAGGCAGAAAAAAAGACCCTCTCCACACAGTATGCCTCCGCGTATGGGTTTTCCAGCTGACGGCTCCTTGCCGTGCCCTGGCCGCATTGGGAGTGTCCTTATATAACTCTGTTTGGGTGCAGGACAGGCTGCTGCTCCGAGCAGGGAGACAAGTGGATTCAGCTCATTTCCTTTCCTAGAATAATTTCTATTTTTTATGCCTCCATGAGCTGCCTGGGAAAACATCCCCTCTCCTCCCACCGCCCCCTCAGCTGGCAGCCTCCCAGCTGCATGGAGTCATGTTACTGGCATGACAGCTGGCGTGCGGTGCATGCAGCAATGCCAGCCTAGCGCTTCCCCTTCCCCTGGCCCAACAGGCAGGTAGCAAAAGGTCCCTGTCCTTTAGTAGCACCTTGGAGGCAGAGCCAAGGGAGCTCTGCTCCAGGGCTCTCCCCTAATCCAGACAGGCAGGTACAAATGCAGGGGTCATCCCAGTGACCAGGTGCAAGTTCATCATCACGGGCCTCTGCTACTTGAGCGACTGGAATAACTTCTGCTGTAAATAGCAAGTTGTTAACCTCTCAGGAGCTACCCACCATCATAAGCCAGCATACAGCAACACAGATGTTGATGTAGCTATAGATATAGATATGTGCATATATATACATATATATGCTATAGAAAGAGATGTAACATATGTATGTCTATAAATCTGTACGCACACACCTATACCTGTGTATTCATGCGTGGGTACACATGCGTACACGTCAACATTGTGCAGACGCGTGCATGCACATCCCTACACTTGTGTGCCCGGGGTGAGAGAGAAGCGGATCCAGCTAATTTCCTTTCCTAGAACAATTTCTTTTTTAATCCTCCAGAAGCTGCCTGTGAAAGCATCCCCTCTCCTCCCACCCGCGCCTTGGCTGGAAACTTCCCAACAGCATCGAGTTATGCAAGGTCAGCTGCCAGAGCTTCTGCCTGTGTGGAAGGGCATGCATGGAGCAAGGTGGCTGTGGGATGCCGCCCTTTACTAGGCTAGGTGGGCTCCTCTCGGGGGGCGCACACGTGTACGGCGGGGGGAGAGGGAGGTGAAATGTTGGTCTCTATTGGAAGGAAAGCTCTAAGGCATCAGCTGGTGCATCACCTTTGCCAAGCACTGCACAACCAAGCAGGTGCATTGGGGATTTCTTCACCTGCCATGCATGTGCCAGGGGCTGGTGGGCTTGGCCTACAATAGGACCATGCTGCAGCACCCCGTGGCTGCATGTGAGCCAGGTCTGAGTTCAGACATCCCCTCTGCTACATTTCATCAGGGATGCTGACAGCATCACGGACTTTGGGCACACATGAAAGGACTGGCATCTCAGGGGGAGCAGCAATTTTCGTCACGTGTACCAGCGCCTGGTGTCCCTTCCTCGCATCCCTCACCTTTCTCCCCATCCTCAGCTGCCACCAGGTCCTCCGAGGGCCCTTGCCTACCGGCTTCTTAGCTCATCCTTCTTTGGTCTGAAGTTTGTTTTATTCTCTGCCTTCCAATAACCTCCTCTAGCATTGTGGTACCCCGGCACGCTGGGAAGAGGCTGTACCGCAGCCCATCTGAGGCCACCAGCCTGCTTTTTATTCAGAAGGAGAGCAGTAATAACCTGGGATTCGGGGATCAGCCGCGGTCACATCTGAGGCCTTTATTTCAATTCTAAGAAAAGGAGCTCGTGAGCGGTGCTTGGAACACCTTTTCATTTCCATCGGCCCGGAAGTGGCTCTCTCTCGGCACTTGCAGTTACACTCCGCGTGTGACAGAATATGATTATGGTAATTAAACCCTCAAAGTGCTGCAGATGTGGAGCCAGCAGCTGCCGAACTGAACAGGGATTGTAGCTGCGTTTCCAGCATCAAAGCCGCCTAACCTACAATAAGCAAATGCTTCTTTAATGAGGCGGTTGCTTATCGAGAGCAATAGCGTTGGCCTTTTGTTCAAGGAGAATTCAAACAGAATCCCCTATTCAGCTCCTCGCAGCAGCAGCCGGTGTGTCAAACCCAGCCATTAGGGAAAACAAAGAGCAGGCAGACTTCGGTGTCCTCGCCAACTTTTCTGTTCAAACCGGTTCGTCGAGGTCATTCACCTCGTCCGTCTCCGAAGTATCTGGACCCTTGTCGGTCGCTAGCTCCTCTCCCCCGGCCACCTGCCACCCCACGGAGGCCTTGTGGCCTGAGTCCGGGGTAGGCGAGGCGTGCTGCTCCCAGCTCCCCCGCGGTCCTGAGCCGAGCTGGTCACTCGCCCTCGCCGTTCCTCGGATTCCCGAGCTGTGAAGCGAGGGATAAAGCTCACCAAGTGCTTTGAAGGCACCAGCTGCTGTTGGGCGGCTCCACACCAGGCTCTGGGCTTTGCAGCCTCGGCTCTGGCTATGGGGGATAAAAGCGACTACAAAGGAGTCCGGTCCGGTGGCAATCAAGGCGCTGGCAGAGCTGGCCCAGTGGGGTGAGGTCAGGGCTGATTTCCTTGCAGTCGAGGTAGATTTAGCAAATTCTGACATCAGAAGCCGGCTCCAGGACCAGGGAGCACAATGTCCATCCTTAAGGCGGTTCAAACCCTTTAGGGTCTAGCTTGGGAGGAGCAGCAGCACTGTATCTCCAGAGGCCCGCATGAGCCCTGATGGGCTGTGATTGCAACCGGGGAGCTGCAAATTGCATATTAAGAAGCCCTTTACAAGCTCACCTTGCTGCTGCCTGGTGCCTCCAGGGGAAAATGTCACTCTCCACAGGGCACGGGTCTCGGTGACCCTAGAAGAGCTTGCAGCTGCCCAGGCCAATGTGAGAACCCCTGTCAGCACACCCATGGACATCCCGAGACCGGTGGGTGCTCAGCACTGATCGGGGGGTGACCCACAGGGAGGCAATGCTCCGGCTGGGGCAGCTGGTGCAAGGGGTCCCTCTGCGGACAGCAGCAATGGCCAAGAGGATGGATAAAGGGCCCGGCGCCAATTCAGGGGAGCTTAGCTGTAACTCTGCAGAGCTGCTGAGGCTGTGTGACAAGGGGTCACACCGCCGCGGCCCCTCCGGGACAGGGAGATGCTGGGAGCTGGTGTTGGTGAGTAAAGGTGACACCTTGGTGTCGTCCACCAGTCTTAGCCGTGGTTTTATATGCAGAGTTAGAGCTAAGAAGCTCCCCTGACCTGGCGCTGCCCAGATACCAGGGTGATGAGCCCCTAAGGGATGCTAACCAATAAATAAATGCATGTCCCCGCTCACCTGCGACTCGTCTCAGAGCACCGTCTTGGCCTGCCGCTCCGGGGAGAGCGCCGTGTGACACACACAGCAGATGAGCTTGTGCAGAGACAGACGCTGAAGGTCATAAGAAAGCTTCTGCCTCCCAAGGTGAACTCGAAACAGGGTGACTTCAGGTAACTGGCATCCGTCGCAGACGAAAGGACTGGAGAAGCTGATTCAGGCTTCAGTACAGAAAAAAAAAGGATGGGGAGAGAAACAATGTCAGCTCACACCATTTTAAGGAAAATTGGTCTCGTTCCACAAACCTGATTTCATTGTTTGAAGAGATTACAAATGTGGTTGAGAAAAGTAACTGCTTGGAGCAAGCGGACTTTTGCTGACGTAGTAATGCATGTTATCGATTAAGAAATCAGGGCCACATAATATCAATTGGGCAGACAGGAAATGCATGAAAACCTCGTGAAGCGGCAGACCTCAAAAAGTCGCTGTCTATGGGGAACCATCATCGAAGCGGGTGTTTCTACTGAGGTTCTGCAAAGATCAGGTCTCAGCTCTTCCTCATTTTCATTAATTATCTGGAAGTAATTATAAAACCACACCTAAAACTGGTGGACAACACCAAGGTGGGTGGAATGGTAAATAATGAATCCTAGCATTACAGACAATTAGGTTGGAAGAGAGCTCAGGAGGGCACACCTAGTCCAGGCCCTGCTCCAAGCAGGACCAGCCCAACTACATCATCCCAGCCAGGCTTTGTCGACCACCTCCGAGGATGGAGATTGCACCACCTCTCTGGGGAGCCTGGTCCAGGGCTTCACCACCCTCCTCATAAGAAAGTTTTTCCTAATGTCCAAACTAAACTCCCCTTGCTGCAGCTTGAGCCCATTGCTCTTTGTCATGTCATCTGTCACCACCGAGAACAGTCCAGCTCCGTCCACTTTTCACCCCCCTGCAGGGAGGTGAAGGCTGCTATTCAATCCCCCTCGGTCTTCTCTTCTGCAGAGTCAATCAGCCCATTTCCCTCCTCCTCTCCTCATACATCATGTCCCCCAGCCCCCCCAACCTTCATTGCCCTCCACTGGACTCTCTCCAATGTGTCCACATCCTGCCCACAGCTGGACACAGGACTCCGGATGTGGCCTCCCCGGTGCTGAAGAGGACTGGGTGCTTGCAGGGAGCACACCGGGTCTGAAAACCATATTTTTGTTCCATCTCAAAGGACACGGACTGCGTCCTGGAAAGCAGTGACTGAGAAGGATGGGTCTGGACAAGAGCCCCCGATATGCTGCTGTCGCCAAAAGAGCTAATGAGGACGGTGACACAAACTGGCGCGGGGTTGCTGTGTGACCCTGGTGAGCTCCATCTGGGAATACGGCATCCGTTCTGGATGCCCACGGTTTTAAAAGGATGTTGAAAAAGGAAGGAGGGGGTAGCTGAGAGCTGCGCAAGTTATCTGAGGACTGGAGAAAACGCTTCCAAAGAGCTCAATCTGTTGGGTACGTCACCGTGAGCGTTGAGAAGTGGCCTGATTGCAATGCACAAGTACTTTCCTGGAGGGAAAATGTAGGGTAGGGAAGCACTCCTTCAGCGGGTGAAGCAAGGGAGAGAAAGGACTGATGGCTGGAGGCTGAAATCAGGCGGGTTTCACCTGGCCATGGGGCACACTAGAGCTCCTAGCTCTGAATTCACTCCCCTGCTCTGCCTCTGGTTCCCTGTGCCACCTTGGACACATCACTTAACCTCTGTGAATCAGGAGATTCCTCTTGGCCTGTCTTGCCTGTCCACACGGGTCCTGCCCATCACTACGTGCATACAACGCTGAGCTCAGACAGCACCCCTGGCCTTTCCTGCAACGGGAAGGAATAATATCCAAATCCAGGTCTGGGTCACAGCTTTGCCAGAATCCCGGGAACTTGGATTTGACATGATGCCAACAGGGCTCGGGCTGGGCATACTGGTGTGCGAGGAGAATGCCTCTTCCCACCCAGGGACGTGCGCACCTGCTCTGCCCACCTGCTCGCCCGCCCGCCCGCCTGCCACGGGGGTCACAAAGCAAGCTGAAAAGGCCAGGGGAAAGGGAGGGCCCGTGCCCAGGGATCCTTCTCTGGGTGGTGAGATCCCTGCTACCACCGGAGCCCGGGAGCTGCTCGATAATTGAGGCAGGAAAAAAAAAAAGAAAAGAAAACTAGACCAGCTGGCAGCACAGACGCTGCCAGGAAAGGAAGTGTTCAGGTTGAGACGAGGACAAGGCTCGTTAATGCCGCCCCCGCAGGTGCACAGCGCGGAGCTGGCGCGGAGCGAGTGGCCAGCTTCCCTGCGCTCCCAGCTGAGCGTGGAATAATTACTGTCATTAGGGCTAATAGCGCCTTCCGGCCCCAGCACCGCTGGACCTAGCACCTAAAGGACTGGACAGTCAAGCACAAGCCGGGGACAGGAGCCTCCGAGACGACAAAATGACCTGGAAGATGTAGGGCAGACAGCTGCTGGCCCCGGGATGGATGCAAGCCCCTTCCGGATACCCCCGCCAAGGGGAAGGGGCCGGTCCCTGAGCTCTAGGCAAGCGACAGCTTGCATGTGCTCGTGGTGGATGGGCTCTGAAGACCAAATTCCCCGACCCCTGTAGGGATGGGATGTAGGCAGGTGAGACAAGCGTAGCCCTGGTAGGACACTGAAGGGCAGGGTGGTTAGTCCAGCACCCTAATAACAATCCTGCCAGGGCTGTACAGCTTGCAGTGCAGCAGGGGTGCAGGGAAAGGCTCCCCCTTTCCTCCTAAATTTGCAGCTGATGGTTTCAGTCCCTCCATGGTGCTGCAGATCTTGGAGCAGGAGACACCCCCGTCCTCTGGGCTGTGAAGGAGGGATGTCTGGCAGGGTAGGGGCCGAGGCGTGAGCCCTGGATCCACCAGGCCTTGCTAGGAAGCTCTGCGGGGGAATCCCACGCGCTTGGGGACACATCACACTCCTCAGCGGGTCATAAGGCATCGCTTTCCCCAGCATTTCTGCGGTCAGCTCTCTCGAGGCGAGCGCGTGGCACTTATTTATCTGATCCGGGGCTTGCAGCAGCTAGGAGAGTACCATGGCTAATAAATGCCCTTCCTGCAAAGCTTCCCAGCCCAGGTTACTTGCCCCTGCCACCTGCCCTGGGGTCACGCACAGGGATCTGGGCTCCCAGAGCGTGGGCCCCGGCTCCCGAGGCACGCGGGGAGGTAGGCGCCACGCGGCGGTGATGCTCCCCGGTGAGTCACGCCGACAGTCACTCCTGGATGACGGGAGGAATGTCGCTGGCGTCGGCCCCGGAGGGAATGGGTCCTCGTGCCAGCAGTCGAGGTGCGATGCTGCGGCAGCCAAGGAAGCATCCGCAGGCTTGCCCTCCAGCCTCGCCACGGGGATCGTCCCGGGGATGACTTTGGTGATCGGCATTCAGCACCGACAAGGGCAAGGTGGAAGCTTTACCCCGGCCGGCAGGAGCCTGCACCTGAGTGATTCTTGCTGGCGGGAGGCACGGCTCTGCACATCGGCTGGGCTATAAATCAGCTCATCCGTCCCCGCGAGCAGGCCCTGCCTGGCAGAGCTCCTGAACCGATTCGGGCTACAGGTCTCTGAGCATTTTAGGTGTCAGAGGAAAGCGGGGGAGACGGGAGGTTTACGGTTTCTCGGCACACCTGAGCCAGCTGCCACGTGCAATTTTCAGGTCCTAATGGTGTCCTTCCAGCTCGGCATAATGGGGTGGCAGGGCGTAGCCGGCAGGTCTGCAGCTCCGAGCTGGAGTCAGGTGATTCCCTAATCATAGCTCTGCCCTTGCCTATCCTGTTTCAAAGCATCCTCCCTGTGCGTGCACCCGTTCCCGAGAGTCCCCTGCAACACCCTGATGGCTCTGAATGGTGAGCAGGGAGCACGGCAGCCTGGCGGGGCTGCACAAAGGCGGCACTCTCCAGGTGCGTGTCCTTGTGTGCACTGTTTCGGCATAAAGAGCCAGGCGATGCCAGCCGTGGCGAACGTGCATGTAGATCAGGACCACGTTGTGCCCTGCCGGCTCCATCCCCGTCATTCACTGCACACGCAGGAAGATCGATGGAAAAACATACCCGCCGCCTGTGCAACCCCGAATGGAGATGCCATGGCACGCAGCAACAGCTCCAGAGACAGGAAGAGGAATTCTCCATTGGTGCCTCGTTAGCCTAGTAATTAGTGTGCTAGGCTGAGGGACAGACAGACAATTTATCATCATAAGTGGCGGTTTTGTATCACAGTGACTCAGAAGCTGGGCTGATAACACAAGGGAAATATTGATGCTTCCGGCTCGGCGAGATGCTCCATAAACATGTCACAAAGGGACCATCACGATTTGGGAGAGTTACTCATATCCTACAGATGCAAAATCAACCCAGCATTAGCTGCCTCCCCGGTCCCGAGCAAAGAAGGGGAAGGAGGTTGCAATGGTTAAAGCACAGGCTTGGCTCTGGGTTTTATCGCAGACATTACAGGCCTTATTGCAGACTGCTCATGGCAGATATTCGGTTCTCTGTGCTGTACCGTCTGCATACGGGGGGTGAGTGGCCTTACCCACCACGCTGCCCTGAGGGCTCAGTCACATATGGAGAGCCCTCAGAGACAGTCACGTGGTGAAAGCTAGCTGTGGATGTATGAATAAGGTAAACCCTACATGCACGATCCAAATATACCCCTCTTTACCAGGGTCCGGCTGGACGGGAACGAAAAACCACGGTACCTGTTTATAATCATGACCGCGCTGCTATCAAGTGCACTGTATTTAAAAAAAACCTAGTGCAAAGGTCTGTCCCAGCCTAGCAACTATCTATAGCCATGCCATGCTTATCTCAGCCTCTTTCCCTCCCTCCCCAGCCCCTAGCGAGGAGCAAGAAGTTGTACAAGTGGCAGAAATGGACAGGGCCTGACTGCCCAGTCGCCTCGTGGCCAGGGCACTTGCCCAGGGGTGCCCGGCTACGATTCTAGGTCCTCTGCCCGGCTACGGGGCGGTTGAAGCTACATCTTAGCCACCTAAAGAGGAGCTAGAAATGACCTCCACATGCAAAGCCATCCTGCCGGCTCTGGGGTGGTTTCTGCACCAGCGGCTGCTCATAACGTGTGCGATGCTCACCCCACGCGGAGGTGAAACGGGGCTAAGTGAAGTGGGTGCGAGTGGTGGCAGGAGACCGGCCGTGCCCTCGTCCCCCTGCTTTCCCCGTTAGGATGATCTCGACGTTTTCGAGCACCGTGTGTATAGTTGTGGTAGGTGTGGATGTGGGTGGCTTGTGCAATTTCAAGAGGAGGTCGTGACACTTCCATAGGATGCTGCCCGGAGCACAGGACCGGACTGGATGTGACCTCCCTGCCCTCTATGACTTGGTGCATGGGGTCTGGGGTCAGGCCCCTGCGCAGGGCTGAATTGCACCTGGTGCTTGTGATCTGCCTCAGCGGGCTTGCACAGATGGTAGCACCCGCTCCCCTCTGTGCTGGGCAGGGGTGTTGCTGGGGCAGCCGTCAGAGCCGGCCGCTCGGGGATTGCAATCCTTGGTATTCCTAGGAGGGATTTGAAAGGAAACTTGATCTCTGCCTGGGACAAGTCTGGAAACCCCAAGCTGGGAGGCTTCGAGGGGTTTCCAGACTATGCACAAGTATAGTGGTTCTCAACATTTTTAGACTCCAGGCATCCCTCAAGAGACTCAAGGCCCCCTCGGAAAATATCAGCTCTTCGTTTTCTCCGCTTTTTTGACCATAGGAGAATAACAGAGTGATTCTCTTCTTGCAGAAAACTTGGCCGGCCCGCGGCAGGGCACGATGGCTGTGCCACGCCGGATTCCTGCTGGAAATCTCTTGGTTTACCTTGAGAATTGTGCTTGCCCATCTCAGTGTTAGCATTGTGCGGCACCCCGCAAGGATCTCGAGGCACCCCAGTGTGCTACAGCCCCTGTCTGGGACCCTCTGCATTGGCGGCTTCTGTAGGGGAGGGGTCTCCTCCCTCAAAAGCAGAGGTCAGCGACCTTTAATGAACAGCACTTATAACGAACAACTAGGCCATCCCTTGAGACCCAGCTGCTGATCCCCTGCCCCGTAGGTTGCGTTGGACAGCGACCACAGCAAGAAGTGGGAGTTTAGCTGGAGAGTGTGGATACCCCTACGGGTATTATAGAGTCATAGACTCACAGACAAGGAGGCTGCAAGGGAGCTCAGGAGGTCACATCCAGTCCAACCCCTGCTCCAAGCAGGACCGGCCCCAACTACATCATCCAGACAAGGCTTTGTCTACCCGGGTCTTCAACACCTCCAAGGATGGAGACTCCCCCACCTCTCTGGGGAGCCTGTTGCAGTGCTTCACCACCCTCCTGATGAGATTTTCCTCCTAATATCTCCCCTAAACTTTCCTTGCTGCAAATTTTAGGTCAGGAAGGGATTTTTCCCAGCTCAGACTGATAGGGCTTTGCCTCCTGCTGCCTTACAGTGCCTGGGTCCTCTCCCGAGCGTGTGGGGTTTTCCCCCTTGTCCCCCGTGGATATTGCTGCCCTGGCAATGGTGCATGGTGCAGAGCAGGGCGGCAGGTGTGTCTTGTTTCCTGAACCCACGGAGAAATACTTCCTTCATTAATGACTACTCAGAGGCTCGGCATTGCAGGGAGGGGACCCGGCGGATGTGGCTGGGGAATGCAGCAAGCTGCCACGTTGGTTAGTCCACAGATAACCGCCTCCATCAGCCACACGTACCACATTCCCTCTCCCTCCTACAGAAACATCCTGCCACCTCCCTCCGCTGCCAGCCCATCCCCACCTAAAGCAGCACAACATGCCCCCAGAGGCATTCAACCATTGCCTCCTGGGCAGGAGACACTCCCTTACCTGGCAGCAGTAGAAGCCTTTTATCCCGGACAGGCTAGCTGCATCTCTGCCTCCAACGTTCAGGCCCCTCCAGTGAACACCCCTGACTGGCACCAGTTCAAGCGGCAGGTAAGGCCCCCAGTGGTACCTGGCTGTGGGGTGGTTGGTGGGTGGATGTCTGCTGATGGAGGGGGCAAGTGTCCACTGGCAGCTTCTCCTAGTGCAGGGGGTACAGGGCTCCAGACTACTGCCCAGGGCTCCAGGCGGGGCAGTACTGAAAGACAGATAGCTGCACAAACTACTGCCCCATGCCCCAGCCTGAGCAGCAAGGAGGGCAGCAGCACAGTGCCATGGGCTGAGCCGGCATGCCTGACCCCTGTGTCTAGGGCACGGGGCTGGTGACCATGGCAAGCCACTTCCCTGCAGGCGTGGATCCCCTCCACCCTCGGGGCAGAGACTGGCTCTGCCTCTGGCTGCACCTGAGGTGAGGCTGCAACTCGCAGATCTGAGCCAGCATCGAAGTCACCTGCTTGTGGCACCTGGAGCGGCAGCGTGGGATGCGCTAGGCCCATAGGGGCATTTGCTGGCTGAAGCCCGTGAGGCAGGGGCTGCATTGCTATTGCTCCCCAAGACGCCTGGCTGGGGGCTGCGTTGCTACTGCTCCCTGAGCCGCCTGCTTGAAACTAAGCTGGCCGGGGCAGGTCTGCCCAAGCTGCTGTCACACCGTGGGGGTGCAGTGTAGACCCGCCTGGGTATCTGCACACCACTGGGTCACAATCTGGCTGCATTGGCAGGAGCGTTGCCAGTAGGTCAAGGGCAGTGATCCTTCCCCTCTATTCAGCACTGGGGAGGCCACATCTGGAGTCCTGTGTCCAGCTGTGGGCCCCACTACAGAAAGGAGGTGGACACACTGGAAAGAGTGCAGCGGAGGGCAATGAAAATGGTTGTGGGGCTGGGGCACAGGACTGGTGAGGAGAGGAGGAGGGAAATGGGCTGATTGAGTCTGCAGAAGAGAAGACCGAGGGGGATTGAATAGCAGCCGTCACCTCCCTGCCGGGGGGCTGCAAAGAGGATGGAGCTGGGCTGGTCTCGGTGGGGCAGATGGCAGGACAAGGAGCAATGGGCTCAAGCTGCAGCAAGGGAAGCTGAGGTTGGGTATTAGGGAAAACTCTCTCACTAGGAGGGTGGCGAAGCACTGGAGCAGGCTCCCCAGAGAGGTGGTGCAGTCTCCACCCTTGGAGGTGTTGAAGAGCCGGGTTGAGAAAGCCTTGGCTGGGATGCTGTAGTTGGGGCCGGTCCTGCTTGGCGCAGGGGTTGGACTGGATGTGACTTCCCACGCGCCCTTCCACCCTCCTTGTCTGTGATGCCCTTATCCGGGGCCGGGCCTGTTAGCACTGCCGCAATGCGATTAAATACCAGCAGCAACTTTGCCTTGCTCCCTCCTGCTCCGACTGTGGCTGCAGAAGCCAAGCCCAGCGGCAGACTCCTTCCCATCCCAGCGGCCCGCTGGCACCACCTTTGTGCTCTCAAGGGTTTCTGCGGGGGAGAGGGCTGGCGCGTGCCACCTTCTCCTACAAGCAAGCCCCGGGCCCAGGGATGGGAGCGCTGCCAAGGGGGCGGAAACGTCCCCAGAAACCTTCTCCCTCCAGCTTCTGCACTGGAAGAACGAGCACCTCGGAGGCTGGCTGCTGCCGAATGGCTTATCACACCCACAGCATGCATGCCTTTGCTGCTACCCCAGGCACCGGCCGTTAGCAGGCACACGCCGTCCTGTGCCGCATTCGCACAGCCAGGTCGGGGAAGACCAGCCGGCGCTGGGAGGCCGACGTGGGAGGCCCTGGGGCGCCCGGGAAGGCGCCGTCTCTCGCAGGGGTGAGCGGCGGAGCCCGGGCGCTCCAGGATCTCTGCTTTCTGGAGCCGGATCGCTATTGCTGACAATCTGGGGGGACGCAACGGAGAGCTTTGCAGTCCCGGAGGGCCCAGGGAAGGCGTGCGGGCAGCGCGAGGGGGCAGCTGAGGAAGCAGCGGGGCGGTGGACTGGAAGCAAGCAGGGGGTGAACCTGCGGCACTCCTGGCTGCAGGACTAGTGTACCCGCCCGCAGAGCAAGGATGGGGCCGGGGGTGAAACACCAGGGCCAGGCTGGCGTGCACCACGGTCTGTGCAAGGGGCAGGTGTGCCAGGGGTGCACTGTGCTGCACCCCTCCCCCGTGGGGATCCCCCTGCTGCCTCCCCCCGACGTCACTGGGTTCCAGAACGTTCCCAGGGGATTCCACCAGCAACACGTGTTGCAAAAAAAAAAGGGGGGGCGAGAAGAGGAAGGAGTGATATCAACCAATCAGTAGCGGGATAAGGGCGGGGCTGGGGAGACGTGCCCAATAGGAGGCCGGGAGGGCGGGTGATGGATGTCAGAATGGAGCAGTGACCTAGAGGGGCGTTTCCCCTAGGAGCCAATGAGAGCGGCGGGCTGGCGGGATGGACAGCGGCGCCGGCCAATAGGGTGGGCAGGAGGGGTGTGGGCGGGCCGTGGTGGGTTGCTAGGCGGGGGCGGGTCTCCCCTCACGTCACGGCCCTGTGCCTGCCTGCCTGCCCGCCTGCCCGGCGGGAGGGGCGGGGGCCGGTGCGGGCCCCGGGGCCGGTGAGTGCGGGGTGCAAGGGCAGGGGTGCAGGGTTAGAGCCCGGGTGTGCAAGGGTTGGGGTGCAGGGTTAGAGCCTGGGTGTGCAAGGGCAGGGGTACAGGGCTGGAGTCTGGGTGTGCAAGGGCTAGAGCCCATGTGTGCAAGGGCTGGGGTACAGGGCTGGAGCATGGGTGTACAAGGGCTAGACCCAGGTGTGCAAGGGCTGGGGTACAGGGCTGGAGCATGGGTGTACAAGGGCTAGACCCAGGTGTGCAGGGGCTGGGGTACAGGGCTGGAGCCCGGGTGTGTAAGGGCTGGGGTGCAGGGTTGGAGCCCGGGTGTGCAAGGGCTAGACCCAGGTGTGCAAGGGCTGGGGTACAGGGCTGGAGCCCAGGTGTGCAAGGGCTGGGGTGCGGGGCTTGACCCGGGTGTGCAAGGGGTGGGGTGCGGGGCTGGAGCGTGGGTGTGCAAGGGCTGGGGCAGGGCGCAGGAGCCGGAGGCCGGGGGTCCCGAGCCAGGAGCCCCCCGCCCCCCTCCCCCAGTGCAGCCCCCCGGGCGGCAGGGCCAGGGCCAGGCTGGGACGCGGGTCCCTCCCTCCGCGGGGCAGAGGCGGAGGGGGCCGGATCCGCGCCCCGCGGGCGGGCGGGGGGGCGGGGGCGGGCGGGCGGCCGGGCGGGGGGCGCGAGTGGGCCGGGGCGGATGAGTCAGCCGTGTAGTCATGACATTTCTGGCTGGTGAGCGCAGGCTGGCAGCCAGCACGGGCGGGCACGGGCTCCGCTGCCCCGCGCTGCCTCCTGCCTTACCAAACTTGGTGCGGGCTGCGGTGCCTGGGGAGCGCCGTGCGGGGCGGACATGCCAGCAATCCTGCTCTTCTGGAGCCGCGCGGAGAGGTACCGCTGCCCTCCCTTCCCCGGCAAACAAACTTTTCTGCCCTTCCTCTGCTCCTCACGCCCGGGTTTCCGAGCCCCGGGCTCCCTCCGTGTCTCAGCCCGGCTCTCGGGGCTCGTTTGCAGGGACGGGGTTCTTTCCCGTCCCCGCCGGGAGTCTGCAAAGGGGGGGCTTCGTTTGCTTGCGGGAGCCCCGGGACGAGCCAGGGAGCGCGGGCTGGGAGGATGCTCCCCGTTATCCGGGGCAGGCAGCCGGGCGTGCCGGGGAGAGCTCGCCCGTGTGCCCGCAGGGGACCGTGCCGGCAGCCCGGAGCCGCCCCGACGCCGGGGTGACGGGAGCCTTCGGGGTATCGGTGAAAGCGGCTGCACCAAGACAGCAAAGCGTTTGGGAGCCGGCTGCCGGGGAGGGGAGGGGAGGGAAGGCAGGGCTGCGAGAACAGCGCAGACACGTTTAACCTTGAGTCTTCCCGGGGAGGACAACCGGGTCTCGAGCGGCGAACGTGACTTTTCTCCGACTTCGCCGCGTCCCCGCTTTGCCCGTCTCTGATTTGTCTGCGGGGAAAGCGGCGCTGACACGGCGGAGACGTCAAGCCATTTGTTTCTGGCGCAGCCCGGGGACCGCCAGGTCCCCATCCTACCGGTCGGGCAGGGAGCCGTCGCGGTCTCCCGAGGGCGGGTCGCTGGGACGCGGGGTCCCGCCGCGCTCGGAGGCTGGCCTCCGGAGTTATGGGGCCGGCGCTCGCGTCGCTCAGTCCGAGGAAACAGCGAGAAACCAATTAGAGGAAAATTGCCGCTTGTCAAGTGACTTCATTGAATGGTTTCTTCCCCCGTGCGGGCCCGGGGAGGGGATTGCCGGAGCGCGCACAAAGGAGAGCGCGTCCGCCCAGGACGCCGGCTGCGATCGGAGCCGCGCTGCCTGTCCTCGGAGCAGAGTTCGGCACGGTGGTTCCTGCGGATGGGAAATGCCTCGTTCTCCCTCGACGCGCCTGCCCTGCGCCGGCCCGCTCGTAGGTGTTGAGCCGAGCCCCTCGGCGCTGCGGGCCCGCGCCGCGAGCGAGCGAGCTCGCTCCTCTCTGCGTCCCGTCCCGTCCCGTCCCGTCCCGTCCCGCCGGCCAGGCCAGGCAGGGGTCTGTCTGGGTAGCCCTCAGCTCTGCAGGGGTGAAGCAGCTCGTTGCCAGCATTGATGTTTAAAATAAAGCTGGAGCCTTTAAAAATGACGGCCTGGACTCTGAATGCGTTCATGAAGTTTCGGTAAGTGGCTTTGCCCCCCTGCCCGCGTGTCCGCTCGGGGTCGCCCCCCCCCCGGAGCCCCATCATCGCCCATCTTTGTCTCGTGAGCGGTCCCCTGACACGGGCTCCCGTCGTGTGATGACCGGAGCGCGGGATGGAAAATCTTACCCCCTTCCCTGACCGTATGGGCGAGGGATTAGATCAGAGGATTGCTATCCTGCTGGCTCACCGAGCCAGAGGTGATGCAGCCTGATGTCACGCTGGAGGCTGGAACGGAGGTTTTTAAGGGGAGATTAGTAACGGTCTCTTTATTGTTTTTGAGGTCTCCGGCGTGAAGGTGCCTGATCTTTCCCGGAGGGGGGCGATGGTGGCGGTGATGGATTTGTGACGGTCCCGGCGGCGGGGGTCAGCTCGGGGGACCGCCCGGCTGCTCCAGATGGAGCGAGACGGGAACGTGACGGCGGAGGCACGGCACGCGCAGCTGGTCCCGGGGAGGTGGGAGGCAGCTCTCCGGGGACGGAGTCGTGTTTTACCAAGGCTCACATGAGCGCTGCCTCGGAGGCGCGCCGAGCCCACCGGCTGACCTCCCGGGTCCCGTAACGCTCATCATCGGCTCCGGGCTCCCTCCGGGAGGGGAGGGGAGGAGAGGGGGATGGGGGAGTCTCTGCAGCCGCCGGCTCTCCGATGCTGTGCTGGAGAGGGAGAGAGGAACCTGCCTGAGCATGGGCAGTAGCCAGACAAAAGGTTCCCAGGCTGCTGCACGTTTTCCTCCTCCTCCTGCCTGCGCCTGAGCCCAGGAAAGCAGCCGCAAGGTGACTGGAAGGCAGTGGCGGTGCGTGCGCCAGGCTCCCGAGCTGTAAGTCCCATCCCTTAAGAGGAGAAGCCCAGTAGCTGGCTTTCTTCCTGGACGTGCCTGGCTCTGGGACCTCCAGCAAACACGGCGGGCATTATGCTCGCACAGCTGACGGGAGAACATGTTGGCCAGGGACTCGCTTGTCCAAGGACGTCTGGCAGCTTTTGCTGCGGGCGGGTAGAAAGGAGCTCTGTGCAGTTTGCAGTTTGGTCCGAGTGTGCCCTGCTTGTCGGGCGGGGGCGTGTGCCCCGGGCAGGGGTCAGCCCGGAGGGGAGAGCGCCATACAAGGGGGTCGGAAACAAGCAGCCTGGATAAGTAACACCCGCCTGGATAAGAGCCGGGGCTTTCACGCTTCAGGGCACTGATGGAGCAGACGTCAGGGGTCGGGAAGAAATTTGCCTTCCGCACCACGTGGCTTTTGCTTGTGGGGCAGGAATTGCATCTTCTTCCGAAGCATTTGGGAAAGGCACTGCCAGGACACGGGGGTGGGAGCCCACTAGCCTGTTCTTTATGGGGGCTGCGGCGCTCCGCTCCTAAACCAGGACCCGCTGCGCCCGGCGCTGTACGAATGCAGAGATGGACCCTGCTCTGAATAGCTTGTATTGAGATGCTGAGCCCTGGGGCACACAAGGAAACAAGGGGAGGCCGGATGGCGTGGGTCTCGGGCTTCTCGCAGGAGGGGAGAGCGCGAAGGGAGTCTGGGAGTGGGAGTCGACGTCACGCCAGCGGGTAAGGCGGTGGGGATGGGGAGAACGGGCCCTGGAGAGTGAAGGCAAACGGTTCTGGGGAGAAGGGAGTGAGCGCAAAGGAAGCGAGCCTTGCAGCAGCTTGTCGGCCAGCTGAGAGGGGCGCGATGGTGTTGCTCAAGGCCGCGGAGGAGGATGTTGCACCACTGGTGACGCAGGAAGCTGAGCCCAGACCTTGCATCAGCTGGGAGCGCGGAGCAGACAGCTGGATTCCCGAGGCCAGGGGGCATCGCTTTCCCGGAGCCGGGTCCAAAAGTTCGACTTGACTGTCGATGGCGTTCTGGTCCCCCTTGACGGGGAGAGACCTGGGTTGTATGTGCATCCATGGGCGTTGGAAGGCACCCAAGGATGTCAGTAGGATGCACCGCCCCGGCAAGGGGTCTCCCATGGAGCTGGCTGGATGTGCCACTCGCTGGATCACTCCCTGCTGCCAACGCCACCGCCCAGGGGGAAATCGCGGCTTCTGTGCAAGCATCCTCCCCGCCCCCTCGGGCACGCGAGGATGCTGCTTTCAAGGGAGGAGCGAGACCAGCTGCAAACCATGAGCCATTTCCGCCTCTCCCCTCAATCCTCGCTGCCACGCGCTTACGCCAGCCACCACTGGAAGAACCACTGCCTAGCCGTGTCTGCTGCCTGTGTCCAATGTGGAGGGACCGATGCAAGCTGGGTCGCAGCGTATGGTGGCAGCGCTGGGATGGATGGGCAGACAGTGATGCCCTCCGAAGCCGTTGGGAGCCAGCTGATGCCTAGTGGGCAAGTCTCTGAAGGAGCCATGAGCGTCTCCCAGACCGTTGCACAACACTGCCATGAACGAGGGAGCTGCCGGACCAGCCTCGTGCTGGAGAAAGCCTCTACCTGATCCGAACCGGTGGCTGCTGTCGCTCTTTGTCACTGCGCTTGAGTGACAGGAAGAAAAACGCCCTAATTTTATATATACCAGGGTGTTGTCGAGGCTCTAGAGACGTCGCCTCTGCTCCAAACACTTCCTCTCCAAGCATGCAACAAACTAGAGAGGATGGGATGCAACGGGGGCAGATTAGCAAGCATCCTCACACACGGCCTTGCTCGCTGCTTTGTTCACACCCCTTGGAGAGGAGAGCCGGGGGTCGCAGGCCTTCCAGATGGGGTCTGCAAAGGAGGCGGGCAGCGGGCACTGGCACAGAGGCACTCTCAGAGAGTGGTTTTCCGCGTCACTTGGAGGGTGGCACCAGGAAGCTTGGGACCGATGGAGAAGCGAGGGTCTGGGCATGGTCGGAGCGGCATGGCGGTGGGTGAGGCTGGGGTTTGCCCCGAGACGCTCTGGATAGGCGTGAAGTCAAGCGAGTTGCACTGAGGACAGCGGTGATGGGGGCCTGCGTGCAGGAGCTTGGCAGGGGGAACGGACAGGGTTTGGAGGTGCTGTGCTAGGGGCTCCGGGCACGTCCGGCCCCCACCTCCGTGCTGGCCGAGAGGGACCGAGCAGTGCCAGGCCCGCAAGGTGTTGGGATTGCCAGCCAGGATGGAGGAAGGGTCGGGGCAGGTTTGGGATGGGAGGAGCACCGTTCTGGGCATTGGGAAGGGAGGCCTGAGCCTGCACGGTGGATCACTTCTGTGTTGGGTCTGGGAGGGCAGCAAGGGCTGCCCCAGCTGCTCTCCAGGACCGGTCCTTCTCAGTCCTCGGTAGCGGTGCTTGGGGAGTGCTGCTGTTGCCTCTTTCCCCATCCCTGGCATCACGTGCCCGCGGCTTTCCGATACTTTAGTATAGGCACGGCCATGTCCCTGGCTCTCGGCGCGCCCGTGTCACGGGCGGAGCGAGGCCGTTCTCTCGGCGCCAATTTATTGCCCCGTGTGCGGGCGCGAGAGTTAGCCGTCTCCTCGGGCCACCCGGTCTTCCCAGCTCCTGGCGGCGTTCCCTCTGAGCCAGAGATTCTCTAACGCCATCGACGCCAGGCTCGAGGCGCTTTTAAAAATAGCCTCCCACCATCACAAGATGTTTCTGTCTAACGGCTTCATCCCTTTGTCTTCTTCCAACACAAATTACAGCTCTTACGCGGCGAGAAGCACTTACCACAGCTGAACATCAATCGCTCCCGGGAACAAAGCGCTTGAAGTTCTCCTAAGGTGAACGGCACGGCGCTCACGCCCCTGCTGCCTTTCCAGCTTCCGCTGGCGCGAGGCCGAGACGCCCGGCCCGAGGTGGTCTAAGAGTGACGTGGCTTGACCCTTAACGTCACACGCGCACGGCCGGGGGGTCTGCCCGCGCTGCAGGGCACTGCTAACGAGCTCGTGTGTGCCTATAAGCTGACCTGCTGCTGCTGTTTCTCCCCGCGTGGGGCTGGGGTGGAGATTCCCCTCCCGCCTCTCGTGGGTGGGGGAGAGCGGTCCTCGGCCACAGCTCCGCGTGGTCGTGCGGCATCCTCCTAACAATGCCCTTCGCTTGCCTGGCACTTCTCACCTGTACGTCTCGAGGCGCTGCCCCAAAGAGGGTGAGGGACACTGCCCGCTTGCTGCTGCCGGGGAGGGAGCCCAGAAAGGAGGAGCATCTCGCAGGGCTGGGAGCAGCACGGAGGCGCGTTGCCTCCTGGCGCCCTGCTCTCGGCTCCAGGCGCGCGGGCGTGCAGCGGGGTCTCAGGTCGGTCCCTCGGGGCAAAAGCGGTTCTTGGGGGAGCAGGGGGGGTGCTGAGCATGGCTGGCGGCGGGGTGACGGGGTGCAGCGTCTGGTGCCCGGCACGTGCATTACAGAGCCCTGTTTGTCTGCTTTCAGGAATAAGTACTCGGCTGCGGGCAGCAACGCCGTCATGGGGAAGGACTATTACAAGATCCTGGGCATCCAGTCCGGGGCCAACGAGGACGAGATCAAGAAAGCGTATCGCAAAATGGCCCTGAAGTACCACCCCGACAAGAACAAGGACCCCAACGCGGAGGAGAAGTTCAAGGAGATCGCGGAGGCCTACGACGTGCTGAGCGACCCCAAGAAGCGGGCCGTCTACGATCAGTATGGGGAGGAAGGTAAGGGGCCGAGGGGCAGGCGGCTGCGGCACTGAACCCGGTGCGGGGATCGCGCGGTGTCCCACTTCGGTGGCTCTCCCAGCCCCCAAACGCTGTGGCAAGCAGGGAAGTGCCGTTCTGGTGCAGCAAGCAGCACTTCTCCCAGGGCGTGGGCGGCGTGTCCGGAATTATCCCCATGATTCATCCCTGCCTCCGAAACCAGGTTACTAGTCCAGAGCTGGGAAGAGCGAGCGTCGTCTTCCTGCCCTGCTTGCCAGCTGCGGTGGCTTGATCTGGTTCTCTGGTGGCTGCCCCATGGAGGGTCCAAGCCACGTGTGGGCACGTGCCCCCATTCCTGGGCGCAGCGGTAGAGGTGCCGTGACCGGTGTGGCCCGGTTCGCCCCGGTGCCGCCGTTCGCCCCCTGAGACCAGTGGCAGGAAGCCCGGTCGGGCCTTGCTCGTGGCCATCGTTAACACGAGGGCTCTGGCGACCTGCCCGCCCGCCCTCCCTTCCCCCTGCTTGTTCAGCGGTGCTGTTTATATTCCAGTCCCCGCTGGTCTCTGCTCTGGTACGTCCTGACCTACATGTCCAGAAGCCTTTCCCAATTAAAGTAATAGGTTCTTGTTTTGAAACCAAGTCCCGGCTGTTGTCTCCTGGTTGGCAGGGGGTAAGGAGACGTTCCACCGCGCACGGCCTTATTAGTCGAACGCGGAAGATTTCGCAACCCGCTTTGCTGCAGAGCAAGAGAGCAGGGAATAGCATTTGCGTTTATCAGCAAAAGAGTTTAGCACTTGAAAAAGCCGCAGGCCTGGTACGGACAGCCAGCGTGGCTAGTGGGATGCATACCCCTCAGCAGGTGCACCGGCCCCTCCAGGGCATTGCCGCGAATGTGCAGGGGTCACCGATACCTCGGTGCCCTCCGGAGCAGGCACTCCCTGCTCCATGTCTCATGGGGATCCTTGCTGCTCTTGGTCAGAGCTGCATCTTCTCCTTGGAGGGCTAAATGCAGCAGAAACTTGCCAAAAAAGTCGATAGCCTCTTTGAGACAGAGTGGCAGGGAAAGTGTTCCCATACAAGGCATCCACAGCTGGGGACACGGGTGCTGATGGAGCTACGCACATCGTCCAGGGCAGCTGAAGTTTGCGGTGGTCTGTGCCCACGCCCTCTGCGCGTTGCACACACGCGTGGCTGAGCCCGTGAATTGCGTCACTAGTGCAGTGGATGAGTTGAAAGGCAGCTCCCATCCAGACAAAGCCTTTGAGCGTGGCTGGCAGTCGTGAGGGTGGATTCGAAGGCAGAGTCGGGGAGAATGCAACCACTGCCCACTGGAGCATTTGTGCGAGACCGGGCAGCCTGTGCCTTTGCCATTCAGAGCCTCTCCCAGCCCATCCTTCTCCACCGGTGCCCCTCCGAGGGGTTCAGGTGCTGTCCCGCAGGGGTTTGAACTGCCACAGGTGGGAAAGGAGCCCAGGACTGCTGCTTGGCCACGGGGGACAGCAGGCACCTGGGGACTTCGCTGCCAGCAGTAGCGGCATGGCCCTAGCAGAGGTGCCCTCGGGGCACAAGGACTGCAAGGGCCTGGCAGAGCCGGATGTGGCTTCGTCCTGGCGTTTAAGCCCCTTGTTGTCCAGGGTTGCTGAGAGCAGTTGGTACTAGCTTGGGGCCATCACGGAGAGGTTTAATACGTGCATCTCTCCAATAATGTGCCATGGCTTGGGCCAAAGTAGGACATGGTCATCCATGGCTGGTAGCAGTTGTGGGTTAGGAGCTGTGCCCCAAGGAGGGGGCAGGACATTCATGACCCCCAAGCTGCAGTGGTTGGCACTGGGCGTGCGCAGTGCCCACTTGTCTGAGCCTGGCATGCCCTACGGCGGGCTGGTGCTCGCGTGTCGCTGCAGCTCTTGGGTCATGCTTGGCCCTGCCACTTGTCTGAAAGCTTCAGGGGCAAATTCTCTGCTCCTTGAGGCTAAATCTGCCCCCATGGGCCCTGCTCTCGGGCAGAGGGAGGCAGCTGAGATGCCAGGCTCAGCGTCCACACCAAGCATCCATCAAGATGCAACCGAAAAGAGCAGCCATCAGGTCTGTCCCGTGAGCACCTCTGGCTGTTACGTGGTGTAGGGCTGGGAACATGTCAGCTCTCCTGAGCCAGCGCTCTCTTGTGTCTGGGGAGCTGGAAAGCGTCCCAAAGCCCATCCTGCTTTAAGCCTGTCTTGACCCTCTCGGTCAGCGATAGGCTTGTGAAGCGCATGGCTGCAGGAACGCAGCCCGGGAAGGCGGTTGCCTGCAGCCCTGCATGTGCTGCAGGTTGCTTTGGGGATCCCTTGTATTACAGGCAAGATCTGAATGCAGGGTGCAGTCGAGGAGGTCTTGGGGGAGAGTGGACCCTTGAGAAGCCTTTGCTTTAAGGAAGTCAGGTAGTTACTGGAAGAGAGAAATACCCAGTTTCTGTGACATTTTCAGCCTCACAAAGTACGAGCCAGGTGAACGGGTTCTCCCCCACGCCAGGACTTTGCTGGGAGTTGGGGATTTTACGTCCTCTTCCTCGCATGCCTTCGACTGACCTCGCAGCGCAGACCTGTCCCTCGCGGTCCTGAACCCTGACTCTGTTTGCACAGCGCTGGGGCCCGGGGCCGTTCTCCCTCCCCCATGCCTCTGCCTTTGTGCGGGTGGCCAGCGTGTGGGTGCTGACCGCCACGCCATCCCGGCGAGAAAGTCCTGAGTAAGCAGTTGCTCGGGGAGTTGAGAGCTTTCCCTAACTCTCTCGACGCGCCTCTGCCGAGCCACGGCCGTCCGCGCGCTTGGGGCACCCGTTCAATCACAGCTGAAACGGGCTGGAAAGAAGTAATGTATTGTTGACATCTGCAGTATAGTCAGGATGGCATTAGGGACTGCGCGTATCTGTAATTTGTGGGGCTAATTAAGTCTGAAAGTGCAAGCAACTGCCTGGTCCATATGGTCACCGGGCTCCCTAATCAGTGCCCTGCTGCGGCATTTAGCCAATTACCGGGCTGAGCTGCTCTGTGCGATGGCGATGGCTGTGGCAGGTAGGCTCAGCAGTCTGGCGTGCGTCTCTAAAGCAGATCCCCCCGCGCTCCCAGCCAGAAACCCGTGGCCCTTTCTCCTGGTGCAAACACTGTTGTCTGGACCCCGTTGCCTCGTGGAGTGGCAGCCGGCAGGTAAAGAGGCTCCAGCCCTCTTCGTCCCACGTGCCCAGAATAGCAGCAAATGCAGCCACGATGCACGGATGACGAGAGGCTAGGCCAGAGGGGTGGGAAAGGTACTACAGTCTCCTCGCTCTCCTCCCCGGATTGGATTTCTATAAGTTTTCCTGCCTTGTGCCCACTTAACACAAGTTCCCATTCTGGACCTGCAGAGGCTTGGGGGTGAGACTGCACTTGGCCTTGGAGGCTGGCTTTTGTTCGCCATCCCAGAGGGGACTTTTGCACCCGGGCAGGCTGTGACTTCCATTTGTGCCGTGCCCGTTGTTCGAAAGCATCGTGCAGGGCCCCCTGGACATTGCCGCGTCTGAATTCCCTCCGTGATTCGTAGACGATCGGGGCAGAAGGGACCTCAATAAATCATCGAGTCCGACCCCCTGCCCTGGGTCGGACTCAATGATGGATCACCCTAGAGCAGTGATTCCCAAGCAGGGTACCTTGGCACCCTGGGGTGTCTCGAGATCCTTTTATGGGTGTCTCAGCTGTGTGCAAATGCCTCTACGCGTGTCACAGGATAAACCCAGAGATTTCCGATAAGAATCCAGCGGGTTGCAACCGTCCCGCCCTGTCGTGGGCTGGCTGAATTGTTTGCAATGGAAGAATTGCTCTAGGAGTTTTTCTGTGGTCCAAAAACGAGTGCTGGCATTTTCTGAGGGGGGCTCAGCATCGAAGAAGCCTGTGAAACGCCTAGTCTAGAGGGGACGTACCTTCCTGCGTAGCCGGGTTAACATCTTCTCACTCTCTTCCAGGTCTCAAGACTGGCGGCGGTTCCTCCGGCAGCTCAGGGAACACTTTCCACTACACCTTCCACGGGGACCCCCACGCCACCTTCGCCTCCTTCTTCGGCGGCTCCAACCCCTTCGACATCTTCTTCGCCAGCAGCCGTTCGCGGATGTTCAATGGCTTCGAGCAGGAGGACATGGACATCGACGATGACGACGACCCGTTCAGCGCCTTCGGCCGCTTCGGCTTCAACGGGCTCAGCGGCGTCCACCGGCGGCACCCGGAGCCGCTGCACACGCGCCGGAAGGTGCAGGACCCACCCGTCATCCACGAGCTCAAGGTGTCCCTGGAGGAGATCTACCACGGCTCTACCAAGCGGATGAAGATCACGCGGCGGCGGCTGAACCCCGACGGACGCACCATGCGGACTGAGGACAAAATCCTGAACATTGTCATCAAGCGAGGTTGGAAGGAAGGGACCAAAATCACCTTCCCCAAGGAGGGCGACGCCACGCCAGACAACATCCCCGCCGACATCGTCTTCATCCTCAAGGACAAGCCGCACTCGCACTTCAAGCGGGATGGGACGAACGTGGTCTACACGGCGGCCATCAGCCTCAAAGAGGTGGGTGCGTGGGCAGGGCCTGGGATGGCCGGGCGGAGGAGGGAGGTGTCGGGCAGGGGGAACGCGAAGAGGAGGGGTGGACAGACCGAGGCCCCCTCTCCCATCATGCCTCTCCCTTACTCCCCCAGCCCAGTGAGCCCAAACCACTCAGGCGCACTGGAGAGCAGCGCTTGGGTAGACTATATGGCCTGGAGCAGCCCTCCATTTGCGGGGGGCTGAGAGTAGTGCTGGGGCAGGGTCTGGTCCCTAGCTGGGTGCCGTGCTGAATTGCCCGTGTCCCGTCACCGTGGAGGAGGTTGTGGGCAGAGCCGGGAGGGACGCTGTATGGGCACGGCCAGGTGAACCAGCCCCGACCTCTGGCACATGGTGTTTAATGACTGGAGAGATCCTGGCTGAGTGTGATGGTTGCAGCCCAGTCCCTATCTGCTCATTTTGCATGCTGGCGCTCTATGCCAAGGGCTCCGGCTGACGGGCGTGAGGGCTTGCAGGTTCCCAGGTGGGGCTGTGCATCACACAGCACCTTCTCCTGGAGCCAGGCGCCGTCGTGGTCCAACACGGAGGCATCGGGGCTTGCACCAGGCCAGCCCAGTGTCTGGTCTCACTTTGATGGGACTCGGAGCATCAAAGCAGCCAGCAGTGCAGAGGCAGGAGTGGGGAGGGAGAGGCCTGTGAGCCAGCGTGATGCAGGTGGGATACGGCTGCTGCTGTTGAACTACCTCTTAATGAGCTCCAGCTGGCAGCTGCATTTCTCCTTCCATGGCTGGCAGCTGCAATTTGCAATCCGCCTCCACCGGGAGCGGCTGTCCGTCTCCCTAACGAGCAGGGTCTGCAGAGGCCGAGGTAGTTCATTGGTCCTCAAATGCATTTCATCCAAATAAGCTCCCAACGGGTCAGGGTTTGGGGGGCAGAGGCATGAACCCCCTGGAGGGTCCCCCGATGGCAGGGTTCCTTCGCGAAGGACTTGCCTTTCCCTGGGAGCTGGAGCCGGGTGGGAGGTGGTATCCCGCGGGGAGTGGCCTTGCCCGGTGGGGGGCAAGCTCCTCCGCAGGCACCGCGTGTCTTCTGTGCAAACCAGAGGCTTATCCGTACGGCGCGTGGCTCTGTGACGTCGCCGATCTCTCTGGGGAGGCGCCAGGCTTTGCGCAGCAACGCTGACCTAGCTCATGCACATCTTCTACGTGTCGGTCACACGGGCCTGCGAGCCCCAGACCCACGTGAGCTGTTCAGGTGCCTCCAGGCTCCTCGTCCCTGGGATCTCTCTGGCCGCTGTCCCAGCTGCCTGCCGTGGCCCTGAAGGCAGGAGGTGGTGGAGGGAGGGCTGCCGATCCAGCCAGGGCCCCCGTGGGCTGCAGGATGCCGCCGGGTTGTGCAGGCGCTCCGCGCTGCAGCCCTCCAAAGCTGGAGGCTTTGCCCTCGCGTGACCTCGTTCCTGCGATCCAGGTTCCTGCCTCAACCACGTCACCTTGCCTCATCCAAAAAAAAAGCCGGGCCCGGCGGGGCTCTCCGAACACGGCTCCGCCACGGAGCTGTTGCCATAGCTACTTGCGGGAACACGGCAGCGTGCTTGTGAATGAAAGCCCGTGTTTCAAAGGCGTTGGAGCGCCTCGAGCCGTGGCAGCCTGACCTGGCCCAGCGCTGGTCAGTGTTTTCCACCCAGGGGCTGAGCAGGCTGTTTCCAAAAGAGCCACGGTGGCTTCAACACCGGGGGCAAGTTTTCTGGAGCCATGCAAGGAGCCAGCCCCCGCGCTCCCCTCCACCCCCAGCATCTCCTGCGGGCATAGAGGTGCCGTAGCTGGGTCTCCGTAGCCCTGGGAAAGGTGGCTGGAGCAGCTGGGAGCCCCGCTAATCCCAGCAAGAGTAGGGACTGTGGGGGCCAGACCTTGTCATGGCTCCTGGGGGAAGCCCCCGTCCTCGCCTGGTAGGCACAGGACTGATTTCGGACCCTGCCCTTGAGCTGGGCGGGGGTGCAAGCACCTTTTTGGGGCTTACACAGCGCACCTCTCCATTTAATATGCCTTGAGGGCCCCGGCACGCTGGCATGGGACGTGGACCTACCAGGCTGGTAGCTGTTGTGGGATAGGAGCTGTGCCGGAGGGAGGCTGCAAAAGCAAAGTCCTCGCCCCTTAGTCCCTTCTGCCCTCTGTTGCGGTCTCCTCTGATCTTCCAGGGATAGTCGGGCGTCCCTTACGTCGGGGCACTGCTGGGCTGAGTGACCCAGAGGCTCTGGTCCAGCGCAGCCTTTGCCCCGTGTCCGAGCGGAGAGGCCACCTGACTGGGGGCAAGGCTGGCAAATGGACATGACCCCTCTCCTCCCCGATTTCCCTGTGCTCAGATACTGGTTCTCTCTCCCTGCCGCGCTGGGCGAGACTGGTGGCAGTGGTGAAGCGGGAGAGGCCGAGCGAAGGGCGCTCCTGTCTTCGCAGCCCAGGGACCGTCGATGGCCCCACGCTGACGCACATCCCCGCGGGGAGCGGGGCGGCCCCGGGAGCAGCTGTCGCGCTGCCAGGAGGGCCGTGGGAGGCGCAGCCAAGAGGGTTTCCCCAGAGAGATGTGGGCTGCAGGAAACTGCCCGCTCTCCAAATCTTGCAAGCGGCTCCGTGGGAGGCGGCGAGAAGCGGCGACGACGTGGCTTTGGCACTGTCCCCGGGTTCGCCGGGGCAGCGCTGCCTGGATGCAGTTCCCCGGGGGGTAGAAAACTCAACCTCCTCCCCTAGCCCCGTGATGTGCACGGCTCCAGCGTCCTCCGCCAGGTGCAGCCCAGAGATCACGGCGCAGGGCCTTGCATTTGCAGGAGCGGAGCAGGGCCCAGCATCCGGCTAAATCAGTCCCTGCATTGTCGGCTCGGCCACAGAGCCGTGTCCAGCAGGAGATCTCCCTCCTTGGCATGGAGAGCCCCTGGGTGGCGGGCAGCTGAGGCCGGGGAAGCATTGCCTTCCCGATCGGATAGCTGCATCCTAGCAGGAGGGGCGCATGGGAGGGTCACCTGAGCCGGGCAGCGGAGCTATTTTGGTAGCCGGCATCATGAATTTCTCCTCTGGCTTCGTTGGCAAGAAGGGGCTGGGGGCAGGGCAAGGACCTGTGCTAATTGCAGAGCACCCAAGGTTATAAAAGGGATGTTGCTAACGAGCCGGTCTCTTCACTGGTCCCTCTGGCCCCCCACCCCCAGTGCAACTGGGTGTATAGGTTTAATGCCCAAATCCCCGGGGCACACAGCACCCAGGGGCACCATGTCCCGGGCGCCCCAGCAGGCTCATCCTCGGCCCGTCACAGTCCCCAAAAATCCAGATTTGCAGTCGAACCCCCTCGAAATCCCTGACGCGGTTCATCGTGCGCATGGCACCAGAATCCACCCTGGCGCACGGCCTCTCCGGGTGGGGATGAAGAGGATCGGGAAGGTGCTCTGCGTGTTTCACGCGGGTCGTTGGACTTGAAACGGATCTGCAGGCTCCCGAGCAAAACCAGCGTCCCGACTCCTCTCTCGGCTTCGCTTTGCTGTTGCAGGGACGCAGTCACCTTGCAGCCGCACGGCGCGGGGCTGGCTGCAGGTGCTTGGCGCTGTCCTCAGGTGCCCTTGCTGCACGTGGCTTCCCAACAGGTTACTTTTTGCAATGGTTTTCTGACCTAGATTACTACCCGGCAGCTCGGTAGCACAGAGAGGTATCCTCTGGCAAAGCCGCGAAGCTTGCTAACTGCTGGCAAAGCCGGAGATGGTGCTTTTCACCCCGTCGTGCTGCAGCGAGGGGCACGGCGTGCACGTGCAAGGCGCTGTATAGACACGATGAATAGAGGACCTGCCCCCCAGGGAGCTTAACATCTACCTGCTCCTCTCCCTCCGCTTCCTGCTGTCGGCGTTCACCTCGCGTGCCCCTTGTAGCCAAGGCAGGCTCCCGGTTTCTGGCAGGCTGTGGTTTTTTTAATCGGAGCCGGTGTCTTGCAGAAGGGCTGTGGCGGGAGAAATCAGCACAGGCTTCTCCTGCAGATCCATCTGGAGCGGAGGCGGCCTGGTTTTCTGAGGACACGGAGCGCCCTCACCCCTTACCAGAGCTAACGAGGGCTCCAGGGATTTTGCAAACCAGGGCAAGGAAGCGTTGAGAAATGAAGGGGCCTAATTGGCAGGAAGGGGGTCCCTGAGCCAGCTCTGGCTGAGCTGCTTTTCCCGCAGGGGAGGAGGAGGGTGTCGGGACTGAGCCCCAAGCCGATGCTGCCTGAAAGGCTCCAGCGAGGCCCTGGCACCGTGCAGCTCCTCGCGTTAGCATCGGCACCGCGAGATGCTGGAGCGTGGCCAGGTGCGGTCTCCACCACCAGCACCGGACACCTGCCTGGATGTACCTGCAAGGCCAGGGCACCCTCGCGGTCTCCCCTCCCTGGCTCCGCAGGGCAGGAGCTGGCCCTCCCCGCCCCGCTCCAGCGAAGTCTGCTTTTCCAGAAACCTCGCTCTGCATCGCCGGTGACAGCGTCTCAGCCCACGTGCGCGGGAGCTGTCGGAGTCATTTAAGGACGTCCGGAGCTGCGTGCCGCATTGCCGGCTCACGTGGAGGCGAGCCCTGCAGCTCCGCGTGGGGGGCTAGCACCGCCGTTCGGCCCCTGCCTGGGGGATTATAGCTGCACGCCGGGGGACAGGAGGGGTGGGCTTCTGGGGGCTTTGCTGGAGAGCCGTTCACTCCTCCATCACAGCGCCCGTCTGGGAGCGAGGCTGCACGGCCCCCGAGTGCATCGGGGTCCCCGTTCCAGCCCAGCAAGTCTCTGGGGACGGGGGGAACAAGCAGCCCCGGTTCTCATGCTTCAGGCATGCAGGGCAGTGGGAGGAAGGGCCCCTGCACCCCAAACCTGGGGCCGGGGGTCACTGCTCCCACCTGCTTATGCACGATGCAGGCGGGTGCCCTCTTGGGGCATGAGGGCAGTGGGGCTCAGAGACCCATCCGCCGGGATCGTTTCATGCTGCGTCCAGCTGCTGACCTGGACCGGCCAGGCCGGGAGGGCTGAGCTCTGCAGCCAAAACCTCCACCCAAACAGCCCTAAATTGCAAGCGAGAACGGCGAGGGGTGGCAGAGGGGCTCTGGGAGCAGGGCCCGTCAGCCGGACGGACAGCCACGGGCCAGCCTGCAAAAATAGCCGGGAGGCAGCGGTGTGGATGTAACCCTACCCCGCGGCCTGGGCCAGGTGTCCTGCCGCGGGCGGGCGGGCGAGCGAGAACCTTCCAGAGCTCCCGCTCCCGTGTTGCACCCCGTGCGGGGCCGGCCGCGGCTTTCGTAAGCTTCTGCGGGCTCGCGGCCATCGGCCCGGGTCCCCACGCTGCAGGTACGCCGGGTAGCACCGGGCCCTGCCAAGGGCAACAGCTGACGAGCAGCAGAAGCACGCACCGCAGCCAGGGGCCGGGCAGCGCGGCCGCAAGCTAAATTTAGTCCTCTGTTGCTGTTTGCCAGCTCCCGGGCACTCGGGGAAGGCCAGAGGTCGCTGCGCTGTCTCCGAAGGCGCTGGTGCCTCGGCGGTGTGGCCCTGCATCTGCACGTGGTGCGTGCGATGTCCAGGTGCCCTGTGCTTGCTAGGGGTGGGCGTGGGGTCCGGCATCCTCTGCTCCAGGGGGTCTCGGTCTTTGGGCCCTGCGTAGCCGTGCAGCGGGGTTGATTGTGGAGCTTTAGGACCAGGTCAGACAAGGACGCGTCTGGGAGGGTTTGAACGGGGTTGGGTTTTTCTGTTTATTTTTGCCGCCACCGGAGCATGGGACTGGACTCGATGAGATCCCCGGAGGACCCGCCGGCATGGCCAGCTCTGCCCTGCTGTGTCTGTCCCAGGCTGGGGTCACATCTCTGTGCGGTTCCCATGCACGCAGGGTCCCTAGTTCTGCTCCATGGCACTGATCGAAACCCACTTCCCATGAGCTCGCTCCTCCATCGCCTTCCCCATTGCTCTCTGCCCCATGGCTAGAGATGCTCTAGGTACTGGCCAACTCGGCCGTGCTTCCTGATGCCGTGCATTGACTAGCACTCTTGCATCCCGCCTTACCGACGGAAGTGCTAGGTGCTGCAGCTCGCACCCTGTAGAGATATGCATGCTACCGAGCTGGAGGCATGTTCAGATGCACACGGGGGCTGCACAGCTCCCTGCCAGATCTGCATGGAAACCTGTCCTGCTTCTGATGGGCTGGTGAGGGAGGAGAGCAGGTCCCCAACCCCTGCGCCCACCCAGGCATCCTTGCTTGCTGTGGGCCAGGTCTGCAAGCCCCCGCAGTGTTGCAGAGAGGAGACAAGCTTCCCAGCTGGGGCACCGCTGGGTTTGCAGCGGGGGGAGGAGGAGGAGCGATGGGGTCTGGGACCCGCAGCCGCGCTCACCGCTGTGTCCTTGTTCCTTCCAGGCGCTGTGCGGCTGCACGGTGAACATCCCCACGCTCGACGGGAGGGTCATCCCGCTGCCCTGCAACGACATCATCAAGCCCGGCACGGTGAAGAGACTGCGAGGGGAAGGGCTGCCCTTCCCCAAAGCCCCCACCCAGCGGGGAGACTTGATCGTGGAGTTCAAAATCCGCTTCCCGGATAGGATAGCGCCGCAGACGAGACAGATCCTCAAACAGCACCTCCCGTGCTCCTAGAGACGTGGGGCGCCGGGACCCGGCAGCAATACGTCTCGCCCGTGCCGCGGCCTCCGCGGAGCACAGGTGCCCGAGCGCACTTGCACATGCAAAAAAACCCCTTTCCTGTCCCAGGTCCTGCCCCCTTCGCCTGCCCTCTGTCGTCTGCACCGGCCGCGCGGGGCGCGGGCTCCCGGCCGCCTCTTGCCGGTTCTCTTGGCTGCGATTGTTTCTCTAGGGGTCTAGCTTCGCCGCCGCGCCCAGGGAGGTTCCTCACACCGTGGTTTTGATCTCGCACGCTTCGACGTCGCCGTACTAGTGCGGGCGGCTTCATGCACTGTAAATAGGACCTTGTGTCTCTGCTGCCAAGCTCGCCGCGGCTGGGTCCCCGCCGGGACCAAGAGACTGGAGGAGTCCCGCAGGCGCGTGGGGCAGAGATGCTGCATCCACGCACCCTAGCTGCTGTCTGGTGTGGACCCGCGGCATCCCTTGTTCGCTGCGGTCCTTTCTGCCGTGCCGAGATCACCGGGGGGTGGACTGTGCCGTATGAAAACGCAGCACTTCCAAGTGGTCGGTTGCGGCTGCCGTCCCCCCTGCACCCTTCTCACCGCCTTCGCGGCTCAGCATCCACTTTGGAGCGCGTCAGACCGGCATCCCAGGCTGCGGGGCGCCGAGGTGCACGCATGAAGGGAACAGAAGGGGTAGCGTGGCGGTCTGTGGGGGCGAGCTGTCGTGGCAAGGCGTGTTGAGTTTGCATTGCTGCTTTTCTGTATAGACTCGCAGAGGGTTTTCTCTGCCCGCTGTGGCTTTCCTCGAGTGGTTTGTTCCTGACTCTTGCAGGGATCAATTCAGCCATAGGGATGTCGTGTCTGCTGGAGCATGAGCTGCGTGGAGTACGAGGGTGGGTGTGAAAGCAGAGCCGTGGGGTCTGCTGGCATGGAAGGGGTGGAGTAGCCAGAGGGGTGTGCATGTGTGTGCCCTTTCTACAGAAGGGGCAAGTCGAGGCTGTCTTTCTGGGATGTGCGGAGCAGCGCCAGGCAAGCTGCCCGAGCAGGTTGGGTTTTAAATGCCATATTTTTTTAAACTTTGGATTCCCGCCGGGAGAGTTTTTATATTCCTCCCCCTCCCGGCATCTCCTTCGCACAACAACCCCGCTTGGGCGCGGTGTGGAAGCTGATCTTCCGAAGAGGCAGGGCGAAGACATTGCCAAAATCGTGCCCCCTTGGTCTGCAGCGAGGGGCTCCTTCGCAACCCTGCCGGGCTGGTGCTGAGTTCGCTTCCTGGCTAAACGGCTCCAGGCGCCCGCGTGCGTCTCGGGGAGGGTCGGGGCAGCGCGGCGTGCGGTGTACAGATAGATGTACAGTTGTCGTGTGTACAGAAGCCTGCAGCCACCCCGTGGAGAAGCGATGATGATCTCAGGAGCTCAAAGGCGCAGGTGAGGGGCGCGGGGTCGAGCGGCTGTGTCTTTCTTGGGTTCGTTGAGACCTTGAATGTTTTATAGTGGGGTTTTTTTGTATTTCTTTCCTTTTATTTTATTTTATTTTATTTTATTTTTTTGTAATGTCAGTATTGAGAAATAAAGTATTTTAAAAAAAATAGCCCGTCTGGGTCTCCCTCGTGCCGGAGCGAGGCCAGCCAGGGTCTGGGCTCCATCCCCTGCCTCGGGGACAACGCGGCCGCAACGGCGAGCTCTCATGGAGAAGTGGGGCTGGAAGGGGCATGCGGAGTCGCGTCTAGCAGGAAGGACCAGCCCTGTCCACACCAGCTCAGACACATCCATCCTCTAAACTACATAAAACTACCCCCAACCTGGACTTGACGCAGACCTTGCACCCAGACCTGCCCCAGGGAAAGCAGGGGGACCACGGCTGCCCGTGTCCCGCTTCTGTAAAACGTCAGTCTAGGCTCAGGAGGTCTCTGTGCGTTGTGCCCCATGCACCCGGCCCCTGCGCCGCCGTCTTTGGCAAGGACCGGCGTCTGCTTGTGCAAATTGACCGTTGCTCCTTGCTCTGTCATCTTCGGAGACCAGCCCAGCTCCATCCTCTTTGCAGCCCCCCTGCAGGGAGGTGAAGGCTGCTATTCAATCCCCCTCGGTCCTCTCTTCTGCAGACTCAATAAACCCATTTCCCACAGCCACTCGGAAGAGCTGGGGCACAGGACTTGGGGGGAGAGGAAATTTCCGGGTTAGTCGTGGGGAGCGTGTCTGTACACTTCGCAGCACTAACGACGCGGCACCCTTGAAGGCTTTCAAGGGCTCCTCGGTTGAGAATTGCCGTGCTAGCTACTTACCCGCACCTGTGACGGCCAGGGTCGGTGCCCGTTGGAGACCCTTAGCTCCAGCCCTTCCTGTGGGGCAAAGATGCCTTAACCAGTGCCCGGGGCAGGCACGTAGCACCAGCCTGGGCAGTCCGCCTGGTGGGTGGATGCCAGCCATGTGCCAAATAGGATGGGGCTGGAGCATGCACAGGGCATGGAGCTACCTGGAGCTGTCACGAGACCCTTCTCCGGCCAGGGGAGAGGCCGTGATCTCCGTGCACAGCGAACAGGCCCTGGCACCAGAGATGAGGAGCACCAGGCTCTGCTTGCAGAGAGCTGAGCACACCGCTGTATGCCTGCTTAAAGGGGGGGGGTGGTTTGCTCACAGCCAGGAGGTGCTGGGAAGAGACCCAGGAGCCCAGGCTCCTTGCTGTCCTCCACGCTGAGCCTGTGCACGGGCTGCTCTGCTGGGACATGCACAGCTGATGCGGACCAGGATGTCACCGGGGTGGTGCTGGGGGCAGGCAGCTCTCCCTGCACCCCCAGAAACGGGGCTGGACGCTGCACCAGGGGTGCCCTGCTCCCATGCACTCAGATCCCAGCCGTGCAGGGAGCAGGCAAGTAGGGGGTGAAGCTGGTTTAGGGGGTGGATGGGGGTGAACACCTGCTGCCTGGCTCTGCTCCACGGCCGTGTCTCCTGGCCCCTGGCCCCCGCCCCGCTCTGCCCGGGTAGGAGGGGGAGGCTCTTCTGTGCCCGGCCTGGGTCTGGGCTGGCTGGCAGGGACCGTGTCTTGCTGGGGAGAGCCCTGGGCAGGGGTCTTCTGGCCCGGACGGGGCAGGAGTCCAGCAATCGGGCTGCTGAGAACCAGACCGAGCCTGGGAGAAGGGGTGAGCTCTGGCCAGGCCCCGGGTTGGGGGCTGAGCTGTCCCCTGTGACACTGCTGCTGCCCCAGGGCTCCACGCCCAGATGTGCAGCTCCATCCCCACAGCTGGCACATGCCTCATGCCTGCCCGCAGGGCTCTGGCAGCCGGTATGTGGAGTAGGGGAGGGGGGCTTTTGCCCTGTTCACAGACGCTGTGCCAGCTAGCACACGTGGGCACACGTGCACTTACATCCAGTGTCTGGACACGGGTGACATGGGCCAGGCCTGTCCACGGGCCCAGCACCCAGCCACGCCGAGGAGGTGTGCCCGAGCTGACTGCCCAGACGCACGTGCACATCCACGAGTACTCGGTGTGGCCAACTCACATTTTTTGGCATTGTTCTTAAAAGCTACACTTTGGGAATGTGAAAGACGTAGCTCTTTCTTTTATACACACACACACACACACACACACACACGTGCATGCATACATGCATGCACATGCACACACACAGGCACACGCATGGAAATATGCACATACACATGCATGCACGCCCACACACTCGGTGCCCCCCACCCACCAGGGCTGCTGGCAGGCAGGGACTCCCCCCTCCCCACCCCCTGGCTGTGCCCAAGCGTCTGTGCCCTTCAGCCCCCCCATGCACTGGCCCCACTTTTCCCCTGGGGCTCCACTGCCCCCTGGTGGGCACTGGAGGGAGCGTCTCCACTGGAGCCCCTCTCTCCACTGCATCTCCCCAGGCTGCAGTGTGCCCCTCCATCCTCCGCCCCCTCTTCGAACACAGCCGCGAGGGCCAAGGGCTGCAGGCAGGGAGGAGGGCCCCAGCCCAGGCCTGCACCTGAAGCCCCGGGGGCTGCCCAGAGCTGACCCAGACCCAGCACTGCCTGAGTGTGCCCAGAGCCTGCGCCAGTTGCTGGCAGGAGTGTGCCCTGTGGCTCGCCCGGGGTGCTGACTCCCAGCCCCATTGCTCAGCAGGCAGTGGGCAGGGGCAGGGGCTCCCCAGCCCCCTCCGCAGGCACCGCTGAGCTCCTGGGGGCGGCACTGGAAGCCTCTGCTGCTCCTGGCACACCCAGGTCCCTGCACCCTTCCAGGGAGACGCAACACGTGTGCGTGCGCGGGCAGGGGAGCAGGCTGCATTGCAGTCCCCCCCTCGCACCCCCTGCAGCAGTGGGGGGGGCACAGACAGAGACAGGGCTCTCCACACCTGGGCAGGTGGGGGTGGGGCTCTGGGGGCGTGGCTACAGCAGTGGGCAGGGCTTAGTGGGACCAGAGCTCTATAAAGAGCCCTGGGGCAGGGGGGCCAGAGGCTGCTGTGGTCCTGAGCTGGTGCTGGGTGGAGGTAAGAGGGGCTGGGGGCTCTGGAGGGCTGGGTGGGGGGGAGCGGGAGCCTGTGCAGCCCAGGCATGAGGCTAGGGAGCTGGGTCCTGGCCAGGATCCGTCTACACTGGGGCAGGATCCTGGGGCTGGGGCCTGCCTCCATGCACATGCACACGAGGAAGGGCTCAGCCCTGGTGTCCCTGCAGGTGCCCCCGTCTCCTGCGCAGGAGCTCTGCAGGCCGCTGTGAGCCTGGGGACAGAGGGTGCAAGAGGGGGTGGGTAACACATCCCCCTCTCCCCTGCGTGGCTCCCCCTGCCCAGCCTGGCTGTGACCCGGGCTTGGGGGTGCCTCCTTCTCCCCTCCTGGGATGTGGATGCAGGCCCTGGGTGGGCTGATGTTGGGCCCGTGTCCCAGGTGGGCTCCTGGCTGAGTTGTAGGGCCCCGGGCTAGCCCTAGCCAGTTCAGAGCCAGCGAGGGGGTGGTCTGAGCCTGGGAACACCCCTGCCCCGCTTGCCAGGGTCCTGTGCCCCCATCTCCAGGTGCTGACACTGCATCTCGTGCTCTCCCCCTTGCAGATGCCCTTTTTCCAAGGCTGGGCAGTCGCTGGGATGCGCGGCAACACCGCGGGCTCTCCGCCGCCGCAGGCGCTGGACTCCCTCGCCCCTGGCAGGCCCCTGCAGGATGCTGGCATGCACGGAGGTGTGTGGACCGGTCCCCAACCTGAGCGAGGGGGAGATGAGGGAGCTTCTAGCACAGGCAATTTGCAGGGCCTGGGTCACAGCTGCAGCTCCAGTTGCTGGGGAAGGTAGAGGAGCCCTGACCCCTTCCCTCTCTCTTACCCAGGCAGCTCAAGGAAGCTGCCTCCCATTCTCCACCTCCAGCTTCCCCAGTCCCAGGGTGATGCCCTAAGCCAGTCTGGGGCCATCTCCGGCTGGGGTGGAGCAGAGGGGCTAGCTGCACTGAGCCCTGCAGAAAGCCCAGAGCAGGGGCAGCGTCTCACTGGGGCGTGGGCACCCCTGCCAGGTGCTGCTGTGGGGAGGCGTGGGAGCCTTCCTGGCCTCCGGGCTGCCGTCGTTGTCGGTACTGGGGCTGCTCGAGTCTGCACACCTGGAAGCAGCCTCCTGGCGTCTGGGCGTGCAACAGAAAACAGCTCAAATCCGTGTCCGGTGGTAGAGCTCGGAGAGGCGTGCCATCACCCAGGCAGTGCCCCAGATGCCTGGTTCGGCCACGAGCCCGAAGCATGCATGTCTAGGACCACGCAGCACGTGAGCCAGGCTCCCTGAGCTGTGAAGGTCAAGTCTCCCAGCCTGAAGGGCCCTCGTCTCCCAGCTTCCTAGACCCCACGTGCTGGAGGCTGCAAGGGAGAGGGGAGCAGGGGAAAACCCTGCTCAGACCCAGCTCGCTCCCCCTTCCAGCCTCTGCTGGAGACTGGGCACGATGGACCTGGGTCTGAACCAGGACAGGGCAGCACCTAAGTCTCATGCTGAATTTTCTCTGTTGATGCCCAGGTGCAGGTCCTTGCCTGCCTGCCTGGCTCGTCTGCTCCTGCTGCTTGCTTCTCCAGCTGGATTCTTGGCTTGCTGGTTACTTCCCACTGCTGGTGCCTCTGGAGCAGCCTCTTTGCTCCTGAGCGTGTCTGGGTTTCACCTCTCCATTTGGGTCATTCGGGTGGGTGAGGCCAGCTCTTCCTGAGCTCCTTCTCGGACCCTTAGTTCAACAGGAAAAGCTGCTGTATATTTTCCTTGTGCTCGGAGAACACGGGAAAGCTAAGAGCTGGCCCTTCAAGTCTAACAAGGGGCACCTGGAGTCTGCAGAGGTTGAGAACCAGGGGCTTAGTCTCTCCAGAAGTGCCGCAGATGCTGTCCCAACCGTGCCTGGACCCTCACCTTGGACTGGGAGGTGGGAGCGGGGCACGGCTCGTTGCCTGGCCAGAGCACCCCGAGTTAGGCTGGGCCACGGTGGGCCCACATCCCTGCCTGCCCCTGTCCCTACCTTCTCTCTGCCCCTGCAGCGTGGCTGGAGGCGCAGGCAAGAGGGGAGGGTGCGGCGCTGCCTGCCTGGGGGACGTCTCCGCCGTGCTGGCAGGTCCGTGCCCCGCTGGACTGGGACCTCGCCTGCCGGGCTGGGCAGGACCCCATCACCCAGCTCCCATCTGGCCCGTGGCACCCTGAGATCAGCGCCGGGTCCCAGCTGGAGGAGGATTCGGGCTGTGGGGAAGCAGAGGCCCAGGAGCTGCTCCTAGCAGGTGCTGTGTGCTTGAACCCCAATGAGAACGGTGCCCAGCTGGCTCTGGGGGAGGTGGAGAGGGGATGGAGGGCATTCTTTCCCCGTGGGCTGCCCCCGAAGTGCTCAGGGCTGCCTGCTGCTGGCACCCACCCCTTGGTGGCAGGGATGGCAAGCCGCCGTGGTGCAGCCCTAAACCATGAGCTGTGCTGCGGTGACCGGCGTTGAGCCCGTTGCAACCACCCAAGCACTGCTCCTGCTGCCTGGGTGGGTCCGGTCCAGCAAAGCGGGGCTGGGCTGCGTCCCGACACCTCTCCCTTCCTCTCCCTGCAGGCCTGGACGATGAATGGGGGAGCCAAGGCAACAGCATCCCGCTGCCTGGCACGGATGCCACCCTCTTCCTCCCGGCCTCCCCCCACGGCACGGGCACCGCGTCCGGCTCGAAGAGAGCGAACCCGGGCGGCTGCTCCCCGCAGCCCAGGAAGAAGCAGCGGGGGGAAGCTCAGCCTGGCACTGCCCAGCTGCTGGGGCTACCTGGTGGGGGTGCCCTGCTGGCCCCCCCTGTGCTCCCACCTCTCCCCCTGCCCGCCTGGCCAGGGCCACACCAACCGGCCTGGCCCGTGCGTAGCCGGCTGGTACCCCATGGGCATCTCGCTCTGCTGCTCCCCATCCAGCTCCCGTCCCCTCCCTGCCAGCGCCAGCAGGCCCCGGCCGCCCTGCTGCCCCCCCAGCACCCCTCGGCACGGCCCGACTCGCCCTCTGCCCTCCTCAACACCTGCCTGCTGCTGCGGGCGCTCCGATGGTCCCTCACCACCACCGCGCTGGCCTGAGGGCTCAGCCCTGAGCCCTGGGGTTGTGGCAGCCCTGGGGCCATGGAGCCCCCTCTTGCTGAGGGGTTGGGGGTGGAGAGGGGTTGAGGAGTGGGTGCTGTGCAGAGTTCTGGGTCTCTGCAGCCCTTGGAGGGGGTGGTACCTCCCTGGGTCGGGGCCCCGGGTCTCGGTGCTCCAGCCTGCAACGTGCCGCCTACGGTCTGGGTGTGGGGAGCCGGCCTCCAGAGCTGGGGGCAGCCCTGGCTCTGGCCTGGCCAGAGGGACTGGGGGACACGTGGCTCTCTGAACTCCCCCTGGGAGCATGGGGGCTGCCTCTTGGCTCTGAGCCTGCAGACGGGCCCAGGCTCGCGGAGGGGCCGCCTGCCCCCAGCAGGGCTGCAGCTCAGAGCACCGGGGCAGCCCCATCGTTGCCGGGTGGGCAATGCAATCCCCATGCCATCATGTCTGCTGCCTGCTGCTAACCCCTCCGTGCCTCAGTTTCCCCTCAGTCCCTGTGGTATTTTGCCTGCTGTGGAGCAGCTGGACACATGAGCCAAGGGCTGCTTGCTGCCCTGTCACCCAAGTGCCCCTGCTTGGGGTGGGGGGCACATGTGGTTCCCTGGGGAACCTCTTCTTCCCCCACATCGGGACCCTCTGGGTACAAATGAAGCCTCTTAGCAGCTACTGGAGCAGGGGAGAGGATGGTCCCTCCACCCTTCGGCGGGGAGCATGCGAGCAGCCAGCCCTCCGCTGCAAGGGGAGGGGAGAGAAGAACCCGGGTGCCCCGAGCGGTGGGCAGGGATGTGCACGTGCAGCAGCTGGACCTCGGGGGGAGAGCACGGCATCCCTGGACGTGGCTGGGCCGGGCTCTGCCCTGGCCCCAGCACCTCCAGGGCTGGCGAGCTGCCCCTGCCACATGCTCCCCGGGCAGGGCTGTGTGGCCCAGGCTGTTCCCAGCACCCTGGCTGGACTTGTGGATAACTCAGCGCTGCTTTTCCTGCAGCTGGAGCTGACCAGCTTGAACCAGAGGGGCCTGTGCCCAGCCGAGCTGCAGGAAACGAAGGGGAACCGAGGATGCTGCAGGAGAAGGCAGATGGGGGAGGCATCCAGCTCTGCAGACCCGAGCTACGCTCCTTCTGCTCCATGTGTCAGGGGGGTCCTCAGGGGTGCTGGGTGCTGCAGCCCAGGCTGGGGCTGGGGACTGGGCTGTGCCAATGCTCCTGCTAGCACCAACCTCACAGGGTCCTGGCTGGAGGATCTTGCCCAGGCTCAGACCAATACTGCACTGGGGGCAGGAAGGGATTTCCTCCCTGCTCTGGTTTGGACCGGGGGGTTTACCTCCCTCTGCAGCGGGGGCACGGCTGGTGTCTGGGGTCTCCAGAGTGTCTATAAACCCCTTTGCAGCACCAGGACATTGGTGGCCATAGCCCCCCTGCTTTCCCTGCAGCAGGGGTGGGGGTGATGCCTGGTGCTGTGTCAGGGTGATGGTGCTGTGCTGCTCAAAAGCTGGACACTGGCTGTGTCTGGGCTGGTTGGGACAGAGTTGATCCTGCCCCAGATCCCTGCCCGTCGCCCAGCTCTTGGGTTTCTACAGGCTCTTGGCCTCATTTAAGGTCTGGGCCAGGCAGCAAGACCCGCTGACACACTGCGGGAAGGAATCCAAGGTTTGCATGCAAGCTTAGGTCCAACGCAGGCTTCACCATCTCAGCTTAGGGTGGAAGGGCTGGGGTGGGATAACAGCCCCCAGGAGGCAAAGTCAGCCACCTTCAGGGCTCGGTAGAGCCTGTTCACCCTACCCAGCTCAAAGGGCAAGGGGCTAAGGAAGAGGGGTTGCAGCTGGCCACAAGACGCAGAAATGAGGTTCACGGAGGCCAGAGCGGAGGAGGTGGGAAGAAGAGAAGAGCGAGGGATGCCTGCACGAGCGGTGGAGACCTCCTGCGGGGCGCTGGAGAACGAGGCCGGGAGCGCTGCGGGTGGAGGGCAAGCAAGCAGGCAGGGGGGAAGACGGGCTGCAGAAGGATGCAGGGATCAGGAGCTCGTGGGAGGACATCCCGCCTCAGGAAAGCAGGGGAAGGAAGGAGTTTGGGTCTTGCCAGAGCTGGGCCAGAGAGCATGGCACACTGGGACTTAACCCTGCTTTTGCTGAGCCAGGTCTTCACTTCTCACCCCTGAACTAGCCCCATAGCAGGGCCCTGCCACCAGCCTGGTGACACTTCAAGTAGCCAGTTCCCCAACACAAGCAGGCTCCCTCCCGAGTCTGGCAAGAGTTACAAACATCCCAGCGCTGCGCGAGCCCCGGCTCCAAGCCCTCATGCTGGGGCCAGAGGCTGCAAAGCTGGTAGCCACACCTGAAGTGGGGACTGCTGCTTGCCCAGCTGGGCACAAGGGCCCTGTGATACAGGAAAGGGCAAGAGGCCCCAGGGCCAGGTCCCACGCAGCACTCATGCCCCTGACGGGGTTAGCCCAGGTTTAATGCCTCTCACCCTGTGCCTGTTTTCCACCAGGACCCTCAAGGGGCGAGCGCAGCGAAGGGCGAGAGGACGTTGATGCCAGCCCAGGCTGGCAACAAGCTGGTTGCACTCAGGAGAGAGTGCTCCTGATGAGCCAGGTGGTAGGCTGCAGTGAAGGCTGGCCACGGGCAGGATTGGACTGGTCTTTGCCCACCCCGGTCTAGGCTGCCTCCCCTCCAGGGACCTGCTCCATGCCACAGCCGTCTCTGTGCCAGCCCACGCAGCGGCTGAGTGAAGCGCGCTCCCTCTGCTGCGCCGCGTCACTCCTTGTTACGCCCACGCAGCGCCACAGCAGCCGAGGCCTCGGTGATGCCCGTGCTTATCAGCTGTTCTCGCTTCTCCCCCACCGCCTGGCTTGGTCTGGCTGCAGGAACGCGGCCCGGCTGTGCCGTTCCCTTGCAGGCTCCAACCTCCCCCAGAGCCAGCACCGCCGGAGGAGCCGGAAGCGCAGATAGCAGGTGCACTCCCCAGAAGAACTGCGGTACCGTTATGGATGCCAATGCAGGGCAAGCCTAGTCTGACCCTCCAGGGCTGGCTACCTTCTCCCTACACAAGCTACTCGGTGGCCACGGCTGGTTTCCAGCTATGGACAGTCGCCCACAGCCCGGGCCACCACAGTGCCCAGGGAAGCACCAGCCCCCAGCTCCTGACTGCATCTAGCTGACTCCGAATCGAAGTCAGGCTGACAGGGAGATCCCATCTAATCCAACCTCCTGCTCCAGGCAGGACCAGCCCTGGGCAAACCATCCCACACAAATCCGTTGTCTGATCCGCCACTAAAACTACAGTCAACCCTATCAGAGCTGCAAGATACAGCACCCGCTCCTGCCCCAGGTAAAGCAGGGACGAGGCTGTCAGCATCCTCCTGCTGCACTCGAGACCCCACGCAGAGACCATGCCCCCACTACAGAGGAAGGCAAAATCCCCCCCAGTGCCTACCACTGTGACCAGGAGGGGAAATTCCTTCCGGACCCCAATGCAGCGTCAGTCCGACCCTTAGCAGAGGGCCAAGACCCTCTAGCCAGGACCCTGCAGGGTTGAGTCCAAGCAGGAACACTGGCACAGCTCAGTCCCATCCCCAGCCTGGGCTGCAGCAGCACCCCATGCTGGCACATGTAGCACTGGCAAAGCCCAGAAGCCTGGGACATCCCCAGTGTAGAACATGGACATCTCAATGCCTACATCACCCCCGAGCAAAGCCTGTCCAGCCTCTTCTGGAACACCTACAAAGATGGACGTAGGGGTTTTGCTTTCCTCTATGGCAGGGGTTGTGGCCTCCTCTTGAGTGTTTCTAAATGACATCTGCAGCAGCAGGACACTGGCGGCTGTGGTCCCCCTGCTTTAGCTGTGGCAGGTTTGGGTGTCACATCTCGTGCTGTGAGAATAGTTGAGAGTAGTTTTGCAAAGCGGCTGAACAACGGCTCGTCTGGGATGGTTTGGACAGGGATGATTCTAGTGCGACAGATGCCAGGGAAGGTGTGGACTCTCCATCACTGTTCAAGGAGAGGCTGGGCAGCCACTGGCCAGGGATGATCTAAGCGTAGTAATGCCGGTGCTCTACTGTGGGGATCTCCCAGGTTTCTGGGCTTTGGTGGTTGTGCCCCCATCCCTCCCCACCCCTTTCTGCTCCATGTGTCAGGGAATTTTAAGCCTCCCTCTGACCCTTCCTTACCCACAAGCTGTATAAATCTGCCCCGGTGTTCAGCACGGCTTGCTGCAGTCCCTTGCAGCACAGAACAGTGAGCTAGCAGCATGCCCGTTACCCAAGCCCATGGTTCGGAGAGGGGAGAAGGAGCCAGCACACTGAGGAGATGACTGGGAAAGAAAGGATGGCCAGGCCTCAGCTACCCCTGGGGTGGGCAAGAAGACCAGGGAGATGCTGCCAGTCTGGCTGCGCCACCTCCCACCAAGCAGCAGCTGGGCTGGACTCCGGGTCTGCCTCAGGATCTGGACTCTGCCCCTCTACAGGCAGGTTCAGAGCTGCTGCTCTGTGGCAGAGGGAAGACACATGAAGCCTCTCTCCTTTGTTCCCTCCCCCTTGCACCTGCCCAGCTGAATGCCCAGACAGTTTGGCCCAGGCTTACCAAGCCCCACAGCAGGGGTCAAAGCTACGTGCCTGGCGCCAAAGAGAATCACCTCTCGAGCAGGCCAAGGGCTCAGCGGCAGGCAGGGAGGACATGGGCCACCACATAGGGAAGTATTCGAAGAGCCAAGGAACATGAAGCCCCTTAGCCAGAACTGGAGAACGAGCACACACAGTGCCTGCCGCTGCTGGAAGCAGACGGTCTAGGCTTCCACTGCCAAGGCACCAAGGGGGCTCGGCTAGCACAGCTTAGTCCCTGTTCAGACAAGACACTTGAGAGGTGATAAAAATGACCAGCTCCTGCCCAGGGAAGCAGAGACAGACAGTTCTCCCCTGCCCTGCCCAGCTAGCGTGTCGCAGGGGTTTGCCGGTGCCCGAGTGGGCTGGCCTGGGACAGCGCCACACGAAGGAAGGGGCTGGGGCGGGGTAGAATTTTCTGGGATTTTTATTCTTTTTTTATTCTTTTTGTGGGTTTATACAGGCTAGCGTTGCACCCATTGCTAAAGCTGCTGATTCTGCCACGTACACTAGAACAGAAATTTCTCAGAAATTAAGTCAGTTCCCCTCCTCGTTAATTCACCGCCTGTCTCCCAAACCAACACCGGTTTGCATCGTATCCTGCTCGCAACACGCACCTCCCCTGTGCAACGTCTGACCGCAGCTACTGTTCTGACTGAGGAATGAAGAAGCCGAGAGTCCATTGAACGGTGGAATTTCCCTGTACAACGTGGCCTGGGTGGGGTTTGGTCCACGGAGGACAGCGTGTTACCCGTAGAGGTCATCATCGTTGTCTTCGCTGTACACGTTGCCGCCGCTGCCACCTCCCGTGCCTTGGCTTGGGCCAGCGCCTCCCTGGTTACCGGATGGGAACCTACCAGGGAGGAAGAGAAGAGACTGCTTAGGTTCTTCCTAGAAGCACAGCCCTTACCTCTACCCAAATCCTAGGCTCCGAGCCACAGAACACTACATTGCCGGCAAGCAAGAGAGACCTGAGTTGCTGCTGATCCTGCCTGCCTCAAGAGCAGGGTCCTGTAGCAGCCTCATCCCAAACAAGCCCCCAGCACAGCCCCTGCCATGGGCACAGTTTAACGGTACCGGGCCAGCATGGGAAACAAGAGCACTGTAACCAGATTCAACAGTGAGGGAGGACAGGTGGAACAGAATCACTGAACCATAGAAAATTAGGATTGGAAAGGACTGTACGAAGTCACCTAGTCCAATCCCCTGCTCAAAGCAGGACCAGCTCCAACTAATGCCCTCGCCCAAGCCAGGCCCAGCTGAAGAGAAGAGCTACATGCAGCTGTGTCTGAAGCATCCGTCTCTGGGAGCCCTGCTATGTGCCCGCACGCCCTGGGCCCTTCGCTCTTACCTGAAGCTGCCGAAGCCACGGCTCTGCTGTAGAGTCTGTGCAAACATCTCGTATTTCCTGATGTCGTTGTCGCTGACGGAGCGGCGAGCGAAGCGCATGGCCTCCTCAAAGTGGTCTCTGCGGATCTCAGGGACAGGGTCATCCTCCTCCACTTCCTGGAACAGAGCAAGAATAGAAGCATGGCTCATCCCCAGCCCAGGCACCTGCTGCAAGCAATGCTTCCTCTCCAGCCTCCCAAGCACCCCTTTCAGGTCAGCACTATGATCCAGGGAAAGGGAGGGACTGGAGAGGGGATGTAGCAGCAGAGAAGGGAACGCCCCCCTGGAAGTCAGGGAACAGTCCCCTTGGCAGACATCCTGCCTGGGTCACGGGGGAAGCCTACCCTGCCCACCGCTGCAAGAACAAAGGCACCATCCATGCTGACCTCATGGGCTGCTCAGAGTGAGGCACTGCCACCCTGAACAGCATGAACCCAGACAAGGAGAAATGCAAAGTGCTGCACCTAGGGAGGAAAAATGTCCAGCACGCCTACAGCCTAGGGAATGACCTGCTGGGGGGCACAGAGGTGGAAAGGGATCTTGGAGTCCTAGTGGACTCCAAGATGAACATGAGCCGGCAGTGTGACGAAGCCATCAGAAAAGCCAATGGCACTTTATCGTGCATCAGCAGATGCATGACGAATAGGTCCAGGGAGGTGATACTTGCCCTCTATCGGGCGTTGGTCAGACCACAGTTTGAGTACTGCATGCAATTCTGGGCGCCGCACTTCAAGAGAGATGCGGATAACCTGGAGAGGGTCCAGAGAAGGGCAACTCGTATGGTTAAGGGCCTGCAGACGAAGCCCTACGAGGAGAGACTAGAGAACCTGGACCTTTTCAACCTCCGCAAGAAAAGGTTGAGAGGCGACCTTGTGGCTGCCTATAAGTTCATCACGGGGGCACAGAAGGGAATTGGTGAGGATTTATTCACCAAGGCGCCCCTGGGGGTTACAAGAAACAATGGCCACAAGCTAGCAGAGAGCAGATTTAGACTGGACATTAGGAAGAACTTTTTCACAGTTCGAGTGGCCAAGGTCTGGAACAGGCTCCCAAAGGAGGTGGTGCTCTCCCCTACCCTGGGGGTCTTCAAGAGGAGGTTAGATGAGTATCTAGCTGGGGTCATCTAGACCCAGCACTCTTTCCTGCCTATGCAGGGGGTCGGACTCGATGATCTATTGAGGTCCCTTCCGACCCTAGCATCTATGAATCTAAGCTCAGCATCCCACCCCAGAGGGGCTCAGTCAGCTGCACTCACCATGGCCGAGGGGTTGGTCTGCCTCTCGCGCTCCCGCCGGATCTCGCTCTCGATGGACTCACGGATGGCCAGTTTGCAGGCACGCTGGCAGATCTCTGTCAGGTCAGCTCCGGAAAAACCGTTGGTCATCTTAGCCAGGAACTCCAGATCCACGTCCTGCAGAGAACATGGCAGGTCTCCTTCACATGCTACATTCCCTGGTAAGACCGAGGATCTGCCACAGGTCCTGAAGACAGCCAGCTGCCTGCCTACAATTGGACTGGGGCTGGAAAGTAAACTTTACCACTTGGCCACCTCCCTGTGTGCCCACTAAACTTGCATCTGCAGGCACAAGTCCCTCTGCAGTACCCACTCTGGAGGGAAAGGCAGGCTGCATGGGGGCTCTGTTCAGAGGGCAGCACCAGAGGTTGAATCTGTACGATGTTGATGGCCTCTTACAGCAAAACATCTGGGGCACTGGCTCACGGTGCAATGGTAACACAACAGTCAAGCTCCAGGGGAGCATGGAAGCCCCATTCAGTCCCAGAACGCATCCTCAGAGCAATACCCTGCCCTGCCTTGCTCCAAGGACCTGTCTGCACTCTCAGCAGCAACGATGCTCCTGAATGAACGCCGGAGGACTGCCAAGAACACAGGACCTCTGTGAGTTGAGGGTAAAACAGTGAGAGATCCCAATGAGGGTCTGACATGTTTCATGTGCCTGGGGCAGGGATGGCAGCTCTGCCGTCTCCTGCATGATCCTGTGAGGCTATTTCATCAATTATTGTTGTGACTTTTCATTCATCTGCCAGTCCCTCCCCATCACGTCTTCATTTTCATTTATCAACCATTTTCCTTCAACCTAGATCAGGGGTGCTTAACCCCTCAGGCCACGGCCACAGCCTCCAGCACTGAGTCATCTGGCATGTGGGGCTTCCCACAGGTCCAAAAATTTGGGGGTGGGGGAGTGGTGGCAATGCTCCCTGACTGCCAAATTTCTAGACGTGTGGGGAGCCCTGTGGGCTCGATAGCATGGCCCAGAGTGCTCAACTGGGGACACCGAGTGGTGCAGTCGAAACTTGGCATGTGGGGAAGATCCGGGCATGCAGGGCCAGGTGTGGGCAGCACAAGGCCCCAGTGCCCAATCCTGGCATGCAGGGGCCAGACGAGGCTGTGCTGGGCCCAATCCAGGGCACAGACTGGTCCCACGCCGCTCACCTGGCCCCAAGAGCCAAAAGATTGAGCACCGCTGATCCAGATGGATCTCCTTCCCTTTCCCAGACTGCACTGGGTAGGTTTCACCGCTGCTTGGGGCAGAGGCTGCAGCTCTTCAGTGATGGGTTAGGAACAATCAGTCCTTTAATGATGCGCAGCTCATCCCAAGGAGTCAAATTCAAACCTCCTCCCCACCTCCAGTTTCCCTCTCCCCCCACCCTTGCCGAGTGTGCCTCCTCCAGGAATCAACAAGAGAACGTCTAGCACAGAGCTCAGAACTTGCCTTGGCAACAGGTGACTTCCTCAGGTTGGCCTTAAGGATAGCAACCCGGGACTTCTCGTCAGGCAGGGGGATGTAGATGAGCTGATCCAGGCGGCCAGGACGCAGGATGGCTGGATCGATGATGTCTGGCCTGTTGGTGGCACCGATGATGAAGACGTTCTTCTTGGTGGACATGCCATCCATTTCGGTCAGGATCTGATTAATGACACGGTCTGCAGCGCCGCCACCATCCCCAATGTTCCCGCCTCGGGCCTTTGCAATGGAGTCCAGCTCATCAAAGAAGAGCACACAGGGAGCTGCTTGGCGGGCCTGCAAAGGCAAATGCACATGGACCCTCAATGCCTTGCACTGCAAGTACCAGAACCATACTAAGCAGCCCCTGACCGTAAGGAACATGCCAGGCACACTGGAGTGCTGCTAGGCCTAACAGTGGTGCAGAGCTGCTCTGGGACCTCCCGTGAAGCAGTGGCTAACAAGATACCTCATGACAGAGCTGTGGGGGACTGAGAGCCTTCCACAACACTGGGTCCTTATTCCACATCACTACAACATCTGAGCATCTATCGTGCAATTGGCACAGGCTCAGGTGGGACCAGAAGAAAACCAGTTAGAGATGGACTCTTACTGCAGGGAAGCTGGCCCACTCTCTGTCAGGATAGCAGCTCCCGCTCACACCAGGCTGTGTGACAACAGTCAGCCAACCCTGGAGCCACAGGCTGGGCGATACTCTGGGGAGCGCACACAGGGTCGAGAGCAAAGCCACTTACCTTGTCAAAGATCTCGCGCACGTTGGCCTCGGATTCGCCAAACCACATGGTGAGCAGCTCGGGCCCCTTGATGGAGATGAAGTTTGCCTGGCATTCATTGGCAATGGCTTTAGCCAGCAGTGTCTTACCACAGCCAGGGGGCCCATAGAACAGGACCCCTTTGGAGGGAGTCATGCCGAATTTGAGGAATTTGTCTGGGTGCTCCACAGGGTACTAAAGGAGGGAGAAAACTCGGTTGAGTCCTGGCTGTATAACAAGCCAAGCCAGATCCTGCCCTGGACCCTGTTGGCTGGGAGGTCTAAAAGCTGGTTTCCTTTAGAGTTTTCAAGCCAATGTCTCAAGAAGGTGAAGCATCACTGGGCCCTGGACAACCCTGGAAACTTCTCGTGTATGCACTGCCTGGGTAGCAAGCAGGGCAAGCTCCATGCGCACCGCAGCCTGCTCTTGGGCTGCAAGCCTGCCTGCAGAGCCACTAAAAACTTAAGAGGGAAAGTGCACTCCACCCTGGCCATCTATTCTGAGACGGCCAGAGTGCCTGAACTGGGAACATCCACCTGCAAGAGCAGATGGCTCCATCTCACTTCAGACACAACCAATGCTAGAATATGGACTTTAAAGCCAGAGAAGCACAGGCAAGAGATGTCAGGTGCTTTTAACAAGAGGACAGTGACATTTCCTCAGCATCAGTCTCAGTGACGGCATCCTGCAACTGAAGGCAGTGGCATGTGGGAGATCCTGACTTCGGGACTGGCACAAAAGTCAGGAACAATATTTTTCATGAGATGCTGGAAAATTCTTGGCGACTCGCCTGCCTGCTCTGCAAACACAGGTACAAAGCTCCTGAATACTTCACATGCCCTGCCAGTCCAAGAGCTGAGAACAGGCACTTGGGACATAACGACTGTGCCTACACTGAGATTCTGCATCAGAGAACACAGCAAGAACCCCAGTGACCCCCTCCAACCAACATCTCTCTCCCTGCCAGCACCCAAGACTCCTACTGAGAAGCACCAGTCGAGTCAACCAGCTCTGCACAGGCTGAATTGTTACGTGGATAGGAAACTGTAGGAAGTTTAGAGTCAAGTGAAAGGAAGCCAGTAACAGACGAAAACCTGTGGTGGGGAAGTGGCCTGTGGGATTGATCTTTAGTCAGGAGCTATTTTTAGGAAGGCAGAAGCACAGCAGAAAACCAATTAAAACAGCTCACTGGGACTACAGGGGCAAGGGTTCAAGCCTCACCTCAGGACTTGTGCCAAAGCCCATCCACAGCTGTGACCAGGTACTTGGTCATGCAGCCTGAGGACAGCGAGGCAGTCATACATGCTGCTAGGCACACGTTTCTGCATCACCGGCTACAGAAACTGGCGGGTCTTAACCACACTAGCCTGATGGAGCTGCTAAGCTAGTGGGCTATCCAAGCCTGTTTCACTTATTGTTATTTATAGGTAACTTTCTTCCTTCACAGCTGATATAGGGACCTTTGTAGACCCTTTAAATGAGCAATTAAAACAAGGACCTGGTCTGTCTCTCTCACACACATGCGCACCTCCCCGCCTTACCTGTACAAGCTCCTGGAGTTCTCTCTTGACATCCTCTAGGCCACCAATATCCTCCCAGGTAACTTGGGGCACTTCAACTACTGTCTCCCGCAGAGCTGAGGGGTTGCTCTGGCTCAGAGCCCACTAACACAGACAAAAAGAGGGTTGTGTGAATTCTAGCACACTGCATTCACTGGCTCCAAGCAGGCAATGAGCAGACACAGATTTATCAAGAAAGAAAGCTGAGCATCTCTGTATTACCCTGAAGTCATCCATGGTGACAGCCAAGGAGTTCATTACTTCAGCATCAATGGTTTCGTCTTCCAGGTCTATGAGATCCATCTTCTTCCTGATGGCCTGAAGAGCAGCTTCTGAGCAGAGAGCAGCTAAGTCAGCACCGACGTGGCCGTGGGTCTCGTTGGCCACCTGAAAGCCAAGCATCAGCCGTGACTCACAGAAATATAAAAGGGAACCCTTCACAATGGCAGAGTTTGTGCTCATCTTCTAGCCACCAATGCAATCAGTAGGAAATGCCATAGAACAGGCAGGACAGGACAGGAACTTTGCTGCTCTCTTGTCAATGAGATGAGCCTGTATCACCCTGTTCAGGAGAGAGAGTGGCTCTGACAGAAGAGGCAGGAAAGAAATCTAGAACTGGTAAATATGAGTTCTAAAATGACAGCCTTGAAGACTGGAGTGATCTGTTCCCCGGACTGATAGAATGGCCAGTGCGCTTACCACAAACACCAGGCCCACCCAAACATTCAGATCGCTCCATCTTATGTGGCCCTTCTGATTCTTGGCATCTTATGGGACAGCCAAAATGGTAAAACCCGAGGTTAGTGTCAAGATGCTCCTTGAATCAGGTGACTGCAGATTCATTTCATACAGCTCTGGCATGGCCCTCCTCTCACCCACATCCACAGTGGCTCTTGGCCATACCACTGCTGCTAGTGACCAAAGATTCCCCACATACCCCTTCCTGCCCTGCCAAATAATGACTGTCACACACCAGAACTGCTACAGCTCATCTGTTGCTCATCCACAGGCTCCTGAGTGTCTGTGCTCGCACAGATACGTTCCCAGGAAACACGTTACTAACCTGCTCCAAATCCACATCATCAGCCAGCTTCATGTTCTTTGTGTGGATCTGCAGGATCTCCAGGCGTCCCGTGGCATCAGGGATACCGATATCTACCTCTCTGTCAAAGCGACCTGGGGAGCACAACATGCACACTGACATCTCTGGAACCAGGCAAGTACCAGTTCCTGCCTTCCCTTTCTTCAGCCTCACTGAAGAGCATGCCAGGGCCAGACACCTCTTCCAAGAAACCCAGCACTTGGATACCTACAGCAAGAGATGCTACAGAGAATCCTGGCAATTTGAGAAGGAGGAACTCAGCCAGTCAGGGGAAGTGAGAATATGGGTCTAATTAGACAGAGGACAACAGAACAGAGGGGAATTATGAAACCTAGCAACAGTCCTCTGAAGTCCAACAGCCCAACTTATACGTAGGTGAAGGTAAGTCTTCCCTTTACCCATTTCTTTTATTGCAACCTGTGTATATACAGCACAGGCAGGAAACACATACACACTCAGAAGCAGACTGAAGTCTCTCAGAACTCTCTGGAGTGCCAATCATGGGGTATCACAGCTGCGCACGCTTAGTGTTACACAGCCTGACAGAAAAGGGCTCTTGATTTGACTGGTACCACTGCAGTAAGAATTAGGGCAAACGCAGGCCCCAATTCCAACCAATCATCAGAACTGCTTGCTCAGCAGGCTAGTTATGCATTTAACTGGCCATCAGCCCATTCAAGTTCCAGCAGTCTGCAATGCAGAATTATACAAGCTGCACCTCCTAAATGGACATTCATTCTTGGCACCAGGTGAGGAAACCAGGCCTGAAATTCCCCAGCCATGTCCCAGCATTTCATTTTAAGACAGGGCAATTTGAAGGCTACTGCTCTAGTTGGGGCTGGTCCCGCTTTGAGCTGGGGGCTAGACTAGATGTGACCTCCCAAGGTCCCTTCCCACCTGAATTTTCTATGTTCTATGATTCTAAATTAAGGATCCATCCTTAAAGTTGCTGCCCAGCCACAGCGGTCTATCAAGCATCCTCAGGGTTTCTGGCTAATACTGTTTGGAAGTAAACAGTCAGGGAAGATGAGGTCACAACAGAGAGGCCAGGCCCTAACATGGGATTTGCTGTCATTAAGGCATTTGGCAACCTCCTCCATTTATTACCTTCCAGCAGAGATTATGCTATGAAATGCTGGAATAAAGCAGCTGAGTTTGAAGTGAGGCACTGAACAGGTGTGTGAGCAAGCTGGTAAATCACACCCACAACAGCATCTGGCATTTGAGCTGCTGATCAATCCTTTCGTGCTCCCAACAAGAGAATGTGCAAGCAACAAGCTGTAACAAAGCAACGGACAACAAAAAGGTTCAAGGCCAGTTACCAAATCGCCTGAGGGCTGGGTCAATGCTGTTAGGTCTGTTGGTCGCTGCCATAACAATCACATGTGCTCTCTGTTTCAGGCCATCCATCAGAGTCAGCAGCTGAGACACTATGCGGCGTTCCACCTCTCCATGTGTCTACCAAGAAAAAGAGCAAACGGCAATTACAAGAGACCAGACGCAAATGATCCTGCAACACCATCCTGTGTAGCAGCTGCCCTAGAGCAGATGTTAGCAGAATCCTCACGCTCCTAGGAAGAAGCCTGCTCTTGTGTGCCCATCCAAGTCTGTGATTCTTTCTCACTCTGACTGAAACCCAAGCAGGAGGTTAGGGTGTTGCATTTACACCGCATTCAGATACCAAGTGTCAGCCCAGCTGTCGTTAGCCAGGCACTGCAGAAAGGGGACTCATTTACCTTCTCTCTCTTTGGAGCAATGGCATCCAGTTCGTCAATGAAGATGATGGCAGGAGCGTTCTTTTCGGCTTCTTCAAAGGCTTTCCTCAGGTTGCTCTCAGACTCTCCAGCCAGCTTGCTCATAATCTCAGGACCTGCACGAGAGAAACAAGATGATATCACTTGGGATAGGAGACAACCAGCCACCGCGACATACAACCAGATCATTCATTCCACTGAGAAAAGGCCAAGACTCATCTGCAAGGATTCTGCACCTTTTTTTAAAACAAATTGGAGATGGTGAAGACCAGGATTTTTCCCTGAATCTGCAGCAACATCCAAGAAAGCGGCACTGCTTTCAGCCAGGAAAATCCCAAACCAGCTAACTACACTCTATTTGAATAAGAGATACTAACTTTCCTTTCTCCTTGATGTCCCCCTCTCCCCTCTTTTGGACTCCCTGTGATGGCACTGAAGATGGCACCGATTAGAAGAAAAGTGACCAACCTACAAGGTAGAAGGCAGGGTAGATTTGCACCTTATAAATGAACTGAATCAGAGCTGCCTACAACTTCAAGGCAACAGCTCGTGATAGCCTGCTCTCTGCACATCCGCTCTTAGCGTCTGACAAAGTGAGCTGATGCTCACAAAAGTTTACACACTTCTGATTCAGTTAGCTTATAAGGTGCAAATCTACCTTGCCTTCTGCCTGACTGCACACTAACATGGCTACTTACCGCTCTAGACATAATACTACAAGGTCAAGAAATTGATGGGAGAAGAAGAGGAATCAAACACGGGTGTTTTCCAACTGCATGGTTTGCACGACAAAGGTCAGGTTTCTTTTCTTTAGGCTCCTAAAACAAACGAATTTCTAAAACACATCTTCCTTTGTACACTGAGCAGACTTCAACAAGGACAGCCCTCTTGTAAACACCTGAATCCCAGCAGGCTATTGTTCCCCTGAGAAGGGGAGGGAAGGAGACAAGGTCTCCTGAGACAGCGGAAAGTGTTCCAGACTCGCCGTTCGGGTTCTACCACGACAGCAGGGCTGCAACGGCTCCCCAAGACGGAATGTTCTTCAGAGATCGCCAAGAATTTCCTGGTTAAAACAAAGGAACTGGCAGCTGCGAGTGGAGGAAGATACAGCGTGCAGGCAGGTGCCAAGCATGCCTCACTTCTACTGCTCTCTCAGTGCACCCTCCTATCTTACAGCAGCACCCCGCTCTGTTTGGGACTCACAAAGCCATCACCCGCTAAGCAGGACAGGACAGCAGCAACATGCCTCTAGGGCAGTGGCTCTCAACCTAGACGACTCTAGACCAGTAGGTTCCCAGCCTTTTTGGTACCATGACCCATTTGTAAACATCTCTGGCCAGTCCCAACCCAGTAAATAGTTTAAGTAGAAAACAGCCCCCTGGCCCTGCCAGTGCCCCTCACTCCTGACCTGCTGCCCCCCACCCCCCAGTATGTGGGGCAGGGAGTGGGCGTGTGGGGTATGGGGAGCGCGAAGCAGCCCCTTGCAGGCTGGAACCCAGTTGCTCATGTTTTTAAAAGAGAATCCAGTTTTAGGGTTTGTTCATGACTCTTTCGTATATTCTTGTGACCTGCTTTTGGGTCACGACTCACGGGTTGAAAAATACTGCTCTAGGCACTCCCTTGGAAAATGCCAGCTCTTAGTTTTCACTCTTTTTTGACTACAGAAACACGACAGAGTAGCCTTTCTGCTGCAAAGAAGTCAGAAAGATCACAACTATGGATTTCAAACAGAAAGCTCTGGGTTTATCTTGTGAATCTTGTTTGCAAACCTAATGGTGCTAAAAAAGATCTAAAGGCACCCTAGAGTGCCATGGCAGCTTGGTTGAGAATCAGTGCAATAGAGAAAGGGCTGGTGCTGTGCCGATAAACCCTCAGCACCTAGACTGGGTAGGTTTATCACATGTACCCAAAGGATTTTAAAGTTTAAATATTCTGGACCTTAAAAAGAAGTTGAGTGCAGACTCAGACTGGGGCTGTTTCCCCCACATTGCCCCTCATACAGCATGGCACCTTCTCCTGCTCTCACTCTCAGGACAATTTGAAGTAATCTGTGAAAAAGCTACAGTCCTAAGCCCAAGGAAAAGATAAGACTGAGCAAAGAGAAAGATCTGACCATTACCAGGACATCGTTGGATATAAACCATGCACCACAGCCCACACAGATATGGGCCTTTGGTGATCACGTTAAGGGATTTAATTAGAAGTTTTGCCCCTTTCATTAGTGCATGAAGCTCTAATTACAGTCCTGGGGAAAGCGCCTCCTAGTGGAAGTTGAGTGAAGCAAGAACAACTCCCCGCATCGAGAACAAACTCGGAGAACAGCCAGACAGCGACTTATGAACACCTCCTGAATGCCACCGCTAGCAGAAGCTAGGGCTCCCTCCAGACGTGTTCCAGAGCTGGGTGTCTGAGTCCCAACCCTCCCACACTTGCTACCAACACCCTCAGGCAGACGGAAAAAAACTGGACTCATGGATGAAGAGTTGGGTGCCCTCAATCCAAACAGTCTTATAATTCTTATCCACAAGATTTTAGACCGCTCTAAGCTGACACTCCTGAGATTTCCAGCTGAGAAGCCTCCAGAGATATGTCTGAAACAGGTAAGAAAACACTTCAGCTGAGGTGGGTCTACTCTGCTAAGGGCACTTCACAAGCAGCTTCATTGCCTCCTGTTACCCAGAGCCAGACGGATGTTTCCTGTGACCAGCATAAAGGAGTTTTTGGGCATAAGACATTCCTGCCACTTACCATTGATCAGGAAGAAGAAAGCTCCGGTTTCATTGGCCACTGCACGAGCAATCAGGGTTTTACCAGTGCCAGGGGGACCATACAGCAGTATCCCACGGGGAGGCTGAGGGCAAGAAGGGGCTGGGTTAGTAAGCTAATTTTAAACTTAGAACCTGAAGGGTATTTGGAGAATGCTTCAGAGCTCTGATGCAAGCTCGTGCAACAGTAATGGGCCGTCATCAGCACTCCTAAAATCCTTCAAAACCAGGGCTGGAAGGATGTTAATGCTGCACAGAAACAAAAGGCTGCCTACTAATTAGCTGGGCTCTTCAAAGCAAAGCACTGCCCTTCCAACCAGTCCACAGAGGGACAAGCACTGGGCCACAAGCTACAGTTCCAGCTTGTTATTGTGTCAGAAACCCTAGGGTCCTGCAGAGGATGCCCTGAACCCCCACAAGCAGCATGAAAGGTCACAGACTACCCACTCACCGAGCCTACTGGCAGGACCGAAGAAGAGACTGGCAGTACAAAGTGAGTCACAGACATGCGGAGCTAGCAACATATTTACCTTCACACCAATGGCCTTGAAGAGAGCAGGGTGTCTGAGAGGAAGCTCTACCATCTCCTTGATCTGAGCTAGCTGCTTCCTGCAGCCTCCAATGTCATCGTAGCCCACTTCATTCAATGACTCCTCCTCATCCTGCCAGGAGGGAAAATAATTAGTGCCTAAGGGAAACAAGAGTTGTTCAGTCTCCGTAGCCAGCCAGGCCCCAGGAATCACCAGTGAGACTAGAGCTGTGGTTCTCAACCTTTTTAGACTCAGGGCACCCCTCCATAATGTCTGTGAATTGAGCAGCACCCCATTTCTAAAACTAGCTTGTTTATTTTCCCAGCTCAGCCAAAGCGTACGCTCAAGAGGAGGAGAGAGAAAGGGCTTCACGGACGTCTTCAAGACCAACTTGAAAAAATGCAACTTCCACATCAACTCGTGAGAGACTATCGCCTGGGACCATCCCAAATGGAGGAAGAGTTTGTCGCAAGGAGCTCAGCACTTTGAAGCCTCACAATGACAACAGGAGATGGAAAAGTGGGAGTGGTAGAAACAGCATGTCGTGGACCAAATCAGGAATCCAGATGCTATCCACCCCACGCAGAAACATGTGCTTGAGTTGCAGAAGAACCTGGCAATCCTGGATTGGCCGTCAGCCACCTTCGGACCCACAGATAAGGCAAGCATGGGAGACAATCATCCTCAATCACGAGGGATTGCCAATGACAATTTCTAAAATTAGCTTATGTATTACAGTGTTTGCCTCCCCAGCCCCTCTGCAAGAAGAGGGGTAAATGGCCAGGCCTGTACTCATCTCGTACTGCACAACACCCTTGAAATGATCTGGCCTCTCAGGGTGCCCCCTCACCCTGGTTGAGAATCACTGGACTAGAGGCTTACCAGAGAAATAAGATTGGGGCACTTAAGGGCTCCCAGCTCCAAGACTCCCTCTCTGACCTTGTCCAAGTCAATGTCTCTGACTGCAGAACAGGGAGAGCCGGCACCCACTTACCCCACATGGGCAGCGCAAGGACCAACTACTCTGACTGGCTTCAAGAGGAAAATGCCCTAAGTAGCATTTGGCCCAAACTCCCAACTCCCTGAACAGGCACCTTCTCAGTGCAGGGGTCAGAGGCGACTCGCACCCTTCCTTTCATCACTCACCATGGATGCTGCTACTAACCAGGCACAGAACAGCAGAAGATTGAGAAGCCAACTCCAGCTTTAACTGTCCTGCCCCACCAGCTCACTTCCCTTCCCCAGACACAGATCTGTACATAAAGCCCCCGGCCTTCCCACACTTAGAGCACAGTCCCGACCCGAGGTGTACGTTGCTTCAGTGGGCCACAGAGGTAGTCGCCAGAGGCAGCATCAAGACAGGAATTGGCTGAACACTTAGATTTTATACCACCACCCTGTCCTCTACCATGCTGCCATAAGCCCCAGTATCCCAGCTCCTGATCTAGGTCCACACCAGGGCAGCAGTGTGTCCCAGCACAGATGTGCCCAGGGACCTCACCTACCCACTCCAAACCTACCCATATGCTGGTGAGGCCTCTCCAGAATCATTGCCAGAGATTGCTCTCAAGCAGGCTGAAGACCATGGTCTCGAGAGCAGCCACTGACAAATACCCTGGAATAGTTTTGCCAGCTGGTTTCCAGGTCTGGAGTGTGCAAGCAGGAACATTCGTGCTGGGCCACACTGCTCCTGTGGTGCAGACAAACCTGTGGTGCGAACACAACACAAGCATCACCGAGTCTCACAGCTGGAACATTTGCAGCAAGGATTATTCTGGGATTATTCCTGCCTGGCAGAGCACAAAGATCAGCTCTGCACCAAGTACAGGCCAAGTGGGTCCATAGTACAACGTCAAAGCAAAGTAAGGCCTAACAACACACTTTACTGCTGGAGGCAGATGTCCAAACAATTCCAAAACTTCAGGTAACTTTTTAAGCACTGGTGGGAAGGCACCTATTAATTTTGCCTCTCTCATCGCCTGTTTGGCCTCCCTAAGCAGATGATCATTGCTAACTTTCATGAGTAGGCACATGCCAAGGATCAGCTACTATTCAAGGAGTATGACACAGCACTCAGTGCCTTGGCTAGCAGGCAATTAGCTCCTTATTTGCAACATCTTACTAATTCTCACACACTTGTGGAAGGCAAAGACACCAAATACTGCTGATGAGTACAGCCAGCTGTGACTAACACCCCTCAGCCCACTGTTCAGAAACCACACACTGTTGATGGCATCATCGCAAGTCTCTGTACTCAGCCCTCCTTATTTATCATATCTGGACATATATGCAGCAGACAGCTGAGCGAGTGAGTGAACATGGGCACTATCAAGAGTGAATGCTCACACTCCAAATTCTCAGTACCTGCAATGGTGCTTGCCTGATGAAAGCCAGGTCCACCTGCCTACCACCTTCACACTTGCTACCCTCTATGCAGAAATGCCAAGACGTTCAGGAGTGACTTGAGATTCTGAGAATCTTGGACTTTGGATGCCCAACTCAAAAGGGGGCCAATTACAGGAAGTGCTGAGCATACCAAAGATCAGGCCCCTTCCAAAGCACCTCAAGTTTGGAGCTTAAAAATATTTTTTTGAAGTCTTTTCTTAAGGTCCATAATTTGTTTCTTTCCCCAAGAGGAAGAGAGGGGAATCTGGCCATTCAAATTGGGTGTGCCATGTGCTAGGGGCAACTAGAAGTTTTGAACCAGAAGATCTATTAAGCACTGCCACGTGCATGGTCATTATCAGATGTGCCACAGCAAAGTGCAGAATCTCACAGCAAACTTAACCATATAAACACCACCTCCCTACAGAAAGGAGATCAAGGAAGAACATGCCCCTAGCAGCTTATGCCCCCAAACTGGATTTATCAATAGCCACTGAATGTGCTCACAGCTCCCCAGGGTTCCTCCATGAACAGGTTTTCTGCTGCAGAAAGGATAAGTGGGAAGGATCTTATGCCAGGACTCAGCTCACCTCTCGTTTGATGGGCTCCCCTTCGCAATGGATCACGGTATCTGGAGCCACTATGCAATAAGGGCTGGGGTCTGTCTCCACCACTTTGAACTCCACTGCACGCATCCCTCCACGCACCAGGAAGATGTCCCCTGTAAGAAGTACCACGCCTCAGTACCACATACCAGCCAGTAAGCAGTGTCAACCCTCACACCACCCCCACCAGCACCAGTCCCAGGGAGGGCACACAGGACAGAGGTTGCTTAGACCAGAAAGCACAAAGGAACCTGTAGCTACCAGTTGCCAATGCTGTGTTGATTCCAAATGCAGCATGCTCCACAGCTGTCACAGCTCCAATCTGCCTCCTGCTTGGTTAATGTTCCCATAATTTGGAGCAGGAACATGGGTGAAAGGCAGAGGAGAGAAGCATTTTCTGCTTAGAAGATGCCAAAACCCCCTGTCCAGATGAGGTCCAGGTAGAGTCTGCACCCTGATTTCTGTGTGATGGCAGACTGTAGCCTGCCAGCTCCCAAGGTGAAGACTACAGTTCCCCAGCACAGCTACCTGGCCATGCAAGATCCAACTTGGGAACTAAAGGATGGGCAGCCACAAGAGGAAATAAGGGACAGCTGCATCAAGACTGAAAGCGTCAACCCAACTGATGGCCAGTGGAAAGCTGAAGAGAAGCCAACACATTTGGCTTCAAAAACCATCTGAAAGGAGCTGACTCCATCTAAGGGCCAGGATCCAACCCCCCAAAAAGGCTGGACTCTTCCTGGAGGGAGCCAACCCAACCAATATATACTATAACTATAACTTTTGACCCTGGCGGCAATACAAGCGACTACCGAAAGTTGAGGTTCAGGTGTGGAAGTGCCTCCTTACTACCACTCTCCTGCCTACCCATCTCCCTAGGCCCCCACCTCATCCTCCTTTATTGTCAACACTAAGGGCATAGGTATACAAGGTTTGCAAGATAGGGTGTGGATTTACAGCAGGGTAGCTATTCTGTGGTAAATGCCAGTATGCACACTCTTCCTCTGTGCTAAATGCAAGGTAGCTGCTCCATTCATTGAGGAAAAAGCTCCTTGCATGTAGTAAGAGCATACCCACTGACATTAACCACGGAGGAATTGATGTGCTATAACCCCAGCCTACCTCTCATGAGCAAGCATAAGCAGGCATGCCCTCAGCATGTGAGAGAAGACAGCCTCTGGATCTTCTCTCCTTCCTCACCACCAACCAGGGAAAAGGAAACTCCTGGCCAGAAAAGGGAACTTTCCTGCTTCAGCTTAGCTGTATGCAGTGCTTACTGCATTTAACCTAACTGGCCAGATTCCTTGGTAGGGGGGTATTCTCCTCTCCACTTCCCTGGCCTGGACTCTTCATCGATTCTAAGGCCAGAAGAGACTGTGGAGATAGTCAAACCTGACTCCTGAGCAGCGCAGGCAACACGGTGTCTGGAATCCATTCTGGCGTAGCCAGAGAAGATCCAAAGACACCCAACCCTGACTGAAATTTCCCTTGGAGAGCATCCCCTACGGCATTAGCATCCCATACAGATGGAGAGTCCCCTGGTGAGTTCATTCAACCATGACAGCCTTTCACTTAAAAAGTGCACACCTTATTACTAGTCTGACTTGTTGAATCTCAACCCTCTGCTACTGGATCCAGTTATACTTTGTTCTGTTAAAGTGAAGAACCATCTGTTTATCAAATTTTTATCCTGCCAGTGGCATTTATAGATTTCATGACACATGAAAGCCATGTCATGATTCCCCTGGCTCTTCAACAAACCTCCTTCAAATTATCAAGTGTAGATACTAGATCTGGATACCATATCAAAAACCAAACAGAGTAAGAAAACCTGCTTGCATGATACCCCTGTTCATACATCTAAGGACCACATCAGATGCCTCAGCCAAAGCTTCGCACTGGCAGCTCATGTCAACCTCAGCTCCACTATGACTACATCTTTAAGAATTATTTTCCCCAGGGCGGAGGCCCCGCTCTCTGAAGCATGGCTTCCATTTCTTGCTCCGAGAGGCATGACTTTATATTTAGTTATACTGACACATCCTAGTTTTTAACATGCACCTTACAAGGGCTCATGACCTCACTGCATTTATCTACCACTCCCCAAGTCTCTGGGTCATCCAAACTTTTGAGGTTACGCTTTCTTCCAGGTCATTAACAAGCAAAGGGCCAAGAACCAGTCTCTGGGGGACCTCACTAGAAAAACACCAACTCCATTAATGAGTCCACTGAACTCTATTAGTTTCCCAGCATTTAATGATTGGCATATGGATTTCATGTCTGAATTGAGATGTCACGTGGTTCCAAGTCAAATGCTTTAGGCAAGTCTATTCCACCAACACTATTCCCTTCCACAACCAAACCTGTAACCCCTGAAACAGTATGTTATCGTGACAAGACTTTCCTGCCCACCTCACTTCATATTTTTATGATCCTCTCCTGCCCTGGGCATCGGCATTTGGACAACAGCACACACACTGTAACTGAGGGCATAACTCATGGAAACCAGATAAGAAATTGCACACCTAGTCACAGAGATGCCCCTCAGAGTCGCATCCCACCCCCCCCTACGTACGTATACAACCAGGCTTTTCGGCATTAGAGCTTTTCTCCTTGCTGTCAGTCTCACTCCTTTTTTGCCCCCAGGATGTTAGCAGCATGGGCCATTACCTTTTCTGATCGGTCTATATGCTTCCAGGAAGTATGGCTTAAGGTAGACCTCAAACAGATTTCCTGTGATCCCCTCTACTGTGTCGTCGATTGGCAGCACATGGATGCGTTTGCCGTACTTCACATCTGGGCAAGGCTGGATGCTGAAATGCAAGCAGACTGGTAAGCTATACTGCTTGTTTTACCTGCAGGGCTTGGGAAGGACCTTTGAGGCCTTGAACCAGACACAAGTACAACAAAGGGACCGACCCCAAGGCCCTGGTGAGAACTATGGGCAACACAGGAGGAGGAGAGAACTTTGCCAACATGGAGGACCATGTCCCCCTTCCCATTTTTGCCTCCACAAGCTCTGGCTTTCACTTTGCTCCCTTTCCTCCACTCCTTGCCACCTTTAGTACCTTGTAGAGGTGCACCTATATACTGGTCCATATCGTATCGGCACCAATAAAAGGAAAACTGACGTTATCAGCAATCAGCTTTTTTTGGCTGATGTGCCCGATAATGTCACCAACAAATGCCATGTGCATGTGCACATGCGCAGCATACATGCAGACAGGAACACACCTCGGCAGCTTGGAGAGCAGTATCTGGTGAGGAAGTATGTGGAGGGGAAGGGGCAGACTGAGGTCCCCACAGTGAGGGAATGGGACTGGGGCAGGAGCACTACTCCAGCCGCTGCACACCCCCCCAGGGGACGCGTGGGGGGTATGTGCCCCCCAGATCCATGTGGGGCAAGGGCAGGCTGCAACAGCCTCTTCCTGACGATGAGGATGGGCCAGGGCTGCACTCGGGGCGGGCAGCAGCGCTGAGAGGAGGGGGTATGGCAAATTTCAGTGTGGCTGTAGCCCTCCCTGTAGCCCCCTCTTGCATCGCCGCTGCCCACCTCAAACATAGCTCTGGCCCAGCCCCTGTACTGGGAAGACACTGGCACAGCCCTGGGCCTATCTTCACCCCATGCACAGATCTGGGGGGCACATGCTCCCCATACCTCCCCTGGGGTGCATGCAGCAGCACGAGCCCCCCACACCAAACTGCCTGTGGCTCCATCCCACACCTCACCCCACTCTGACTGTGCAGTGCCTGCCCCAGCCCCATTTCCTCGCTCACCGCAGGGGGCCTCGATCTGCCCCTATCATGCCCCTTCCCCCCAAACAGACTGACCAGCTGGACACTGTTCTCCAAGCTGCCAGGCTGCATATAGGCAATTGGATTGGTATCAGCTGACATGGCTGGTTAATAACTGGCCATTGCTATAGGCCCTAAAAAAATATCTTTATCAGTGCACCCCTAGAACCTTGACTGTTGGGAGAGCCGAGCTTCTTGCTCTTCCTCCACAGGCTCCTTCCCAAGCAGCAGACTAAAGGGATCTGATCCCATCCCTAGTTATCCATTTGTGCATTCTGAGCAAGGGATACTCACCAGCTACTGTGCGTCAACAGCAGCAACAGACCAGATTATAAAGGAGCAAAGAATGGGGCTGATGGAAACTCCTCCCCTCCTCATCCCCCCTCCAACACCAGAGAGCTGAGTCCCCGCTGCTAACCTTGACAAAAGCATCTGCAGCGCTGTGAAACCAAGATCCTAGTTTCTAGTAATCAGCTAGTAACCAGATACTTAACAATCTGACTTGGAGGGAAGCTCATAGATAGAACATTAGTGTTTGCCCAAGCCTTTCCAAACCTTGCTGTACTCTACATTCTTAATGTTCTTTACCAAATATTTGATAGCTTCTTGTACTCATTTAACCTCTATTTTAGAGAGGATTTAAGCTGAATAGTGAAGGAAAAGATCAAGTGCCACAGAGGAGGAAAAACTGTAGAGACAGTGAATCAGGAAATGAACAATGTGTGAATCAAGATTACAGCAGAGGCAAGGCTATAGTAAGACATGCAACAAGCAATTTACAAGCAAAGGAAATCAGCAAGGAAAAATCTGAGTCATAGAGAAGTAAGACTGGAAGGGACCTCCAGAGGTCACCTAGCCCAACCCCTGCCTGAGGCAGGATCAGCCCTGTCCAAACCTCAATACCAAGGAGGATTCAAAGCTGCCACACAGTTAAGGACAAAGCATCAAGTAGAGCCACTGCACAGGGCCTAAGGTGGTACTAAATGGTCTAACACAACAGATTAGCTGCCAAGACACAGAAGATTTGGAAGTTTAGGAGATGAACGAACTGATGGGGAAGGCACTGGCTTTTGAAAAAGTGCCAAACCATGATCACCCTTCTCCAACTGCACTGTTCTGACCATGACAAACTCCTATTTCCTCTGCTCCGTGAACTTTGGAGGACATTTGTTTTGCAGAGCTTGAGAAATACTCAAGACTTCATGCCTGAAAATCCTGTGAAAGCAGCAGGAGTTTCAAGGTTCCCTCAAACATTTCTAAAGGGAATTAGGAACACTGAAGCAGCAGCAGCCAACAGCCTGCAGAGCACGTTGCTGTGCTTCCAGCTCTCTGGTCAACATCGGATTGCTGCCTACGCTACATGGCATTGTGCTTCTCTGGCCCACTTTGCAAGTCAAGCATCAGGGCTTCCACAGCATCTCTGCCAGAGTTACAACCCCTTCAATTAAAACTGGAATGAACTTGATATCTTGTCTTATTTTCACCATTAAAGCAATTTGTTTTACATGTGCATCAGCTTTGAAAATGAGAACAGATTAGCAGTTGCTTTCACTTTCATTTCACAGGTGCTTCTATTGCTGAATCGCATGTACAAGCTCAGGGCTTGAACTACAGACTTTGTAAAGGAAATGATGACATTTGTAAACCACTCCTCAGTGAACAATCATTAAGATTTTTATAAATGATAGACTGTTTAAAACCTGGTGTGGTGTGATGTGATGGTTAACCTTTAAATTTTAGAAGAGAAATTTCCCGTGGGGGGGTGGAGTTTTCAAACCATGTAAGAGGTACGATTTGTGTTCCCGAGCCATGTATGCAAGTTTCAAAAAAGGAAGATACCAGCTGCATTATACAGATCTGAAGAGCCAGCAGCGTGGTTTAAAGTCAACCAAATTAAAACCTCAGCCACAGGATGTGCTCTAAGAGACCCTGTGTACTTAGTGAAGCCTCACCCTCGGTTACTGACCAAATTAGCACGAAGCCAGCTAAACAAACTGCTTAGCTAATGCATGAGGATGCACCATGCTGGCAAAGGAGCCCTCACCTGATCACATCACCCAGGCGCACTCGCAGGTTGTTGCGAACCACCCTATTCATGCGAATCTTCTCATCTGAGCAGGTATCATCTGACAGGACAATGCAGACTGCCTCTCTCCTCTTCTTTCCTTTTAACAAAACAGTGTCTCCTCTGAACAGCTGCAATTCATCCATTTTTGCCTGTGAACAATGACAACATTAGAGTAAGCAGGAATGTAATGGTCTGAGAGAGAAAACAACCGGATTTAAGTGTTACATCTTGACAGTGAAGGTGCTGAACGAGTCATGAAGTGCCACAGGACACACTATGGCAGGCCAACTGCCAACCCTGAAGCTGGGCCAGGCCTTCTGTTCGACTGACCACTAGCATTATTTCTAGAATCACAATATTTGATCAAAACGCTTACAGACAAGAAGACAGTTCCTTTTCATTTCTACCCAGCACCACTCAAGTGTTGTTTCCCCTTAAGCTTTCGTGCCATTTTACATGGAGCAAACCCATGCTCAACCCCTCTCACCAAATACTCAGTTTCAGACCAAAATACACAGACATAATTCACATATCAAGTACATAATTTTTTGCTTTATGTGACACATACCTGGGACAGCGATACAACGCTGTTGTCCTCATTGATGGCTTCATCGACAATTAACCGATTGGGCCTGTTCTTCTGCTTCAGAATTGCAGTTGATAAGTCATCTCCTTTAGAACTGGAAAGGAAAACACAGGACTCTTTAGCTTGGACACGGCTCCTCCTTTTCTAGCCATACTCTACTTTGCTTTCCTTGTTCTATACAAGCTATAAACTCTTCTTGTTACTTTGCCTGTTAGAAGTTACACTGGTTTTTGAAAGGCAAAGAGCAATACCATTTACAGGGTAACCAATGCAAGAGGTATGCCAAGAACATCTTCTATATGAAAATTATTTCAGGGACTATATTAGCCTGGAACTAAAACAGCTACGAAGACAGTTAAGAAAATGGGTACAGCTCAGTAAAATGTTCCTGACTGGAATGTATTTGCCTAAAAACAAAGGTATTGTAGCAAGATTAACATTTGCAATGACATGTAAAGGGAATACCATGGGTGCAGCCAACCGGGTAGAACCCATTTGGTCACAAATCCCAGCTGAAGAGGAGTTACAGGACAATGCTACAGTTCACCAAACTGGATGAGGACTGGAGCTTAGCTTGGGGAAGGCTAGCAAATATAGCAGAAATGTTTATGTATCGCAAGTGTCCACGAAAACAGCAAAAGCTTCCTTGCAGCATTCACTTGCACCTTAGAGAAAGGGAAATGAAACCAACTACTTCATTTGTCCTGTCCAAACTGAGTGAGCTGAAAAGCAGGAGGGCCAAAAAAGGGTGAAACAGTAGATTTATAAAGTGCTTTTGTTTCACGTTATAATGCATCCAGCAAAAGATACTTGACTAAAAGAGAAAGGAATCTGAATCCATGCTCTGGAGAAGGTTGCAGAAGTTTCAGGCAGTTCTGGGACAAGAACAGGGCAGGATTTTAATGCTGTGTTGTTAAATGTGTGGCTGACGCCTCTGGATGGTTCAGAGATACCATAAATGAGTGAGCAATGATATTATGCACAGCCTGGCTTGGTTCCAATAAAAGGCCTCCCCAAAGTAACACACTTTAGCCGAGGGTTGGAGCCCAGGTTTTTACTGGACCAGGAGGATGGCTGCAGACAAGTCCATTAGGGGGAAATGAAAGCTTGGCGAGCCCCAGGCTGGAGGGGAGGAGGCGGAGGGCAGCAGGCAGGTGCGGGGCGGAGGAGTGCTGCCTGGGGAAGACCCGTTGCTTTGGTTTGCAGGCTCAGGGGCTCTTTTGGAGATATTTTACTGCGACAGACAGGTGCGAGGTCTCCGGAGAGTCACACCAATGCGATGATGAAGCAGATAACGAATGAGGTAGTGACCCCCTACCCTGATGCTTCAGAAAGACTCTCACAGGATGAACATGAAGGCAGCTGGCCCATCTAGAAACAGTTTGGGAAGCTGGCCTGAGCAAAGCATTAGGAAGTAAGAGGCAGGACTCAGCAAGGAGAAAGGGGCAGAGCTATTCTAAAAGGAAAAACCCTACTGAACCAGGAAGCAGGAGCCTCTGTGTGGGCAGCTCTGGACAAGTCACTTTTCCCAGAGCGTGTTTCGGCTCCTTCATAACTGGATTGCTCCTCTCAACTCTCCAGGTAAGGGAGGAGTGTCAACGCGCTGCTCTGAACCTGCCACACACGATTCCCAGACAGACGTTCATTAGAAATAGGGAGGCTGCTGGTTGTGACTGTAGATGGGACTGATTGCAGCAGCAGCCCACCCAGGCAGTCCTGACCATCGTAACACAGCGAAACAAGAAACCCAAGATGTGCAAGCTACGGAGCCAGCTAAGCTCATCAGGTGAAGCAACAGGTGAGCTAATGAGATGCAGGCTCTCCATGAGCCACACCTCCTCTGGAGGATGGGAAGTTCAGAGCGGCTAAACTTTAGAGCCACGAACTTGATGGAGCCAAGAGAGATCCTGTAAGTCAGAAACCAAAGAAGCTCGCTGTGGTACTGAGGCGATCGATGGCAAGCCTCAGGCTGGCTAATGGAGAGCGCTGCGAAGTGACATCACCGCAGGGAACAAAGCCAGCACAAGTTCTGCAACAGAAGGGATACAGTCCTCTCCAACCAGGGAGGAGTCCTGAATGCAAGTCATGCCCCCCCTGTACAGAGCACGTACACTCGAGGACCCTCTGATACGACTCGATCTACTGGAGCAACCCAAGGCACCACTGCAAATCACAGCCTGTCTCTTAGGACACAAAGGCTGGCTGCGGGGGTCTGGGGTTGGTACTGTGGGGCCGGCATCGCGTATACGTTACAAAAACAGAAAAGGAAACAGGCAGCGAGTTGAAGCTCAGAGACAAGACAGCGATGAGAAATGAAAAACTTGGGAAGGATTGTGAGAAGGCTCAAGTATCATTCAGCGCACCGGGGGTTGAGCAACACGCTGGCAGGTGACACCTAACTTGAGTCAACATGAGCTAATTCATCAGAGGAAGAGAGTTTTCACACTGAAGGACTTTGAACTTGCACAATCCAGAGAGAAGAGACGCTACCAGCCAGACGAAGCAGGTTACGGGGCGCACGGCAGCTCACACAGCGAGCGAAAGGCTTGGGTGCACTAACAGTTGGAGAGGATGCCAAATGCTGGCACGTGTTCATCCAGACGAACGGGGCCAGCTGCAAGCCACCTCAGCTCAGAAATGCGGTGGAGGATGAATGGGCGCACAGAAAGGAAGTGAGAAGTCAGGCGGGTCGCATCATGGCTTCTTGCGAAAGTGAAAACGTTGCTTCACCCAGAGAGGAGAATCAGAGGGACCGAGAGCTTGACAGCTCCAAAAAGCCCCGTGCCGACGCACGAATCGTCGCTTTCTTTTCTCGTGGAGGCCTGCGACAGGCGTGCCGTTTTGGTTTTAGAGATGCGTAGGTCCGAAGCGTAGCGCGCACGGCACGCGCCCATCCCTCTCCCTAGCGCCGTCCAGGGGTCCGGCCGTAACCCCCCGAGCGGCGCAGTCCAACCAGTGCCCGATCCCAGCTCTGGGCAGAACGGTCCCAGCCCTAAACCCCGCGTTTCCCCATTCAGAGACCCCCGTCCCTTCCTTTACAAGGGAAGCTCTGTCTGCCAAAAAGAGAAGGGGAAAAAAAAAAGACTTAACGATGATGCCGCCGATCATCTGCCCCGTGGTAAAGCTGTTGCTTTACCCCGTAGGTGACGCAACCCAGGCTGCGCTGCGGTACGGTTCGCAGCGCGACCACGTGCGGGGGACACAAGAGACGTTTCCAGCGCCGGTCGGCCGGTCTCCTGACAGCGACGTCGCCCGGCGAACGGAGACGGGACAACGTCGTATCCGAGCCGGCGGAGGCCGGCTTTCCGTAACGAACCTGACACGAGTTTCGACCTCTCCGTGCCGGTAAACCGTTTCGCATCGACCGATTCGACCGCATCGCTCCCGCCGGGCGCCCGTTCGCTGCTCCACGGAGAAGGCTATATTTACACAAACACCGCGCACGCGACGCGGCTTCCCCCCCGAAGCTGGTCTAGGGGCGCCGGCCGGGCGAACCCCTAACATTTATTGAAGTCCGAGGACCAAAGCGGGGCTCGAACGGCAGCCTGCTGGGGGGCTGCAAAGAGCGCGGCGCGGCGCGGGACAGGACAGGGGAGCAATGGGCTTCGGCTGCAGCAAGGAAAGTCGAGGTTAAATGAGGAAGGGGTTTCCCCCGAGGAGGGGTGCAGGCTCCACCCTTGGGGGGGTTGAGGCCCCGGCAGACAAAGGAGGATGAGTTGGAGCAGGGGGGTGGCTTCAGCGTGGGCCAAAACCATCCCTTGCACCCCCCAGGAAGCAGGAGCAGGCTCAGGCCGTGGGACACGCACACCAGGCCAAGGCCTAGGCCGCACGCCCCTCCCCCACCTGGGGGCGGAGCAGCGCCGGGCCCGCCCCCCCTCCCGGGCCTGCATGACACAGCGGGATCGGGCCCAGGCCTCGGCCCTCGCTACGCATGCGCGGGGCCCCTCGGAACGGGGTGCAGGGAGGGGGGAGTGCGCATGCGCGCGGGCCCCCTAGAACGGGGTGCGGGGGAAGTACGCATGCGCGGGGGCCCCTCAGAACGGGGTGCGCGTGGCAGTGCGCATGCGCGGGGGCCCCTCAGAATGGGGCGCGGGGAGAGGCCTAGGGGTGGCCCTGCACTCACTCGGATCCCGAGGCCATGGCGGCGGTGGCGGGCGGCGGCAGGCAGGGATGGGCTCGGGCTCTGGCGGCGGCAGCTGCGGGCGCTCGGCTCTGACTGCGCCTCAGCGCCGACTCATCGGCGGGGGAAGCTCCGCCCGCCGCAGTCTGCCTAGCAACCGGCGGCCGCGCCCAATCGGAAATTCGGGGCCGGGGCGCCTCCGCCAATGGGAAAAAAGAGCCAATCATCCAACGGCTCCCGGTCCCGCGCCGCCAATGGGTGCGCGCGGAGCCAGGTGCGTTGTTCTGCCCGGCAACGCGGCGCGGATCGGCCAATGGGAAAAATGCGCCAATGGGAAAAATCGGCCCGTGGGGGCCGCCCTTTTCGTCATTCTGCCTAGTGAGCCCCGCTCCATTGGCTGCTGCCCAGGGAGTCAGCCAATGAGGGAAGGCGGCGCGATGATTGACAGGCCTGCTGATCCTTCTAGGGAGACACGTGCTGCAGGGGCTCGAGGGCCCAGGGCAGGGGTGCAGCAGGGCCATGCAGGGGCAGGGGCTTGCACAGGCTGAGGGGTGTGCACCCCTTCTTGCACCCAGGGTGCTTATGGCCCTTGCCCCTGGCACTGAACCGGCTGTCCAGGGTGCTCAGACACACGGCAAAGGGGTTGTGCCTTGCGGCCCTGCGCTGGGGAGCAGGGACAGGGCGGTGGCAGCGCCAAGGGATGTCGCTTCTGCACAACACGGTGGAAGAGCAGTTGTGGGCCACGGGCAGGCATCACTCAACGGCGGGGAGCACACGTCACGGCACGTCGGCAAGCGCGGCTACTCCTGCCGCTGTCTGTGGGGACGCGTCGGCTTCGCAAAGAGACTGGCAGCTTCCTGCGTTCGACTCCTGCAAGGCGCAGGGCAGGGCAAGCCGTGCGGGGTGTGAAAAGCCAGCGTGTGCCGAGTCGAGGCAGACGGACACCAGTGCAGCGCCCCGGGGTCGGTCCTGGGCCCGGGTTCCTTCAACATCTTCATCAGTGACCTGGAAGATGGGATGCGGCACACCCTCCGCAAGTTCACAGACGACACCGAGCTGGGGGGAGCAGTAGATACGCTGGAGGGCAATGCTGGGATTCGGAGAGACCTCGACACACTGGAGGATTGGGCCAAGAGGAATCGCATGAGGTTCAACAAGGACAAGTGCAAAGTCCTGCACCCCTGCACCGGTGCAGGCTGGGGTGACGGGCTGGGCAGCAGCTTTTTAGAAAAGGCCCTGGGGGGACAGGGGACAAGAAGCTGGACAGGAGCCAGCAGTGTGCCCTTGGTGCCAAGAAGGCTACCGGCGTCCTGGGCTGCATCGGTAGGAGCGCTGCCAGCAGATGGAGGGCAGTGATTCCTTCCCCTCTATTCAGCACCAGGGAGACCACATCTGGAGTCCTGTGTCCAGCTGTGGCCCTACTACAGAAAGGCTGTGGACACACTGGAGAGAGTCCAGTGGAGGGCAATGGAAATGGTTGGGGGCTGGAGGACAGGACTGGTGAGGAGAGGCCAAGGGACCTGGGCTGATTGAGTCTGCAGAAGAGAAGACCGAGGGAGGATTTGACGGCGGCCTTCACCTCCCTGCAGGGGGGTGCAAAGAGGATGGAGCTGGGCTGTTCTCCATGGGGGCAGACGACAGGACAAGGAGCAATGGGCTCAAGCTGCAGCAAGGGAAGTTGAGGTTGGATATAAAGGAAAACTCTCTCAGAAGGAGGGTGGTGAAGCACTGGACCAGGCTCCCTAGAGAGGTGGAGGAGTCTCCATCCTTGGAGGTGTTGAAGACCCGGGTAGACAAAGCCCTGGCTGGGATGATGTAGCTGGGGCTGGTCCTGCTTGGAGCCGGGGTTGGACTGGATGTGACCTCCTGAGCTCCCTTCCACCCTCCTGCTCTGCGATTCCAAGGCAGCTCACAGTACCTCGATTATAAACCAGTGGACTTAAAAAGTAGCTGGGAAATCATTTTCACCCAGTGGGGAGATGCTAGTCCAGCCCTGTACAGATCAGTCCCCCATTCACCCTATTCCAGAAGAAAATAATAGCTCATTAAACTTAGAGACAAGGTAAATTGATGTTTAAAAATGGTAACTGGGCAGCTGTGCAGCCCAACCCGGATTGCTCGGGGAGCTGAGCTCCTTGTCTGAACATGGACAAACACACGTGCACATCCAGGAGCAAGGGCTGTAGTTCAGCTTCCTCGAGGGCAGCGACTGAAAAGGATTTGGGGACCGTGATTCATAAGCAAGGAGCGCTGGGGCTGCCAGCGCAGCAAGGAACAGATTAAGCCGTTGAGGTGCAAGCAGGGGAAGGGCGCGGATGTGGTATCGGTGAGACCATTACCAGTCAGACCCGGGGCACAGTTCTGGTACCAGCCCCACAGGAGGGATATGGATAAACTGAGCGGGGCTCAGAGAAGAGCTGCAAGAAAGGTGTGGAGTCTGGAAGAGCCCTGGCCACGAGAGACAAAGGAAACTCAACTGACTGAGTTCAGACGTGGGCCTGGTACAGTCTGCAAGACCTTGCGCAGAGACTCCCCCGGGCCGGGGTGCTCAGATGTATCCTGGAGTCATCGTCCTCAGGGCTGGGGACGAGGCAGGTCGGTGCCTCTCTGGAGAGCTGGTTTCGCCACCGTCCTAGTGAGGAAGTTTTTCCTAATATCCAACCTCAACTTCCCTTGCTGCAGCTTGTGCCCATTGCTCCTTGTCCTGTCGTCTCCCGCACTGAGACCAGTCCTGCTTGGTGCCACCCCCAGCCGGGATGCCCTGGCACTAGCCAGCTGGGGAGCAGCAAGCCCCTTACTTCCCCTCTGCCAGGTGCTGTCCCTGGGCCGCGTTCTCGGCGTGACAAGCCATGGGCGCTGCTGTGACACACTGCTGTCTGCCTGGCAGATGGCAGCGCAGACCAGGCGTGTGCGTGCCAGCTCCCCGAGGCTGCCAGGTGCCTGCTGGCTGTTCCCACGAGCCCACGCCACGTCCCAGCCAAGCCGCTCCCACATGGTGCCGTCACCAGCCAGGTGCCACACGGCCTCGCGGACGGGTTCAGGGAGCCTGGGTCCTCTCCACCACCTCGCTCACGCTGGGAGCAGCTCAGCGTAGCACCCCGCCAGCCCTGGGGTTCGGGCAGTGCCCAGCGTGATGGGGGCCTGGCAGTGCCACTGCACCGGGGGGCAATGTGGAGGAGGATGCACTTGCCGACACCTCCTGCCCTGCAGCACAGGCGGCCCAGCCAGCTGTGGGGCAGGGGAGTGTCTTTCACACACACACACCATCAGTGGGACTGACACACACGCACCCCACGGTCCCTGGGAGATGCACACACTAACACCCCCGTGCAGCACTGTCAGTGGGAACATACACAGACACACGCCACTGTCCCTGAGAGCCACAACCACACACACACCCACCCACCCACCATCACTGGGGGTGACACATTCCCCCCACATTATCAGTGGGGGTGACACACACACCCCACTAACAGTAGGAGTGACACCCCCCCACTATCCGTGGGACACACAGACACACACCCGCACGGGATGGAGAGACCCTGCACGCTGCCCTGCAGACTGCCCCCGGATGCCCTCCATCCGGCACCGTGGCACCGTTACGCACACAGAGCCCTGGCACAACAGCCCCGGGGTGTTGGCCGAGTGTTTCACAGCTGACGCCCCCCAGCTCTACGCCTTGCCCCGCAGGGTGCCTGGGCCAGGCCTCTCCTCCCTGCGTGCAGGGGCGAGGAAAGCCGGGCCGGACAAGAGCCCCCACAGGGAAGCATCCTGCCAGGTCCTGGCCTGGAGAGGTGCCCAGCGGGAGAACCAAGACAGCTGGCCCTGCTCCGGGCACCGGCCGGTTTCTCTCCGTGGTGCTGGCACATCTAAGGGCAGGGACAGACACACGCCCTGCTGGAACATGGGCTGGTTTTGCGCCACGGCTTGCCAAGCAGAAGGCAGGGCAGGGTGGCACCTCAGAGACTAATTTGCTCGGAGAGGCAGGGGCTCGCTCATCGCTGTCCTCACCGGGCATTATCGAAGTCTCGGGCTGCGTCACAGCCAGGAGATCCCAACACCAGTCCTCTCTTAAATTACCACGGGCTCGGTTCGGTGGCAAAGGCTCAGCCAGGTTTCTTGTCTCAAGGCACGGCCATAACACACTTGTGATCTGCTGCACAAGGCGTTAACACACGTGTGCCCGTGACAAAGTGCACCATGTAGGCTCCCCTGGGCTAGTACCAGGTCCCCGTCATTTCTAACTCTCCTTCTATACAGGCCTAAAACCAATGTCGTCCTACTTCCCACCTGGATTTTGAATGTCTTAAGCTGTTGTGTACCAGGAGCTTGCTCCACATCCTGATCTGGGGGTTCCCGTCCCAGCCGTATCACCCCGATATCAGACTATCCCACACCTTGCACAGCCATCCCCACCCCTTCCCATCCCCAAACTTGCTAAATTTTCCTTATGGAAGGTGTTTGCTGGTCAGGCTGACTGGGGATGGAGATGGGGATGATGTGCAGCTTGTCTGGGCACGGTTCACACTGACAGCTGCTGCTACTACGCCTTACCATGGGACGGCAGGGGAAGCCAGCAGCCTGTCTGCCTCCCGGGATCACCGGGCTGGAAGGGACCCCAAGGATCGTCTGGTCCAACCCACTGCACCAGTCCTCAATCCTCCCTGCCCAGCGCCTCCTCTTGGAAACCTCCAGAGAAGGGGACTCCACCTTGCCCAATTCTTTTGCCACGGGTCTGGATGTCTCCTGTAAGCAGGTGTGATACTAGTTTCACACCCCATGCCCAGAGACGCCACCTCCATGGGAGCTGAGCTAGGTTTACCAACCTGCGCTGTCTGCAGCCCCTGGGGTACGATGCAAGTAGGGAAGGGCTAGCTTGGCTGAGCACAGGCTGCAAGGCAGGGTAGGAGCGGTAACAGTTAAAGGCCTTCTGTGGAAGGCACTGGGGTTCATCCGAACCTCTGGCATTTATTCAAGGCTGTTCAGACTCAGTACAAACTAGCATAATACGTAAGGACAACAGGCAGGACAGTACAGCCAAACCTGGCACAGGAGATACATGGGGTATGTGGGGACTGAATAAAATCATAGAATCAGAGAGCCGTGGGGCTGGAAAGGACCTGCAGGGGTCACATCTAGTCCAACCCCGGCCTGTCCAAACCAACCCAGAACGACTATATTGAGTGTATGTTAACCTTTTATCACCGTGACCCCCCCGCTTTGCCTGTGGCAGGTTCGAGTGTGATGTCTGGTGTTGTATCAGGGTTGAAGAGTTTAGAGGATGGATGTGTCTGGGATGGTTTGGACAGGCAGAAGTTGGACTAGATGTGACCTCTGCAGGTCCTTTCCAGCCCCACGGCTCTAAGACTCTATAAATCCACCTTCTGATCTGGAGCTGGGCTGGTCTCAGTGGGGGCAGATGGCATGACAAGGAGCAATGGGCTCAAGCTGCAGCAAGGGAAGTTGAGGTTGGATATTAGGAAAAACTTTCTCATGAGGAGGGCAGTGAAGCACTGGACCAGGCTCCCCAGAGAGGCGGTGCAGTCTCCATCCGTGGAGGTGTTGAAGACCCAGGAAGACAAAGCCGTGGCTGGGATGATGTAGTTGAGGCTGGTCCTGCTTGGAGCAGGGGGTTGGACTAGATGTGACCTCCTGAGCTCCCTTCCACCCTCCTTGTCTGCGATTCTCTGAATCTCCCAGTAAAACGACCATCGACCCTGACACAGCACCAGGCATTACACCTGCCCCTGCCCCAAGGAAAGCAGGGGGGCCGCAGCAGCCAACATCCTACTGCAGCAAAGGGGGTTAATATACTCTCGAGAGACCCCAGGCAGAGGCCGTGCCCCCACTGCAGAGGAAGGCAAAACCCCCCAGTCCAGACCAGCCTGACCAGGGGGAAATCCCCTCCTGCCCCCAGTACAGCATTGCTCCGAGTCTGAGTGGAGGGGCGAGACCCTCTAGCCAGGACCCTCTGGGTTTGGTCCTAACAGAAGCATTGACACAGCCCACCAGCCTGGGCTGAAGCCAGCACCCAATGCTTCTGTGGAAGGCTTTAAAAAGGCTTTAAAAAAAACCCCCAAAAAACCCTGACACGGAACCACCAAATGTGACTGATGGTGCGTGGGCAGTGATGGGGCTTGATGTCAGCACTTCTAACAGAACAGAAATGCACTTTGGGCGTGTTTAACCCTGCACTATCCCTTGCTGTCGGCCGGTCTGATTGCCCAGCTGACAGTATGAATAAAGGCTATGCCAAGTTTATACTCACTAGCTGCTGCAGGCTTATCCAGACCACGCTGTAGGAAGACCTGACAGGTCCCTGGAGGCAACAGCACTGAGATGGCAGCACAGCAGCCGTCAGTGGTGGGAGCTCACTGCGGAGAAAGAAGGGGTGCCTTGGGATGAGCTGGACAGCTGCTGCAAGGAGCAATGGGGACTCTCTCACCATCGTCATAGCCACACAGGATGCCTCCAGGGGAGACAGGCTGCAGCCAAACCAGAGCTACGGGGCTCCACACGAGGGCAAGGAAACGATGCACAAGGGCCAGCGGGAGAGCGGCCGACAAGATGCCCTAGCCTTTCTGCACAAGTCTCCTGACTGCAATTCCAGCTCCAATGTTGGAGCTCTGGAGCAGGGAGCAAAGGGTTGGCAATGCTGGTTAGATCTGCAAGTCACCCTGCCTGATGAACAACCTGGAAGAGGACTCTCCCCTCCCCAGCACAGACGGCCCCATGGACTGGCAGCGCAAACAGCCTGCGCTCGAGGGGAGGGAAGGCGAGGCCGAGCCAGCAGTCTCCTGTCCTGTCCAGACAGTGCCAGGGCCCTGCTCCATGCCCTGCTGCTGCTTTCAATGGGGCAGGTCAAAGAGGGGCAAGACAAAGGGGCCAGGGAAAAAGCAGGGCTGTGGTGCCTCGCCCAGGCCCTTTTTATTTGAAAAGCAGATGCAGCGTTGCAGACCCTGGGCTTGGAAAATGCTTCCAGCCCGTGAGCAGCGCGGAGTCCCAGAGGAGATAACAGCGCAGGCATGGAGGCTGCCGGCCGGCTGGCATGTGACCCTGGCAGGCAGGCTGCGACTCTACGGCTCCTGGCCGCTGCTCCTGAGGTAGTCCTGCAGGCCCCTGGCGAGGGACCCATCCAGCAGGAGGTTTGCCGGCTGTGGGCACAAAGTCAGGTACAGCGGGAAGGACCTGCAAGACACGGGGAAGTGGTCAGGCAGCAGCAGCTCCCATGGCAGGCGCTGGCAGGACTGTGTAACAGCCACTGAGCACCATGGACCTGCCAGGTGCAGCACCCCCAACCCACAGCACCCAGCCCATGCAGAGGGGGGAGCTCCGGGCACGGGGGCCGCCTCTCGCTGCGCCCACCCCCTGCTTTCGTGCCCCACAGCCAGTGCCGCCGGCTACTTTCACCCCTTCCCTGCCCCTGCTGCCGTACGCACCTGCCCTGGTCCTCCTGCTGCCCCTCCGTTTGCCCAGAGTCTGCCTGGAGCTTCTGCCAGAGCACAGCTGCTTCTTGCCTCCGGTCCAGCTTCCACAGGGTCTGCAGCAGGTGGGAGGCAGCTGCCAGGTCCCCTGCAAGGCATGGGGGGGGTGCTCAGTTGAGCTGGGAACGAGCAGCTCTGGGTGCTCCACCTAGATTCGGGTGCTCTGGGACATCCGTGCCCCTGTATCCCAGGAAGGCAAGAGCAGCACCAGGGGCTCCACGCAGTGTCCAGCCAGACCCACTCCCAAGCCACAAAGCAGAGCTGGGGCTGGGCTGGAACTGGGGAGCAGCGGGGCATCAAGAACCAGCTGCCCTCGCAACAACCCAGCAGACTCCATGGTGTGTCGGCAGCCTCAGGGGCTCCCCCCTGCAGACTGCTGCAGCCAGTGTTCGGCTCCCACCCACAGCACCAGCAAGATGCGCTTCCCCAGGACGTCCCCAGCATCCGGACCCTGAGACAGCCCAAATGGATAAAGCCTGGCCTCCCGGCATCCAGCACCTCCTGGGGGAGACTGTCTTCAGAGACTAACAGGAAAGTGCCCAAGGGCTGGGAGCAGACCAACTCCACCCCCACGGACCGGCCTTGTCCTAATGCTCGAGAGTGGCACGGGGATGAATGGGACCAAAAGAAGCTGCCCCAGCCCAACTGCTGTAATGTTGAGCCTTATTCAGTGCCCAGGGCTGCAGGTTGCTCTGAAATGTGGACCTCCAGGAGCTTTTCCCATTGCAGGGATCAAAGCAGCCTGGGCTGTGCCTGTGGGGACCCCAGCCTGAGCCCCCTGTACCTGGGGAGACCTGCAAGGCATACTGGAAGTTCATCAAGGCATCTCTGTCCCGTCCGAGCTCCAGGAACTGGGCGCCTCGCCCGACGAGGGCCAGGAGCCGGATCCTCTGGAGCACCGCCGCCTCTGGCAGGGCACCTGCTGCCACCTCGCCAACGTGGAGGCCGTCTGGGGTAGAAAGAGCACCCGTGTGAGCTTAGACATGGCATCCCCTGGCTCCCCGCTTCCCCTGCCACCAAGGACGGGACAAACAGTGGGAAAGCCTGGGCCGTTCATCGTTCTGGTTCCCCTTCCCAAGCACTTAGTCTCTCTGCTGGCTTCCAGCTATAGCCGGCTGCTGCTGGTGGGGGGTTGCACACAGCACAGTTCAACGTGAACGTTTTGCAGGCTTTGCTGAAGCACTGGTTGACACAAGCACTGAGTAGTGCACATTCAGCTCCCGGACAGGCTTTGGTAAAAGCAGGTTCAACACAAGGCTGACCCCACATGACAGGGGTTTTGGAAGTGAGGCTTTCGTGGGGAAGTGGGGCTGGAAGGGAGCTCCAGAGGTTGCATCTAGTCCAAGCCCTGCCTGAGGCAGGATCAGCCCTGTGCAAGCCAGCCCGGACAAACCCATCATCGAACCTCTCAGTAAAACTACTGATAACCCGGACGCAGCACGAGACATCACCCCTGACCCTGCCACAGGGAGAGCACAGGCATCGCTGCACCCAGATCACCCCTGCCCAGTGTCTGTCCACCCTCTTCTCGACACCTCCAGTGATGGCGGGAGTCCCCTGGCCTCTGGCAAAGTTGGCTCAACAACCAGCATTGTTCCTCCTTTTTCTCTTCCCTCTGGTGCAGCTCTCTGTATAAGGGCCAGGGAAGGGTGTTTGTTGTCTGTGCTGCTGCTGCGGACAGCCTGTGCTTTCCTGGAGACCTCGACGTCACACAAAGCCTGACCACAGGCTCAGTTTGACGGCAGGGGCTCAGCCAAGTTTCTTACCTACAAAGCCCAGCTCCCTTACCAGCTTGTCCAACGGGCTACAAGATAAGCCCTGGAGGCTGGTGGCAGGGCACAGGCTCAACGCGTGTACGGCACCCCCCCGTGCCCTGGGCAAAGGTCCTAACATGTCACGTCCTTCTTAGACACCAATGAAGCAGCTGTTTACCACAGGCCCATGGCACATAGTCATTTCCTGACTTGATGGGATCTCTGACCCCAACCATTGTGCGCCCTGCCTTGCTTCACACAGAATCACAGAAAACGAGGGTCAGGGGGTCACATCTAGTCCAACCCCTGCTCCAAACAGGACCAGCCCCGACTACATCATCCCAGACAAGGCTTTGTCTACCTGGGTCTTCAACACCTCCAAGGATGGAGACTGCACCACCTCTCCGGGAGGCCTGGTCCAGTCCTTCACCACCCTCCTCGTGAGCTTTTCCTCCTAATATCCAACCTCAACTTCCCTTGCTGCAGCTTGAGCCCATTGCTCCTTGTCCTGCCATCTGCCCCCACGGAGACCAGCCCAGGTCCAGCTTCTTTGCAGCCCCCCTGCAGGGAGGTGAAGGCTGCTATTCAATCCCCCTCGGTCTTCTCTTCTGCAGACTCAACAAGCCCATTTCCCTCAGCCTCTCCCCACCAGTCCTGTCCCCCAGCCCCACGACCATTTTCATTGCTGTCTGCTGGACTCTCTCCAATGTGTCCACATCCTTTCTGCAGTGGGGGCCCACATCTGGACACAGAACTCCAGATGTGTCCTCCCCAGTGCTGAATAGAGGGGAAGAATCACGGCCCTCCATCTGCTGGCAGAGCTCCTCCCAATGCAGCCCAGGATGCCAGTTGCCTTCTTGGCACCAAGGGCACACTGCTGGCTCCTGTTCAGCTTATTTTCCACTGTCCCCCCAGGTCCTTTTCTGCAGAGCTGCTGCTGAGCCAGTTGGCCCCAGCCTGCACCGGTGCATGCATGACAGGACATGCAAATTTGGAACTGGCATGGGTCAGATCCCAGTCACACCATCACTACTTGCATGACAGGACATGCAAATCTGGAACTGCCAGGATCAAGACCCCAGGTCTCTCCTGCACTGCCAGGTGGAAAGCTGGGTGCCCACTAAACCAGGGCAGCCCTGGGGCATCAGGCTGCACTGTAGGGACCCTGTCACACCTTCAACTTAGGGCACAACGAAAACCAGCCACAAAATTACCGCACATATTTTTTGGAATCATTCTGTTGCCTATTTCCAATTTATCACACCACGAACTGCCTGCATGTGTGGCTGGGTTACTGTAAGAGGCGATTAACTGGTGAATTGCGTGCTAAGCATAACGTGTGCCAGGGGCCTCAGGCATTTACAACACAGACATCAGCACCCCTTCAAACAACCCTGATCCCAGCACCTTTTGTCATTCATGTGCATGTGCATTTTGGACCCCCTGGCACCAATTTTAACACTCAAACTCATGAAGCAAGTTTGCCAGAGGTCGGTAAAACCTGACTTTGAAGAAGTCTTTCAGGACGAGGCACTGGTAGGTGCGGCTCCACCTTCCGTCAGGTCTGCTTTTAGCAAAGCCCTACTAGGAGCTGTCTCCACACTGATCAATGCCTGCGTCAGTCAATCCTGCAGCCGGGTGCACGCCTTCCAGCGCGGGCCTTAACAGGCAAGAGGGAAGCTGTTCAGGGAGAGCCACAGGGGAGCCCCTGGAGGGAAGGGACCCGGAGATGGCGTAGGAGGAAGGCAGACAGGACGGGCGGATTCAAAGCAGCTGCTGGTGCTGAGACAGCAGTGGTGTAAAGGGGACCAAAACCGGCTCCCAGAAGGGGAGGCTGCCGCTTGCCTTCACCTCAGCTATGGTGGTAACAGTGAGCTGGGGCTTCCCTGAAATCTCTTCCTCCTGGCTTCCCCTGAGCTGCCCCATGAAGACCCCGGGATGCGGGCCGGCAGCACTCCTGGCTTTGCCGATGACAGAGGAGAGCGGTTCTTTAACCGGCAAGCTGGCTCCAGTGCTGCGGGTGGGCCGTGACGGGGTCAGCCACCCCTTCCCCATCTTATGTACCAGACAGGGTCTGCGCCTGCGACCTAAGCAGCAAGCAGCAGCCTTGGCTCCGCCGAGGGGCCGGACAAATCGGCACAGGAGCCCTCAGCACAGCTCTGGTGCTTCCAGTCTGAGCTAGCGTGGAGGTGTCTGTAGCGCGCGTACGAGCCCTCTGGGCCTCCGCAGCTGAACTAGTAGCCAACAGCAGCAGGGAAAAGCCTTCCCAAGACCCCTGAGCCAGCAGAGAACAGCGCACGAGCAGGTAGATCTATTCCCTGGAGTCTGGATCTCCTCGCTGCTACTCAGGGCATGGCAGGTGCAACAGGCAGCCTGGGAATGGTGAGAGAACATGGGCAGCTGAGGCGAGCTGCCCCTGGGCCCTCTCAGCCCTGGACAATGCTCCAGAGATGCTCAGGACACGGGGCTGGCACATGCCAGCACGAAGCGAGACCTGGCACAGAGCTCTGCCTATCAGCTGAGCACTATGGGCCCTGCCACAGCACTTCCCATGCTCAGGGCACCATACAGTTACCACCTGCGTCACACTGGCTTTGCCAGCCCACGCCTGGACCTATTCCCCTCCAAGGGAGGAGAGGGCAGGTGCAGCTGTACCTACCTGCACTCACCAGCTGGACTCTGAGAAGGTCATTGAGGCACCTGGAGGGGACAAGCCAAAGGGAAATCATAGAACCAGAGCAGTGGAGCTGGAAGGGACCTCCACATGTAGTCCAACCCTAGGATCAGCCCTGTCCAAACCTTCCTAGACAAATCTATAATCTAACCTCTTCGTAGTACTACCATCACCCTGACACAGCACCAGACGTCACACCCAACCCTGCTGCTGGGAAAGCAGAGGGGCCGCAGCAGCCAATATCCCGTTGCTGGAAAGGGTGTTAAAAGATGCTCCAGAGATGCCAGGCAGAGGCTGTGCCCCCTGCTAGTCACTCCCAGGGCTGCTGCCCAGTCCTAGAGGCCACGGGCCAGCAGGAACCTCAGCCCAAGGACAAGAGCGCTGCCCTGAAGGAACGCACGCCCTGGGTCCTGCACAGGCCCTGTACGTCAGCTCCAGAGCCCCAGGGCTCAGTCGTCCCCGAGGCATATATGAGGATGGCCCCATGTCTCCCTGCTGTGGGTGGAGGTGAGACACCCAGCGCATAGGCTGAGCTGGGCTCTGGGGCTGCCCCTGCAGGCTGCCCTGCTGCTCCTGGCAAGCTGCCGTCAGCCCCAGCTGGCTGCAGCCTGGTCAGCTCCCACTCCCTCTCCCTCGGCTTGCAGTAACGGCACCTGGTGAACTGCGTTATGGCCTCCTTGCTGTCCGCCAGGCCGGCCCACGCCCAGCCCTGGTGCAGGTACGCGGCTGCCCGCCACAGGATGCAGCGCAGGCTCTCTTTCTTCTGGGGCAGGATGTCACGGGGCAGCCCCGACCTTGGCCTGGGTGATGGGGAACCTGCCTCCGCCCCGTCCCAGGAGCTCAGGTCAATGCGCAGCGTCTCAGGAGTCAGGTCACCCATTCGGTTGACAACCTCCTCGCACACAGCAATGGCGTCCCGGTGCCTCCCGAGCTGCTCCAGGGCAGACGCGGCTTCCAAGAACACCTCGGGGATCCTGGGCAGAGCCGACTGGCCGTGCAGGGGCACCTGTGGGGCGGGAGCACACAGCTTCCTCAGGACTGGAGCTTCCCATGTGGCCGCAGGCCTCAAGCCTTACCCAGGCACAGCACGCTTTGGCTTGTGCTTGGAGGGGGGACCTTTCATGGGGCTCAGCTGCAGCCGCCCCCACCCAGGCTAAGTGAGAAGCCAGTGGCCTCAGCTGTGTAGCTGGGGTTTCCTGAGCCAGGCTGGGAACACAGCAAGGAAGCAGAGCCATGGCCCTGGCAGCATCACACCAGACAGTGCTGAGCCAGCCCTGGCTGAGCGCTCGCACTGCTCAGACCACATTGATGTGCACTGCAGTGCAGTGCCATGGCCTTTGGGTGGGGAGGCCTCTGCACCTTGGCATCTCCCCTTGACACCGCAAGAGCTCCAGGTCCATGTGCTCTGTGTGGGGCTCCCTTCTCTTCCCTGCCTACAGCTGAGCCCTTCAGTGCATTTGCTCCCTTGCTCTGGTGCTTTTGGGTGCCCAGAGCAGGCCAGGGCCCCTGTCCCTGCAGAGGTGAAAGGAGGCATCTGAGGAGATGTAAGTGCGGGCGAGAAAAGAAGCCACCCTGCAGGATCCAAGGGACGGGGCTCCCACAGTGTCTCACAAGCCCAGTCACCACCCCCAGGCCCCTGGCAAATTCTCACCTGGTGCCGGGGCCCCTCCTGCAGCACAGCCAGCAAGTCCAGGTAGTGCTCCCCCGCTTCTGCCGTCCTGCAGCACAGAGAGGAGGGAGGGAGGAGGTTCCCCTGCAGCCACGGGGGAACGGGGACCAGGGGGAAACCCCAAGAAAAGGCCTCTTCTCTCAAAGAGTAGGACCAGGACTGATAAGGGCAGTGAGGCCACATGGGAGCCGTGCTGAGCCTCCTGTCTGTCCCTGCAACACCAGCCCCAGCACCAGGCAGGCAGATTCCTACTGGCCTGGCACCGGCTGGATGCTCAGCATGGGTTCGACTGGTGCCAATCTAGGAGCCCAAAGGACACAGGGGGTCCCAAGCAGGCTGGGTCCCCGCCCAAGAGGAGAGAGGAAAGGGCTTCACCTTCCAGCCTGGAAGCACCTCTGGGCCAGCAGGTACTTCACCTCGGAGGGGGAGGGCTGGCGGAGCAGCGACGCCAAGGCCGGGGGGTGGACCAGCAGCTCCGTTCGGACCAGTGAGCCAGGTGCAGCAGAGCCAGCCTCTGGAGGGGGGCTGTCTAGAGCCTGCAGAGGCAGGGGAAGCACAGAGCTTACGGGAGGTAAACCCCTGCTCTACCCCCAGGGAGCTGCACCCAGGCTCCTCCGTTTCTGTAGAGGCCCCAGAGGCCCGGACCTGCTCATGCAGCCACCTCTGGGGTGGAGGGCAGCACTGGTACCGTAAGCACACAGCAGCGCAGGGCCCTTCAATGCCCCGGGGGCAGACCTGCCTGGGATACTGTGCTCCCAGAGGGCCCCACCCTGCCCCTGCCCTGGCATGTTGGACGGCAGGGAGGAGCTCCCTCTGCCCCATGCTTGTTCAAACCAACTGAGCTAAGGACTGTGACTGCCTGTGGGACCAGGCCCCGGTGTGCCCCCACCGCAGGCCAGTGCCATGTCAATGGCTGGTCACTACAACTACCTGACACCCAAGCACCCTCGGGCAGAGCCTCTCTGCTTCATGCCACCACCTGGGTAAGGCCAAGGCAGTTTCCGAGGTCACCTGGAGCAGCCGCTGTGGGGCTCAGTCTGCCTGGCTCCCCCTGCCCAGCTGCAACCAGGACTGCTGGCGGGCTGCCCCAGGGAACGCCCCAGCCTGCTCCAGGGTCTGTACAGCCCAGCCAGACCCAATGCAGCAATGAGCACAGCTTCAGGATGCCACCCCGAGAGGCCCCGCTGGGCAGACAAACCTCATGGAGCAGAGCCAGGGCCTCCAGCTCCGCGTCCGTCTCCCCCAGCTGGTGGTACACCATTGCCGCCTGGGACAGGGCCGCGAGGCACTGGAAATCAAGCTGCAGGGCTTGCTTCAGGTGCTGCAGGGCCGTCTGTGGCTTACCCTGGGGGCAGGAAGAACCAGACAGCAGGACCTCACTCCCTGCTACAGCTCCAGAGTATCACCTGGAGAGACGCTCCAGGCATCTTCCTAGAGGAGGGGGCCTGGGCGCTCAAAATGGGGGGGTGGAGGGAGAATCAGGGGGCCCAGAGGAGCTGCAGAGGACAAGGCATGAAGAATCCCTAGCCCGGCAAAGCACATAGTGCCAGGCACCCCCTGGGCTCAAGGGGCTGGACTGGAAACCCTGCAGTCTGGTGATCTGGCTGCTCCACCTCCGTCCCCAACCGCGCTTTAGAGGGAAGCACTCAGGGTTTCCTCCTCCCCAGGGCAGCAACAAGCCTCTGTGCTGGGCCCTCCAGCCTCCCCTTCCCTGGGACTGGGCTGCACTAACCCACCACAAAGCTGGCTGAGCTGCCCCAGGAGAGAGCAGAGAGCAACTGGCACAGCCAAAGTGCTGGCCGAGAAAGCTGAGGTTACAGTTCCTGATGGAGCCCAGCGACACTCCAGCTGCAGCCCTCAGCCCCAGGCACGCATAGCGTGGCTGTTAGTCTGCCCTTCCTGCTCCCTGCAGGCACCGGCTCATGCAGCCTCCCTGCTCCTGGTGGAAGATATGGCACATTACCATTTGCTGAGTGCAGCAGCCCAGGCAGATGTAGATCTGGGCCAGGACTCTCTTGGAGCAGAACCCGGTTGCAGCCACTTGGAGCAGGGAGAGGGCAGCTGGGAGATTCCCGGCCTCCAGCTCCTGCAAACCTGGAATGTGAACGGTACATATTAGCTGTGCTCCATGTCCGTCGCACCCCCGGAGTCGGGCCTCTGTGCCAGCCGGTGCACCTTGGGCAAGATCCTTGTGCCGGCACCAGCCAGCCTCCCTGCTCAGTGCTGCGTTACACCCTTCAACGCCTTTGCCAATGCACGACCACCCCAGCACATGCTGTGGGCTGGGAACAGCTGTCAGTACTGCTACCCTTCTTTTATCGGGAACACCTGCAGGAGACCATTGCATTTCTTTATGGGAACACAGAGTTGGGACAGCAGAAGCCTCCGAAGACAGCACAAGGCACATGCCTGCATGCTGGCTAGAGGCAGAAGATGCGGTTCGGGGGCTGCACGGGCAAGGGCAAGAGGTGATGAATCAGGGGGAGAGCTGGAACAGACTGAGCGCAAAGGCTGAGCCGGCACCGTTTGAGGCCCTGGCAGAAGCTGACTACAAGCTCCTGGGTGAGAGTCCTGGGAGAAGTGTGTGGCTGGGAGCAGAGAAGCCATCCCTGGCTGCTGGACTCCCTCGACCGTCTGCAAGGCAGCAGGAATGCTGTGCAACCTTCATGCGAATGGATCTACCCCTCGGAAACCTGGCCCCACCCTGGGAACTATAGACCAGAGTACAAGCTTGGCTAACCCCTTGGGGCCAAAGAAGCTCTAGGACCAGCTCTGCCATGACAGTGAGGACCCCATAGACCCCATCCCCGCATACAGGCTGCAGACATGCTCTCTGATGAAACACCATCGGGCTGCAGACAGAATATGAGCCAAAGCTGTGGATAATACATGCTTAAGCTGGTGTAGATTGACGTGCTCTGTATATAACCGCTAGGAAGCAGAAGCATAATCTGTTAACCAAGGCCCCTAGTTTTCACCTAGGCAGGCAATTGCTTTTAACTAACAGCTGCAGCAACTTGATAAGAACCAAATCGTGTGCAGTCAGCTGTAATCCCACTGAAATGCTACTGGGTCTGTGCTAGCTGCACAGGATAAGGGAGAAATGTGTGTCATATTTAGAAGAGATGAACGGGGAAGTCAGAGGGGCTCTGGGAAGTAGATCCAGAAGCACGGAGGTAAAAGTGGCAGTGTGCCACCGAAACCACCCGTGGCCAGCCTCGCCCACGTGCAAGGGATTTGTGTGTCAGCTGCAGAGGTGCAGCGAGAGCAGAAGGCCTCCAGAGCCTTCACTTCATTTTGCAGATGCTTCAACCGGCCTGGTCAGCAGAGGAACAGAAACAAGAGGTGCCGGCAGCATTGCAGAGCGAAGGACAGAGATAAGCAATCCTCCTTTCCACTGCTCTTAGTATCACAGGGTCTCACATCCACATAAAAACTGGCTTAAATCCAGGTCCCAAAGTCTCAGGGAAACAAAGAAATTTGAATAAAACTGATCAGAGGTTTACCAGAACACACTATGCATAAGTATCAGGTGTAGACAGGGGTGGGGGGAATTTGAGCCCTCAGCAAACCAAGAGGACCTGCTGCCAGTCTGTGCATGCGGACTCTCCTCCTCCCTCCTGCGTCTCCCCAGCCCACGAAGGGGAGACTGCCTTGAGCTGTTGCAAGTAGCTGGATAGGCATGATGAGAAGCATTTGATTTGGAGTGGAGACATTTCAAAGCTGGGATGCAGACCCATCTCTTGCCTCTTCTATCGGCCATCCTTAAGGGGAGTGTCGCTGCACCTTCGTTCCGTCTGAGCTTGCTAAAAAGGTCCTGATCATAGACCCTGATCTTGTATCTCTACAGGTGAAACAGTCCTGACTTCACCTGATATCAGCTGCAGAAAGGCCTGTGGCAGAACATTTCGACCTCCTTGGACACTGCGTTGCTGAACTCAGCATATGGGAAGAAAAGCATGGGCAGAGAAGGATCTGATCACACTGAGGGGGAACTTGGCCAGGAGGCTGCTCAGCAGGGCTCTTGGTCACACCATAAACTGTTCACTGTACCAAGGCAGGCACGGGGGGATGGAGAGGGGCAGGGGCCTGGTTGACCTGCCTCTCACTAGTCATTCCAAGACCTAGGTACCCAGTTAAGGCCACTGCACGGAGAAGCAGGGGAGCACCTGTGACAGAGGCAGGGTGCGGGTGGAGACAGGAGCCTGGGGAACCTCACAGCGCTGAAAGCCGAGCAGGGGCAAGTGCAGGGGTGGGAAGTGGGGTTGTTTTCAAGGCTGGAACAGCACTGGGCTTTCTCCTTGGCCTCTTGTTCAAGTGCAACACACTGAAGGGCAGGGAAGGCTGGCTGTCCTGGCTGTCCAGCTCCCACCCCGTGGCTAGGAGGGAAGAGCTAGGGAAGTGCAGTGCAGGCAGGCTCTGGAGGCAGGCCTGGAGGGACAGTAGCACCCCTGGAAAGGAGGTAGGAGGAGCACTGGATGCATCCTGGGGTGCGGGAGACGTGCCCAATCCATACCTTGCAGGAAGGCAGCTGCGGTCCACAGTACCTCTCTCACGTCCCAGGCACTCTGTACCACGAGGGGCGAAGTGTCCTCATCAGCAGGCACCTGCCAGGCCCTGAGTAGTGCCAGGAGCTCGTTCTCACCTCCAGGGCAGGGTGACAGCACTGGGTCCTGACAGCAGACATGAAGGAGAGTGGGTGAGATGCACAGAGCCCTGGAGACCTCTGGAGCCTTCACACTATGACGGTTCGCATGCCCAGACCGCATTGCGCAGCAGCCTCTCTCCGGCTTCCTCGTGAGGCTGAGCGGTGGCGTGCTCCACCCGTGCACCAGGTCACACCACCCCCAGATAAGGCCAAAGGGCCCCCCAGGCCTGCCCAGCCTTGCCCCAGGGCATCCATTGTAACCTGCTAGAAGCCCACAGGTGAGCGCATGTGGGCTGCGTGAGGCGTGCACGTGAGCTGCATGTGTACATGCCACAGCCAGGGATTCTCCTGCTCACCCCCTATTGACACTACTCCCCTGGGGCAGCCTTCACTGCCCACCAGCAGCAGGAGAGCTCCTGCTCTCTGGCTGGAGACCACGGCTGTGTCCGGACTCTCGCTGCTGGGGGCAGTCCAAGGCCATGGGAGTAGGGAGCTGACTGGAATGCCACTTAATGCCCTTCAAGATGTTATACCAAAGCTGTAATGCCAGCAGCAGGCAATTGCTACTCAGCACAGATGGGCTCCAGGCTCCCGGCAGCACAGCATACCCTGCTTGTCATAACCCTCCAGTGCCGTTCTGCAGCCAGCCTACAGGCCCTCACGCAGGGCCCTGTACAGACAGCAGGAGGGCAAGCTCAGCTCCTCCTGCCCCAGGGATTTCTCAGGCTTCTGGGCTGCGCTAGTTGCTGCATGGGGTTGGGAGGGAATGCCTTCCCCCATCACTGCTCTGTGTCAAGGATTTTTTGTAAGCCCCCCTCAGAAGCATTGGAGGTTGGTTGCAGCCCAGGCTGGGGATGGGGTCTAGGCTGTGCCAATGCTGCTGCTGGCACCAAAGCCAAAGGGTCCCAGATAGCAGGTGTTGTCCTTCTGCTCAGAATCAGACCGATGCTGCACTGGGGGCAGGAAGGAGTGTCCCCCCCTGCTCAGACTGGTATAAAATTGGGGGGGGGGGAGGTGGGGGGGGTTGTCTTCTTCTGCAGCAGGGACACAGCCTCAGTCTGGGATCTCTGGAGCGTCTACTAACAACTTTTGCAGCACTTTCCCTGCGACAGGGTCGGGGGTGGTATCAGGGTGACGGTGCCAATTTGCTCAGAGTTTGGACACTGGACTTGCGCGGGATGGTTTGCACAGGGCTGATCCTGCCTCAGGCAGGGGTTGGACTAGACGCGACCTCTGCAGCTCCCTCCCACCCAGAAACGATTCTGGGTGGGATGTGTAGGGGGCTGGCTGGGTGGACTCCTCCCCATGCCCCCAAGCAGCAGCAGCAGCGCTGTGCTGGTCAGGCACTGCTTGGGAAGCAGTAGGCGAGCCGTCCACTAGAGCACAGGGAGGAGCTGCTGCCTGGTTGTGGGACCCAGCACCACGGTATGTCATGGAGCCCAGGGGCACAGGCTGATAAAGCCCAGGTGCCCCGTGTACAGTAGCCAGCCAAAAGGGTGCCCAGTGCCTACTTACTTCAGCTTTTGGATGACAGAATCATAGAAAATGAGGGTGGAAGGGAGCTCAGGAGGTCGCATCTAGTCCAGCCCCTGCTCCAAGCAGGACCAGCCCCAACTACATCATCCCAGCCAAGGCTTTGTCTACCCGGGTCTTCAAAACCTGCAAGGATGGAGAGTCCACCACCTCTCTGGGAGCCTATTCCAGTGCTTCACCACCCTCCTGGTGAGAAAGTTTTTCCTCATATCCAACCTCAACTTCCCTTACTGCAAGTGGAGCCCGTTGCTCCTTGTCCTGCCATCTGTCCCCACTGAGAAGAGCCCAGCTCCATCCTCTTTGCACCCCCCTGCAGGGAGGTGAAGGGTTCTATCAAATCCTTCCTCAGTTTTCTCTTCTATAGACTCAATTAGCCCAGTTCCCTCAGCCTCTCCTCCAGTCCTGTCCCCCAGCCCCACAACCATTTTCATTGCCCTCCGCTGGACTCTCTCCAACATGCCCCCTGCTACAGAAAGGATGTGGACTCACAGCTGGACACAAGACTCCAGATGTGGCCTCCCCAGTGCTGAATAGAGAGGAAGACTCACTTCCCTTGATCTGCTGGTAAAGCTGCGACCAATGCAGCCCAGGACGCCCGTAGCCTTCCTGGCACCAAGGGCACAAGAATGCTCGAGGCGGGGGGCAGCACAAACATCTAGAGGACAAGCAGCATCCTGCAGCTGCCTCTGTACCTTGGCACCACTCAAGAACCGCAGAAGCCCGGCGATGCTGCCCAGGCGGTTCGCTGCCAGCCACAGCACCCCCTGCAGAACGCCTAGTCGATGCAGCGGAGCTCGCAGCTCCTCGGCAGGCAACTCTTGCAGCACCTTCTGCCAGAGCTCCTCGGTGCTGAGATCGGGCCCAGACACCCCGCCAGCTTCCAGCACTAGGAGAGAGAGACAAGCAAAAGCTGGTTATCACATGGGGCTGGGGGAGAATGTTTTCCCCTCCTTTTGCTATGGGTCAAGGCTTTGTGGTTTTTCTCTTCTTTTTTATAAAGCCTCCCCCAGAGGCGCTGGTGCTGCTGCAGCCCAGGCTGGGGGTGGGACTGGGCTGTGCCAATGCTCCTGCTGGCACCAACCCCACAGGGTCCTGGCTGGAGGGTCTTGCCCCTCTGCTCAGGGTCAGACTGGCTGCCAGATTTGGGGGTCAGGAAGGAATTTCCCCCTGGTCAGATTGGTACAGACTTGGGGGGTGGGGAAGGGTTTGCCTTCCCGTGTAGCAGAGGAGCATAGCCTCTGCCTGGGATCCCTTGCATTTATATTAACATCTTTTGCAGCATCAGGACACGGCCCCCTCTGCTTTCCCTGCGGCAGGTTTGGGTGTGATGTCTGTGTTGTGTCAGGGCTGATCACGCGAGGTTGGACAATGGGTTTGCCTGGCCTGGTTTGCACAGGGCTGATCCTGCCTCAGGAAGGGGTTGGACTAGACGTGACCTCTGCAGGGCCCTTCCAGCCAGACTTCCCTGCGTTTCCGAGAGGCCATATATCACTTGGAAAGGCAGCCAAGGCTATTGCAACAGCTCAGAGCACCCCACAAAGATACAGCCCCTCATGGAGCTGCCCATCGTCCACCGGCTCTGCGAAAGGCAGATAAGAGCCTTTATCTGCCTAAGCTGAGAGAAAGAACAGAAGTCACGGGGGTGAGCAGAGAAAGGACCGGAGTAACGAAGGGTGCTCACACCACAGAGATCAGCCTTTGACTGGATCCTGGCCAAAGCCACCCCTGGCTTTGCAGACTTCTCCTGCACTCTCTCCTGCCAAGAGCAAGTATCCCACTTCGTCCCTTCCGGAGATTCAGCCCGTTTCTTCCAGGTTCCTCTGCTCCCAAGTCCCCGTAAGAAGCCCAGACAAACACCCCTTCCCTCTCTTGCCAATGTCCTCCAGCACAGTTTTGGCCGTGTTTGTTGTTCTTCCTCAAGGACCGGAGCCCCAGCCCTGCAGGCTCCAGGATACCGCAGATGCCACATCCACTCGGCCCCATGCCCAGTCAGCTTTGCTCTCTTGCCATTTGCACCGGATACCATGAAGTCGCCTTCTTAATGCAGAGCCCCACTTGTACTTTGCCCCGGCCAGCCTAGCCCCACCACATCTCTGAGAGACCGGGATGTTCTCCTTACCCCTCAAGAGCCCCTGGCGTATGCCTTCGGCTTCTCCCTCGACGATGCAGTCGGAGCTGCCAAGATCAAACAGCAGGGCGTTGTAGAGCACAGTCAGCTCCAGAGGCAGGGTGGGGAGGACAGCTGGCAGCCCTGCAGTCAGAGATGGGCCCAACGCAGATGAGCATCAAACAATGCGCCTGATTGACCCAGATGCCAAGGATTCACCAGGTTGCCCTGCCGCCCGATTCATCCCACTCTGGTTCCAGCGCACTCCCCGAGCCCTACATTCACCGGAGAAGAAAAGCTCTGACCAGGCCAATCTCCTCTCCAGCATTTGGAAGTGCTGCATTAGGAGGCCACACCGCAGCTTCCTTCAGACTAGACAACCAGAGGCTTTGACCCTGCGGTGCAGAAACGTCCCCTCTGCTTTTTGGGAAGTCACCAATGGGCTTTGCCCTCCCTGGTGCAGCTCTTGTCCCCTCATATGGCAGGGATTTTGCATCATCTCTTAGGTACGGGTATAGCATGACCGTTCTAGGATGGCAATTGCTTTAGCCCACTGGCCAACCCACGCTGCTACTGCCTCTTCCCAGCGTGCTTGCCTCTGGGCAGGTCTCCTTCCAGCACTCTCTCTCTAGCAGGGGTATCAAACACGTGGCTCACGGACTGGAATCAGTCCACAAGACTGTTCCATCGGGCATGGCCGAAGCTGCAGGGCACGGCCGTTGGAGCGCGGCCTGCTGCAGAATTCGGGGTCCCTGGACCCCGATGGGCAGGAGGGCAAGCGAGGGGCAGTGTAAATACAGTCCTGAGGTTTGGATCCAGTCTGGGGCCTGAAATGGGTTTGACATCCCTGCTCTACAGGAAGGCGCTTCTAGCTCCTCCACCAGCTGCTGCCCTGCCCCAAGCCTCCCTCCTTCAGCAGGGAAGGTAATACCATCTGTCCTTCCCCAGCTCCGGAAAACCCTCCGGCAAGCATGCCGCTGCTCCTTCCAGCTCCCCTCGCTACCGAGAGGAAAAGGAGGCTGCTCCGTGGCTCCAGCCACGTCCTTTAGGAAAAGGAGCAGGCGCAGCTCAGGGCGGGGACACGACCTCATTAGGGCCCAGCTGAGCCTGTGACAGCAGGACCCGCCTCTCGTCACCTGCACACGCGTGCATCTCAACAGGCCACGAGGCTGCACCTGCAGAGACAGGCCCGATGCGGGCACAACGATGCCCGCCCCTCGACCGGCGATCCCTGCTGTCCCACTTCCACTGGACGGTGCAGACAGGGACCGCAACCTTTTCCTCCTTTAAAGGGTTTTCTCCTTTAAAGAAGAATGCATTTTTAAAGCGGGCGGATCCTTTTTTGTTCCCGACCCTTTCGTGCATTCTCGCCACCCGCTTTTGGGCCGCGACCCAGGGGTAGAGAAACGCTGCCCTCCGCGAGCCTGCTGCTCTGACTACAGCGGCCGAACTCCCCGGTCACAAAGCAGCTCTGCCGGCAGACCCCGCCGCAGCGACGCCGATCCCCGCAGCATCCGGGGGCGCGTCAGCAGCGCTCCGGCGCCCGCCTGCCTCCCTCCGCGCTCCGCGCGCGGCGCCTCGTGACGTGCGGGGCAGCCGGGGCGCGACGCGGTACCTTGCATCTTCTGCAGCAGTTTCTCAAAGGCGCGTCGGTGCTGCAGCGCCGCCTGCTTCGCCGCGCGGCCCGGCCCCGACGAGCTGGCGACCTGCAAGGAGGCCGCGGTCACGCGCTGGGGCAGGGCTGCCGGAGACCTCCCGGCGAGGGGGAGGCACCAGCCCGGCCTCGGCCTTCAGGAAACCGCCCCGGCGCAGCGGGCACGGGCCGGGGAAGAGCAGGCTGCCGTGCGAACGCGGTCTGCACACGCGTGTGCACTAGCAAACCAATGTGCACGCCCACATGACCGCAACCCATGGACACTTGAACCCACAGCCCCAACCCGCACGTGCTGGCATGCACCTACATACACACACATGCGTGCACGCCAACACACGCAGGTGCGTGTGCATGCAAACACCTGCATGCACACTAGCACGTGTTAACACCCACTAATATACACATACATATAGGCCCACACACAGTAGCGCACTAATGTACACCCACACCTGAACAGACCCCCATGTACACACTGAGACGTGTGCACGCGTACACACTAACACGCACACCCACACCTGAACATACCCATGCCTGCACACCTAGCACACGCATTTACCCCCGTGCTAATGTACAACACGTCCGCATTTGCACACTAGCACACACTGATGCACACACCCATATACACATACAGGTACGTGCACGCACACGCCCTCATGCGGGCACGTGCTAACAGGCATTAGCACGCGCGCGCTGACGTCACCGGCACACACGCACCCGCCAGCTGCGGACCAGCCGCGCGCAGTCCTCGGCCCACAGGCGCTCCATGCCGCTTCCCGGACGGCCACTAACGGGGCTGCCACTGATTGGCCCGCGCCTTGCAGGCTGAAGCTGCGATTGGCGGAAACAACCGGAAGTCGGCGCGGTTGCCCGGGGAACGAGGACGCGGGAGATTCGACGCGGCTCTGGAGCTGTTTCCCGGGCTTGAGGGGGAAGGGGCGGGGCCAACTCCAGCTCCGTGACGGTGGCCGAGAGCGGCCAAACCACTTCCGTGCGCGCAGCGAACGTGGCTTTGCCTGGGAGCTGGCCGCGTGCTCAGCTGCGCCCACGTGCGAGACCGTGCACCAACACACAGACACACACACACATATATAACACAACACAACACACACACACACACATATATATGTATAACACCAACACACACACACACATATATATTATATATATATATAACACAACACACACACATATATATGTATATATATCTATTATATATATCTATATATAAGCACACGTACCTAATATACATCATACGCCTACATGCACACGCGTGCACCTGCCCGCAGGCCAGCCGAGGAAGTCCGGGCTGGATGGGGGATGAAACTGGCTGGAGCATCGGGCTCAGACGGCCGGATCGGATGGATGGCTCGTGGTCTAGGTGGCAGCCGGTGCCACGTGCAGCGCCCGGGGTCGGTCCTGGGGCCGGTTTTGCTCAATGTCTTCATCAGTGACCTGGAAGATGGGATGCGGCGCGCTCTCCGCGAGCACGGATGACACCGAGCTGGGCTGAGCAGTACATATAGATCCGCGGCAGGGTCGGGCTGGCATTCAGAGACCTCGGCACCTTGGAGGATTGGGCCAAAAGAAATCTCATGGGATTCAACAAGGACAAGTGCAAAGTCCTGCACTGAGGAGGGGGCAATCCCATGCACCAGTGCAGGCGGGGGGGGGTTGGGCTGGGCAGTAGCTCTGCAGGAAAGCGGGGGGGCAGTGGATGCTAACTGAATAGGATCCAGCAGTGTGCCCTTGTTTTTTTTAATTGTTAAAATATATATATTTAGGTAGATATATACAGTGTGCTCTTGGTGCCAAGAAGGCTACCGACATCCTGGGCTGCATGGGTAGGAGCCGGCAGATGGAGGGCAGTGATCCTTCCCCTCTGTTCAGCACTGGGGAGGCCACATATGGAGTCCTGTGTCCAGCTGTGGGCCCCCCACTGCAGAAAGGATGTGGACACATGGGAGAGAGTCTAGCGGAGGGCAGTGAAAATGGTTGTGGGCTGGGGGACAGGACTGGTGAGGAGAGGAGGAGGGAAATGGGCTGGTTGAGTCTGCAGAAGAGAAGCCCGAGGGGATTGAATAGCAGCCTTCACCTCCCTGCCGGGGGGCTGCAAAGAGGATGGAGCTGGGCTGGTCTCAGTGGGGGCAGATGGCAGGACAAGGAGCAATGGGCTCAAGCTGCAGCAAGGGAAGTTGGGGTTGGATAGTAAGAAAAACTCTCACTGAGAGGGTGGTGAAGCACTGGACCAGGCTCCCCAGGGAGGTGGTGGAGTCTCCATCCTTGGATGTGTTGAAGACCCGGGTAGACAAAGCCTTAGCTGGGATGATGCAGTTGGGGCTGGTCCTGCTTGGAGCAGGGGGCTGCACTAGATGTGATCTCCTGAACTCCCTCCCAATCCTCCTTGTCTGTGATTCCATGCACACACACCTCTTATACACCTACAACACATTAACACCCCCCCAATATACATCATGTGCACACATTAAGACACCCCCCCAATATACCCCTATACACAATATACACATTAACACACTAACACAACTAATATACCCCATCACACATAATATACACCTACAAGCACACACGCTCACACACACAGCCAATATACCCCTACGCACACTAATATACACCCCCCGCCCCTAATATACACCTGCACACATAATATACACATAGAGCACACTTTTAACCCCTCCCCAATATATCCTACAAGCACACACATTAACACACGCTCCTAATATTCGGGGTGGCAATGGCATGGGTGCTGCAGGAGGTGCTTCGTGAGCAAGGGGCAGCAGTGCCACAACGGCTGAGGCAGGACAGGGACCTGCAGCAGGCCCGGCTTCATGCACAGTGGCGCGTGCAGCACTACAGGATTGGGCCCTGCGGGGCTGCTGCATCCCCTGGGCCTGACACGTCCCTTCTCCAGGCTCTGCAACCTGCTCAGTGTGTCAGACAGGAGCAGCCAGGCACCGAGTCTGGCCTGTGCGGCACAGACCCCGTGAGCAGGGGCTAACCCAGGCCAGAGCCCCTTCGCCTGCCACAGTTGGAGCCAAGCTGCAGTAAGGAGCCTTTTCACAATCCCGTCACGGTTCTTCTACTGTAAATGCAGTTGTGGGGGCAGTTAGGTTGGGGGCAGCAGGCTGTGCAGCCTCAGGGGAGCCCCTCTTCCCCCAAGAGCGCCCACAGCCATGCTCCTGGCCCCCTCACTCCCTGCTGTCTCCCCCCCTCCAAGCAACACAGGACCTTTGTGCATGCAGCTGCATTGGTGAGGCGACCGCTGCACACCCTTCCCTTCACCTCCTTTGGACTGTGCCCCCTCCCCGCGAATAACGCCTTGGCCCCCTGATGGGCAGCTCCCAGCAGACCCAGTAGGAAGATGCCGAGTCTCCCTGCTTTTGATCTCACGTTTTATTTGCAACGATTGAGTTTGCAGCAGCACGGACCCAGGCTCACTCGGTTACCTCTGCTCCTGCTGGAGGGCAGGTCACAAGTGGGGGCCCAGCTGCGGGGAGCCAGGCCCCAGAACCATGCGTTACCCAACCTGGATCCGTGTAGGAGATAGCAACAGTCAAATGCCTTAAGCAAACTTTCCCCACCACTGACTAAATTATTCGGGAAAAATTAAATAACCTTAGTGATAATTACCCTTCTCCAACCCCATCTGCGAGGATCTCCATGCATTTTACAGACGATTCTGCCTGACGGCACCCCTTGTGAGGTAGGTCAGTAGTATCCCCATTTTACAGAGAGGCAAAACTGAGGCACGAGAGGTGAAACGACTTGCAGGGGGTCACAGTGACTCAGTTGCAGAGCTGGGAATGGAGCAGGGCCTACCAATGTCCCACCCCTCCATCCAGAGCACAAGCCAAAGGGCTCTGGAGGATGGAAGCAGCCCAGGGGGAAGCCCGGATGGGGCAGGTTGCAGCCACCTCGCCCAGCCAGGACCCTCTCATTGGCAGACACAGGAATCACCTCCCCCTAGGGGGTTTGGTCACCGCAGGAGCAAAGGAAGGGACAAGCGGATACTGAGAGCTGCCCGGGAAAGCGCAGCCCCTCGGCAGCCAGCTGCATGCAGAGCTCTCAAAGTGCGGCAGAGCAACAGGGAACTCGAGGCACGCAAAGGCAGAAGCAGGTGCCCTGTGCTGCTCCCCAGCCAGGAGACGAGGTGACTCCTGGTCCCTAGCTGTGGACTTTGCGCACTGGCCTGCCTGGCTTCTCCCTGGGGCAGCAGCGGCCAGGCGAGCACTTTGCAAAGATGGTCAAACCATTTCGCAGAAAGAAATGAGCAGAAGGGAAGGGGCTGAGTGCTGAGATCCGCCACCCCGGGGAATCAGTGCAAATCTCAGGCCTTGGTGCCATGAGCCGGGCAGGACAGAGGCCTGGGGTTAGTCCTATTTGGCACGGATCCCAGGCCTGCAGGGGAGCGGGATCCCTGCAGATTTGCAGGCTGTACAAACTAGGCACGCACCAAGACCGCCCAGCCATCCCTGCTGGCAGCTGGGCATGCACCGGGGAGGGGCTGCGATGGAGTCATTCCTGTGCAGATGGACAGAGCCCGCCATGGCCAGGCAGGGTCACTGCCAAGGAGCATCCGGCCACCCACTACCAGAGCAAAGCGGGCAGCAGTGGCTGGGCCAGGACTGGCCCTATTCTGCAGACACCGGCAAGTAGCAAACTGAGGATGTGAAAAGACCCTTCCAGCATCACCGAACGGGCTGAGGAATGCACTGAAATGCATCATCTAGCCGCGACTGCAGGATCCAGTACAAGCCCAGCCCATCTGGAGAGCCCAGGACAGGCTGTCCCTGCACCCCAAAAACAGGGGGTCTCTGCGAGCGGTGCCTTGGGGGACAGCACACAAACACCCACAAGGAAACTGGGCCTTGCCCCGAGTCCCCACCCACTGCCACCCCTGCCTGGGGGCAAGCCTGGCTCTGCTTGGGGGTCTCTGCAGGGAGTTCTCCCCGTTTCAGGGACAGGTGAAAGGTGGCAGTAGGACAGCAGCAGCACGATGCTCTGGGGGATGCTCAGCCCTGCCTGTGGCTGGCCCACTGCCCCCCTCCTCTGCATGTCAGCCCCAGAGCTTAAATCAGCAGCGCAGCCAATTTCACGGCAGCAATTGGCACCCTGTGCCCCCAGGCTCAGCGGAGACTGTCTGTGGTCTCCCAAGGCAGCCAGCAGGCTCAGGGGGAGGCTAGGCAATAGCACGAGCAACGAGTGCAGCCTTGGCTCCTGGTGTGCTGCACAACCACCGGGCTTTAAGGCCTTTGGTGTGGAAGCCTAGTCCGCCTCTCAGGAGGGACTGGCTCAACCCCATTCAGCTGGGGGCTTCTTGGCACGACTGCAGGGTCTAAGGAGCCCTCTCTGGTGAGGGGTCCCATTACATTGATGGGGAAACTGGGGAGCCTGAGCTCCCATGTCAGTGCTCATACCCCTAAAGAGCCTAAATGTAACATGGAGTTTAAGAGTCCAGGTCAGTTGTACAGGACTCTCCCCCAAGCCAGGGGCGTCGAGAGAGCCTGGGACATGGCACCTGCTAGCAAAGCGGTGGGGACAAGAACAGGGTCTTGTGGAGCCAGGACTTCTGGGTTCAGCCACTGTTTCCTTATGTGGCTGTGCCCAAGTCGCAGCTACGCATGCCCTGGGTGTGGGGTAATCCAGCCCTGATGGGAGCAGGCGCGCTGGGGGCAGTGCTCGCTCACATGTGCCAGGTGCCCCGAGGTCCCAGACCCAGGCCGCAGAGGGCTTGGCCGTCTAATGAAAGCCTTAATGAACAGGGCTCCGAGTTGTGCTGGGAAGGGGAGAGCACAGCACAGTCCCGGCAGCAGCAGGGATGTCAGGCCAGCTACAGCCTCAGAGCTCCCAGTACCGTCTGCTGAGGCTGGGCAGAGGTCAGGCAGCAGCTGCACATAATGACAGGAGCTCCCACACTGCAGAGGAAGATGCTCAGAGCAGCCCCTGCTCACCCCATGCAAGGGCTGAAGGAGCAGCTGGGCACCGCAGAGAACAGCCCCGTAGCAGGTGAGCCTGTGCATTGCCTGCCAGAGGTCAAGTGCAGAGCTCAACCCCCTTGCGAAGAGCTGAGCACTGTGGCCACGGCAAGAGGGGCCCCTTGGCTGCACCACGCTCGTGGGCACAGCTGTGGAGCTGAAGCCAGACCTGGCTGGTCTCCCCAGCAGTGTCAGCAAGTCGTGTGCAGGGTGGGCCAAGTGGGCAACTCCATGGGTCCCGCCAGCAGAGACAGCCCCTTCCAAGCCCTGTCCTGCCCTGTGCAGCTTCCAGGATCGTTTCCCCACTACAGGGGGAGATGACCAGGGCCAAGAGCACCGAGGAGCTGTTGCAGGGCTAAGCGGAGAGCAAAGTGCCACCTCTGGGGGTAACAGCATTAGCAGGCAAAGGGAAGGGGTCTGGGGGAGTTGTCTGGGCACGGGGGTAACAGCCTAGCTTCACAGCACCCAGGAGCTCCCTCTGCTCTGACAGACCAGGCCAAGCCCTGCCAGAGAAGACCCCAGCCCACCGCTGCCTTACTCAGGCGGATATGACTTATCAGACAGCCCCGCTGGGGGCTCTAGAGCTGGGGGTTGGGGCTGGTTTGGGATCTGAGGAGGTGGAGAAGGGGTCGCTGGTTCAAAAAGGGCCTTGC